>NW_025110942.1:0-405539 GCF_015476425.1 Leptopilina heterotoma | reverse complement strand
GATATCGAATTTTTGAGTTTTTCGAATTTAATAGCTTTAAAATTAAATGTTAATAAACAATTGATTTTTTTTGTTGCCTATGTTCATAGATGTTTATTACAAGAAATATTTTTGTAAGTAATTTGGCAAAATTCGTAGTCAAAATACTCATCCGCCAATTAGCAGACAATCGAATTTTTGAGTTTTTCGAATTTAATAGCTTTAAAAATTAAGTTGTTAATAAACAATTGATTTTTTTGTTGCCTATTGTTCATTAGATGTTTATTTACAAGAAATTACTTTTGTAAAGTAATTTTGGCAAAATTCCTAGTCAAAATACTCCATCCGCCAATTAGCAGACAATCAAATTTTTGAGTTTTTCGAATTTAATAGCTTTAAAATTAAATTGTTAATAAACAATTGATTTTTTTGTTGCCTATTGTTTATTAGATGTTTATTTACAAGAAATTACTTTTGTAAAGTAATTTTGGCAAAATTCCTAGTCAAAATACTTCATCCGCCAATTAGCAGACAATCGAATTTTTGAGTTTTTCGAATTTAATAGCTTTAAAAATTAAATTGTTAATAAACAATTGATTTTTTTTGTTGCCTATTGTTTATTAGATGTTTATTTACAAGAAATTACTTTTGTAAAGTAATTTTGGCAACATTCCTAGTCAAAATACTCCATCCGCCAATTAGCAGACAATCGAATTTTTGAGTTTTTCGAATTTAATAGCTTTAAAAATTAAATTGTTAATAAACAATTGATTTTTTTGTTGCCTATTGTTCATTAGATGTTTATTTACAAGAAATTATTTTTGTAAAGTAATTTTGGCAAAATTCGTAGTCAAAATACTCCATCCGCCAATTAGCAGACAATCGAATTTTTGAGTTTTTCGAATTTAATAGCTTTGAAAATTAAATTGTTAATAAACAGTTGATTTTTTTGTTGCCTATTGTTCATTAGATGTTTATTTACAAGAAATTACTTTTGTAAAGTAATTTTGGCAAAATTCCTAGTCGAAATACTCCATCCGCCAATTAGCAGACAATCGAATTTTTGAGTTCTTTGAATTTAATAGCTTTAAAAATTAAATTGTTAATAAACAATTGATTTTTTTGTTGCCTATTGTTCATTAGATGTTTATTTACAAGAAATTACTTTTGTAAAGTAATTATGGCAAAATTCCTAGTCAAAATACTCCATCCGCCAATTAGCAGACAATCGAATTTTTGAGTTTTTCGAATTTAATAGCTTTAAAAATTAAATTGTTAATAAACAATTGATTTTTTTTGTTGCCTATTGTTCATTAGATGTTTATTTACAAGAAATTACTTTTGTAAAGTAATTTTGGCAAAATTCCTAGTCAAAATTCTCCATCCGCCAATTAGCAGACAATCGAATTTTTGAGTTTTTCGAATTTAATAGCTTTAAAAATTAAATTGTTAATAAACAATTGATTTTTTTTGTTGCCTATTGTTCATTAGATGTTTATTTACAAGAAATTACTTTTGTAAAGTAATTTTGGCAAAATTCCTAGTCGAAATACTCCATCCGCCAATTAGCAGACAATCGAATTTTTGAGTTTTTCGAATTTAATAGCTTTAAAAATTAAATTGTTAATAAACAATTGATTTTTTTGTTGCCTATTGTTCATTAGATGTTTATTTACAAGAAATTACTTTTGTAAAGTAATTTTGGCAAAATTCCTAGTCAAAATACTCCATCCGCCAATTAGCAGACAATCGAATTTTTGAGTTTTTCGAATTTAATAGCTTTAAAATTCAATTGTTAATAAACAATTGATTTTTTTGTTGCCTATTGTTCATTAGATGTTTATTTACAAGAAATTACTTTTGTAAAGTAATTTTGGCAAAATTCCTAGTCAAAATACTCCATCCGCCAATTAGCAGACAATCAAATTTTTGAGTTTTTCGAATTTAATAGCTTTAAAAATTAAATTGTTAATAAACAATTGATTTTTTTTGTTGCCTATTGTTATTAGATGTTTATTTACAAGAAATTACTTTTGTAAAGTAATTATGGCAAAATTCCTAGTCAAAATACTCCATCCGCCAATTAGCAGACAATCGAATTTTTGAGTTTTTCGAATTTAATAGCTTTAAAAATTAAATTGTTAATAAACAATTGATTTTTTTGTTGCCTATTGTTCATTAGATGTTTATTTACAAGAAATTACTTTTGTAAAGTAATTTTGGCAAAATTCCTAGTCAAAATTCTCCATCCGCCAATTAGCAGACAATCGAATTTTTGAGTTTTTCGAATTTAATAGCTTTAAAAATTAAATTGTTAATAAACAATTGATTTTTTTGTTGCCTATTGTTCATTAGATGTTTATTTACAAGAAATTACTTTTGTAAAGTAATTTTGGCAAAATTCCTAGTCGAAATACTCCATCCGCCAATTAGCAGACAATCGAATTTTTGAGTTTTTCGAATTTAATAGCTTTAAAAATTAAATTGTTAATAAACAATTGATTTTTTTGTTGCCTATTGTTCATTAGATGTTTATTTACAAGAAATTACTTTTGTAAAGTAATTTTGGCAAAATTCCTAGTCAAAATACTCCATCCGCCAATTAGCAGACAATCGAATTTTTGAGTTTTTCGAATTTAATAGCTTTAAAAATTCAATTGTTAATAAACAATTGATTTTTTTGTTGCCTATTGTTCATTAGATGTTTATTTACAAGAAATTACTTTTGTAAAGTAATTTTGGCAAAATTCCTAGTCAAAATACTCCATCCGCCAATTAGCAGACAATCAAATTTTTGAGTTTTTCGAATTTAATAGCTTTAAAAATTAAATTGTTAATAAACAATTGATTTTTTTGTTGCCTATTGTTTATTAGATGTTTATTTACAAGAAATTACTTTTGTAAAGTAATTATGGCAAAATTCCTAGTCAAAATACTCCATCCGCCAATTAGCAGACAATCGAATTTTTGAGTTTTTCGAATTTAATAGCTTTAAAAATTAAATTGTTAATAAACAATTGATTTTTTTGTTGCCTATTGTTCATTAGATGTTTATTTACAAGGAAATACTTTTGTAAAGTAATTTTGGCAAAATTCCTAGTCGAAATACTCCATCCGCCAATTAGCAGACAATCGAATTTTTGAGTTTTTCGAATTTAATAGCTTTAAAAATTAAATTGTTAATAAACAATTGATTTTTTTGTTGCCTATTGTTCATTAGATGTTTATTTACAAGGAAATACTTTTGTAAAGTAATTTTGGCAAAATTCCTAGTCGAAATACTCCATCCGCCAATTAGCAGACAATCGAATTTTTGAGTTTTTCGAATTTAATAGCTTTAAAAATTAAATTGTTAATAAACAATTGATTTTTTGTTGCCTATTGTTCATTAGATGTTTATTTACAAGGAAATACTTTTGTAAAGTAATTTTGGCAAAATTCCTAGTCGAAATACTCCATCCGCCAATTAGCAGACAATCGAATTTTTGAGTTTTTCGAATTTAATAGCTTTAAAAATTAAATTGTTAATAAACAATTGATTTTTTTGTTGCCTATTGTTCATTAGATGTTTATTTACAAGAAATTACTTTTGTAAAGTAATTTTGGCAAAATTCCTAGTCAAAATACTCCATCCGCCAATTAGCAGACAATCGAATTTTTGAGTTTTTCGAATTTAATAGCTTTAAAAATTAAATTGTTAATAAACAATTGATTTTTTTGTTGCCTATTGTTCATTAGATGTTTATTTACAAGAAATTACTTTTGTAAAGTAATTTTGGCAAAATTCCTAGTCAAAATACTCCATCCGCCAATTAGCAGACAATCGAATTTTTGAGTTTTTCGAATTTAATAGCTTTAAAAATTAAATTGTTAATAAACAATTGATTTTTTTGTTGCCTATTGTTCATTAGATGTTTATTTACAAGAAATTACTTTTGTAAAGTAATTTTGGCAAAATTCCTAGTCAAAATACTCCATCCGCCAATTAGCAGACAATCGAATTTTTGAGTTTTTCGAATTTAATAGCTTTAAAAATTAAATTGTTAATAAACAATTGATTTTTTTGTTGCCTATTGTTCATTAGATGTTTATTTACAAGAAATTACTTTTGTAAAGTAATTTTGGCAAAATTCCTAGTCAAAATACTCCATCCGCCAATTAGCAGACAATCGAATTTTTGAGTTTTTCGAATTTAATAGCTTTAAAAATTAAATTGTTAATAAACAATTGATTTTTTTGTTGCCTATTGTTTATTAGATGTTTATTTACAAGAAATTACTTTTGTAAAGTAATTATGGCAAAATTCCTAGTCAAAATACTCCATCCGCCAATTAGCAGACAATCGAATTTTTGAGTTTTTCGAATTTAATAGCTTTAAAAATTAAATTGTTAATAAACAATTGATTTTTTTGTTGCCTATTGTTCATTAGATGTTTATTTACAAGAAATACTTTTGTAAAGTAATTTTGGCAAAATTCCTAGTCAAAATACTCCATCCGCCAATTAGCAGACAATCGAATTTTTGAGTTTTTCGAATTTAATAGCTTTAAAAATTAAATTGTTAATAAACAATTGATTTTTTTGTTGCCTATTGTTCATTAGATGTTTATTTACAAGGAAATTACTTTTGTAAAGTAATTTTGGCAAAATTCCTAGTCAAAATACTCCATCCGCCAATTAGCAGACAATCGAATTTTTGAGTTTTTCGAATTTAATAGCTTTAAAAATTAAATTGTTAATAAACAATTGATTTTTTTGTTGCCTATTTGTTCATTAGATGTTTATTTACAAGAAATTACTTTTGTAAAGTAATTTTGGCAAAATTCCTAGTCAAAATACTCCATCCGCCATTAGCAGACAATCGAATTTTTGAGTTTTTCGAATTTAATAGCTTTAAAATTAAATTGTTAATAAACAATTGATTTTTTGTTGCCTATTGTTCATTAGATGTTTATTTACAAGAAATTACTTTTGTAAAGTAATTTTGGCAAAATTCCTAGTCAAAATACTCCATCCGCCAATTAGCAGACAATCGAATTTTTGAGTTTTTCGAATTTAATAGCTTTAAAAATTAAATTGTTAATAAACAATTGATTTTTTTGTTGCCTATTGTTCATTAGATGTTTATTTACAAGAAATTACTTTTGTAAAGTAATTTTGGCAAAATTCCTAGTCAAATACTCCATCCGCCAATTAGCAGACAATCGAATTTTTGAGTTTTTTCGAATTTAATAGCTTTAAAAATTAAATTGTTAATAAACAATTGATTTTTTTGTTGCCTATTGTTCATTAGATGTTTATTTACAAGAAATACTTTTGTAAAGTAATTTTGGCAAAATTCCTAGTCAAAATACTCCATCCGCCAATTAGCAGACAATCGAATTTTTGAGTTTTTTCGAATTTAATAGCTTTAAAAATTAAATTGTTAATAAACAATTGATTTTTTGTTGCCTATTGTTCATTAGATGTTTATTTACAAGAAATTACTTTTGTAAAGTAATTTTGGCAAAATTCCTAGTCAAAATACTCCATCCGCCAATTAGCAGACAATCGAATTTTTGAGTTTTTCGAATTTAATAGCTTTAAAAATTAAATTGTTAATAAACAATTGATTTTTTTGTTGCCTATTGTTCATTAGATGTTTATTTACAAGGAAATACTTTTGTAAAGTAATTTTGGCAAAATTCCTAGTCAAAATACTCCATCCGCCAATTAGCAGACAATCGAATTTTTGAGTTTTTCGAATTTAATAGCTTTAAAAATTAAATTGTTAATAAACAATTGATTTTTTTGTTGCCTATTGTTCATTAGATGTTTATTTACAAGGAAATACTTTTGTAAAGTAATTTGGCAAAATTCCTAGTCAAAATACTCCATCCGCCAATTAGCAGACAATCGAATTTTTGAGTTTTTCGAATTTAATAGCTTTAAAAATTAAATTGTTAATAAACAATTGATTTTTTTTGTTGCCTATTGTTCATTAGATGTTTATTTACAAGAAATACTTTTGTAAAGTAATTTTGGCAAAATTCCTAGTCAAAATACTCCATCCGCCAATTAGCAGACAATCGAATTTTTGAGTTTTTCGAATTTAATAGCTTTAAAAATTAAATTGTTAATAAACAATTGATTTTTTTGTTGCCTATTGTTCATTAGATGTTTATTTACAAGAAATTACTTTTGTAAAGTAATTTTGGCAAAATTCCTAGTCAAAATACTCCATCCGCCAATTAGCAGACAATCGAATTTTTGAGTTTTTCGAATTTAATAGCTTTAAAAATTAAATTGTTAATAAACAATTGATTTTTTTGTTGCCTATTGTTCATTAGATGTTTATTTACAAGAAATACTTTTGTAAAGTAATTTTGGCAAAATTCCTAGTCAAAATACTCCATCCGCCAATTAGCAGACAATCGAATTTTTGAGTTTTTCGAATTTAATAGCTTTAAAATTAAATTGTTAATAAACAATTGATTTTTTTGTTGCCTATTGTTCATTAGATGTTTATTTACAAGGAAATACTTTTGTAAAGTAATTTTGGCAAAATTCCTAGTCAAAATACTCCATCCGCCAATTAGCAGACAATCGAATTTTTGAGTTTTTCGAATTTAATAGCTTTAAAAATTAAATTGTTAATAAACAATTGATTTTTTTTGTTGCCTATTGTTCATTAGATGTTTATTTACAAGAAATTACTTTTGTAAAGTAATTTTGGCAAAATTCCTAGTCAAAATACTCCATCCGCCAATTAGCAGACAATCGAATTTTTGAGTTTTCGAATTTAATAGCTTTAAAAATTAAATTGTTAATAAACAATTGATTTTTTTGTTGCCTATTGTTCATTAGATGTTTATTTACAAGAAATTACTTTTGTAAAGTAATTTTGGCAAAATTCCTAGTCAAAATACTCCATCCGCCAATTAGCAGACAATCGAATTTTTGAGTTTTTCGAATTTAATAGCTTTAAAAATTAAATTGTTAATAAACAATTGATTTTTTTGTTGCCTATTGTTCATTAGATGTTTATTTACAAGAAATTACTTTTGTAAAGTAATTTTGGCAAAATTCCTAGTCAAAATACTCCATCCGCCAATTAGCAGACAATCGAATTTTTGAGTTTTTCGAATTTAATAGCTTTAAAAATTAAATTGTTAATAAACAATTGATTTTTTTGTTGCCTATTGTTCATTAGATGTTTATTTACAAGGAAATACTTTTGTAAAGTAATTTTGGCAAAATTCCTAGTCGAAATACTCCATCCGCCAATTAGCAGACAATCGAATTTTTGAGTTTTTCGAATTTAATAGCTTTAAAAATTAAATTGTTAATAAACAATTGATTTTTTGTTGCCTATTGTTCATTAGATGTTTATTTACAAGGAAATACTTTTGTAAAGTAATTTTGGCAAAATTCCTAGTCGAAATACTCCATCCGCCAATTAGCAGACAATCGAATTTTTGAGTTTTTCGAATTTAATAGCTTTAAAAATTAAATTGTTAATAAACAATTGATTTTTTTGTTGCCTATTGTTCATTAGATGTTTATTTACAAGGAAATACTTTTGTAAAGTAATTTTGGCTAAATTCCTAGTCAAAATACTCCATCCGCCAATTAGCAGACAATCGAATTTTTGAGTTTTTCGAATTTAATAGCTTTAAAAATTAAATTGTTAATAAACAATTGATTTTTTGTTGCCTATTGTTCATTAGATGTTTATTTACAAGGAAATACTTTTGTAAAGTAATTTTGGCAAAATTCCTAGTCGAAATACTCCATCCGCCAATTAGCAGACAATCGAATTTTTGAGTTTTTCGAATTTAATAGCTTTAAAAATTAAATTGTTAATAAACAATTGATTTTTTTGTTGCCTATTGTTCATTAGATGTTTATTTACAAGGAAATACTTTTGTAAAGTAATTTTGGCTAAATTCCTAGTCAAAATACTCCATCCGCCAATTAGCAGACAATCGAATTTTTGAGTTTTTCGAATTTAATAGCTTTAAAAATTAAATTGTTAATAAACAATTGATTTTTTGTTGCCTATTGTTCATTAGATGTTTATTTACAAGGAAATACTTTTGTAAAGTAATTTTGGCAAAATTCCTAGTCAAAATACTCCATCCGCCAATTAGCAGACAATCGAATTTTTGAGTTTTTCGAATTTAATAGCTTTAAAAATTCAATTGTTAATAAACAATTGATTTTTATGTGAAATTATGTTTGTCGAATATTTGTATTTAACTCTATAGTGAAAGAAATTATCGCGAACAGGAAAGAATGAAGAGTTGATCATTTCGTATTATTCAGTTGCGACTCCTATATGGATTTGTCAGGCGTCTGATCATGGCGGGTCGTTAGCTTCACGGCATTAATAATTGAAATTTTGACATTAATTTTGGAGAAGATTTTTATTATTTCTAAAAATAATTAAAGTTTTGACAAGAGTATTTAAAATTTTTTTAACGTATTTGAATTTTTGCAGTGAATTTTATTAAAATTTTTGAAAATAATTGAAATTTTGCAAAGAACTTTATTAGAATTTTTATAATTATTGAATTTTGGAGAAAAATTTCAGTATTTATAAAGATAATTGAAATTTATATGAGAATATTTTTAAATTTTTGAACATGATTAAATTTCTACGAAGAATTTTATTACACTTTTAAAAATAATTGAATTTCTGCAATCATTTGTAACTTCTCCAAAATACAATTTTTTTTAGTGCTTTTAAGTAAAATTCTTGTATAAATCCATTATTTTCAATAATTTAATTCAAAGACTTAACTTATAAATTCATAAGAATTTGAATTATTAAAACTTTTCAAAAATCTAAGTCCTTTAAAATTTTTATTTAAATTCATTCAAAATTGAAATTTTCTAAAATTTCAAGTTATAGTCAAAATTTTAATTATCTTTAAAAATAATAAAAATTCACCTCCAAAATTTAATTATTTTTAATAATTTTAATGTGATTAATTATTTTCAAAAGTTTTAATAATATTCTTCGCAAAAATTCAATTATTTTTAAAAATTTTAATAAAATTCTCGGCAAAATTTTAATTATTTTCCAAAATTTTTCTCAATTCGATGATTTTCAATTTATTTAAATGGTGGACTATTTGAATAAATATTTCCAAAAGAATTCAATTATTTTCATAATTAATAAAATTCTTTAGAAATTAAATTATTTTTTTAAATAATAAAACTCATCCTAAAATTTCAATTAATTTTAGTACAATTTTAATCAAGTTTCTGAAAAAATGTCATTGTAATTAAAAATTTTATTTAAATTCTTCAAAAGAATTCAATTATTTAAAAATTTGCTAGTTAATCTGTTTATGAAAATCGTGAATGTAACTCTTTTAAAATTTTATTAATTTTGAAATATTTAGGTAAAATTATTCATTAAATAATTTATAATAAAATTTTATGATGGTTCTTTAAGAATTAAGTTCGTTAAGAAGAAATTTTTGTCAGAAATAGAAAAAATTGAAGGTTCTTTTTTTATTCTATTTTCCTGACTTTTTCCCTGAATTCCCTGACCTTTGTCAATTATAAAAATTGGCTTATTGTACGATGTTGTGGGCAAAAAGTTAAAAGCCATTCCTATTTGCGGACACTCATTTCCTCAACCTATATATAATATTTCTTGACAGAAATATGAGGTGTCAAAACAAAATGATTTAGGTTTGTTTTGTTATATAGCATGTATACAGAAATGAGAGTTGGGAAAAAAAAATGTTTTCAACTCGGATGAATATGAATAATAATCCGATGTCCATTTATGAATGATGCACATTAGGTTATGGTTGTTAAGTTGCCCGGGAGTTCGCGAGGGCGAAAGTGTATGCGCTACGCGTGGGTTTCGCTAATGGACCTTCCTACGCCGTTTCACACATGTTCTCATTATACGTTATTGTTTGGTGTTGCATAGATCCCGCGAAATAGATCCTATAAACGCTAATGCACTCCCATAGGAGTAAATCCGCATATATACATTATATTTTCACGCACACACAAATATTTTTCGATAGACAGACTTATATATATATTTATATACCTACATATATGTTATAATACATACAAATATATTATAATACATACATGTATATTATAATACATACATATACGTTATATACATGTAGAAAATTTGATAGAAAGAGAGTTACATACAAAGGGCGTAACTTATGTTTGCGCACGACTTCCGACCCTTTTCTTTCATCCAAGTTAAATCCGTCGGATCAATTTCTCCTTTCGTCAAATCTTGTTACGTCCTCTCTTCACTTATATGTATTATTGTCATCCATATTTTCTTATGTGGCTAAATTGATATCGTTACAGGAGAATATTACATAACAATGGGAGAGTTAATTTTTATGATAATTTACAAAGTGGGTTACAATAAGGATACATTCTCCCTCTCATAAATTTGACGCATATACCAATATATAGCCAAAGGGCAACTTGTTACATAATTCGCCAAATATAATAAATCCTTAAAGTGTATTTCAAATGAGAAAAAATATTCATCATCAGAAAAATAAATGGAAATATAGTTTAGGTCCAAGGAATATGGCTATAGTCAAAATATAGTTCACTTGATTTTAACCATGTTTAAAATATATAAATTTATTTTCATAATTAAACGGGACAGATATATAATTTTTATTATTAATAATAAAAGAGAACGAAGAATGAAATGTAATTTTCTGAATGAAAATAAATTCAATTTCAATTGAGCAAACATATCAGCAATTAATATCAATTTATCATCAGAAGTATATTCAATGGGTGGTTAATAACTCGCTTTCAGTCAACAAAAACAACTCGAGCCTAAATGTCTCTCCCGAATCGTTATATGAAATATTTGTCCTTTGCTTCAGAAACTTTCTCTAATAACGCATTATTAGAAGAAATATTTTTCTGCCTTTAATATTTCTTTATACAATATATGACTCAATCTTCATTTCGATTGGATATAATATATAATAAATTTTTGTTCTCTCATAAGAAATCTTATAAATACTAGAACAAATGTTTGTTCGCAATTAATTTTTGGACCATATCTAATACAACTATTGTGTTGAATAAATATTTTAAAATAACTAATTTCTTTTTACCTTTTTCTTGCTCCGTGTTTTACTAATTATTATTATCCACTAATTATTATTATCCACTAATTATTATTATTTACTAATTATCATTATTTACTAATTATTTTTTGTGTAAACTTTTACGGTATCAAATAAACGTACCCTTGACAATAAAACATAAATTTGACGATTTGACATTAAAAATATTCTTCTTAACTCTAATAATATCTTATAATTTTTTTTTTTTTTTTTTTCTCATGTATACTTTACGATTTACGTTTTACGATTTTCAATATTCTCAGTACCATTGGTTTAAAAAACATGGCACGTTTTTCGATACAGAGTCAATTATTTATACTTTTGTACTTTTTGTACACAAAAGATTTATAAGTGTTGCTTAGATTTTTTTGTTGATTAGGGTACTTTTTATGCGAAAGGTGCAAACGTTGCGATTACAAGTGATTCGTCACCAGAAAAATATTCTCGTCAATAAAAAAGAAAACGAACCTGATTGGTTTGAATTAAAAATGTACCAACTATATTTTGAGGTTAGGAGACAATTCAAAACTAATTTTGTTTTCTTATCAAGAAATATTTAATTCACTCAATTGGCAATGATATAAAAAAGATTTTTCTTAATTTTCTTATTTATTTTATTAATTAATTTTTTTTTATTATTATTTATACATATTTATCGTTAAAAATAATTTTGTTTGCCCTCATCAATTATAAAATCTTCGAAACAAAGGAAAATCGGTAAATTTCATTGAAATAAAAGATCCGACATCAGCGAAATTCAAAACGAAAGTGCCTTGAAGAATCGGCTAAAAAGAGTTCAGTCATATAGAAAATTTCAAAGAGCAATTACCGACGTTCCACCAATTATGAAACGACAAACGTCTATACATATATGTATATATATATATATATAACGGCGCAATTACGAGCCGCCCTTATAGAGAAAGAAAAATTCAATCCAATGACGTATAATACATCATATATGCGCCGGAAAAGGAGAAAAAGAAAAATAGAAACGAAAAATAAAGAAAAAAAACAACCAAACAAGAACCGAAATCAAATGAAATAAAAAAAAGAAAAAGTCATTGAGAGTGCGTGAAACCACTTCTTATGAGCGCGTGTCGACTGCCGCAATTTTTAAGATCGTATTAATTCAATCCCTGTTTGCAAAATGTCGGTATCCTGTGATCTATTGTAGCAAAAGATCAAAAACGATCCAAAAGGGGTGCTCTCTCCGCTCAAATGTGAAAACATCGCGATGAGAGGTTTTTATTTCTTTTCTTTTTAACCGACGCGACAATTGGAGCAAAAAAGAATGATTTTTTAAAAATCTTTGATGATGCGAATCGCGCACGAGAAAACGTTAAACTAACGTTAGGCTAACATTCAACTAACGTTAGGCTAACATTAAACTAACGTTTGGCTAACATTAAGCTAACATTAAACTAACGTTAGGCTAACATTCAACTAACATTAAACTAACGTTAGGCTAACATTAAACTAACACTGAAAAAAATTTTCTTAATTTAAGAATATATACTGTATTCTAATCTTAAAATAAATAATTTAGATTCGTAGTTATAATTAGGTTATCGATTAAACAAACTTAGAAGTAAGATTAAAGGATGAATTTATTAAAAAGTATTCATAATTTACAATGATCTATAGATATAGAAAATTGGAATTTAATTTAATAATAAATTTTATCGTTATAATTGCAGGGTCATAAATAACGAATATTTTCCATTCGGTTAAACATTGTTTTTATAAAAATTAGATGAAGCAAAATGTGCAATTTGTCCTTGACTTTTCCCTATTTATTGTCTGTTATCATTTCGTACATCAGAAGTTAATCAATCGCGCGGGAAACGATGCGACCCAAAGTTATTGGACCATTTCGTTGCTGGCACGGGACTTTTGCGGTAATTTGTGTCTCCAATGGCACTAGCATGGGACGTACACTCTTAATTAAGTCGTTGCAAGAAGCGAACGCAGTTGACAGACGGTCGTCTGCCCTTTTTGAGGGCACGCGATTATCCTCCCCTATGCTATACACATCACTAGACATAAATACACGTACACATTTATAGAATGTATATATATGCGGATAATTTGGAATTCGGTGAGCCAAGGAATTAATGTGGAGAACATTTATTTAACTATATTTTACCAAATTTGCACTCATCTATACTTAAACCTAGTATTTACTACTTTTTTTACGTTATGCTATATACTATTTGGGTATTTATTTTAGATTATAGACACTAAAATATACTATTTCTGTTTTTTCGATGAGAATTTAATTTAAATTCGCTAAGACTAGAAATCAAAAAACTATTCGAGAAAATTGTAATTTAATTCTTTAAAATGATTCAATTATTTTCAAAAAAAATATTCGAAATTCATTTTCAATATATCTAGTATTTTCATAAAATTTCGCAAAAGAATTAAATTATTTTTAATAACTAGTATTTTCATAAAATTTCGCAAAAGAATTCAATTATTTTTAATAACTAGTATTTTCATAAAATTTCGCAAAAGAATTCAATTACTTTTAATATCTAGTATTTTCATAAAATTTTGCAAAAGAATTCAATTATTTAAAAAAAAAGTTGACAAAATTCATCCAAAATTCAATTATTTTCATAAATAATAAAATTTCCCCTGAAATTCAATTAATGTAGAATAGCATTTTAAAAAAAAATTCGAAAAAATCAATTACCTTCACTAATAAAAACATTTTTCAAAGGAAATTCAATTTAAAAAAAAAATTTTAATAAAATTCTAAGCAAGAATTCAATTATTTTCATAAATAATAAAACTCATCGAAGAATTTCAATTATTTGTAATACTATTTTAAATTACTCAATTGAAAAATTCAATTATTTTCACAAATAAAGTTTTCCATAAGAATTCAATTATTTAAAATAAAATTTTCATAATATTCATTATATTTCGAAAAAATTAATTATTTAAAACAATATTTATAAAATTCTTATGAAGTATTTAATTATTTTTAAAAATAACAAAATTTTTCACAGAAATTCAATTCTTTTTAAACATTTTAATAAAATTTTTCGCAATAATTCAATTATTCTCGTAAATAATAAAATTCTTCTCAGTGATTCAATTATTTACATAAATTTTAATAAAATTATTTGCAAAAATTCAATTATTTTTATTCATAAATTATAAAATTTATCGCAGAATATCAATTATTTTTGAAAGAATTCTACAGGAATTACTCATAAAATGTAAATTATTCTTTAAAATTTAATTTCAATTCCTCGAAAAAAATCAATTATTTAAGAAAATGTTTTTTTAAATTCTTTGGAAGAATTCAATTATTTACAAAAATATTAGAATTTTTCACAGGAATTCAATTATTTTCAAATATTTTAAAAAATTTTTTTCGAAAAAAACAAATATTTTAAATAGATATCTACAATTTTAATTAAATTTTTTTTAAATAATTCAATTATTTTCATAAATTATAAAATGCTTTTTAGAAATTCAATTATTTTCAAAAATTTTAATAAAATTTATCGAAAAAATTCAATTATGTTCAGAAATTTTTAAATATTCACGTAAAAATTTCAATTATTTTTATGAATAGTAAAATTCTTCTTCGAAATTCAATCATTTCAATTCTTTGCAAAATTCAATTATTTTCATAAATAACAATATTCATCACAATAATTCAACTATTTTTAAAATTAATAAAAATCTTCACAGAAATTCAATTATTTTCAAAAATTTTAATAAAATTCTTCGCAAAAATCTAATTATGTTCAAAAATTTCTAAATTATCAATATTCATCACAAGTATTCAATTATTTTCAAAATTAATAAAAATCTTCATAAAAATTCAATTGTTTTAAAAAATTCTAATAAAATCTTTCGAAAAAATTCAATTATTTTCAAAAAGTAATATAATCGTTCTCAAGAATTCAATTTATTTTCATAAATAATAATATTTTTCTCAGGAATTCAATTATTTTCGTAAATTTTTTAATAAAATATTAGCAACTTCTCAATTATTTTCATAAATCATAAAATTCGTCATAGGATTTCAATTATTTTGAATACCATTTTACAGGAATTACTCAAAAATGTTTTAATTATTCTTAAAAATATATTTTTCAATGCCTCGAAAAAATCAATTATTAAAAAAAAATGTTTTTTTTAAATTCTTCGAAACAATTCAATTATTAAAGATAAATAACAAAATTATTTCCAAAAATTCAATTATTTTGAGTCATTTTAATAAAATTCTTTGCAAAATTCAATTATTTTCATAAATAACAATATTCATCACAAGAATTCAATTATTTTTAAAAGTAATAAATTTTTTCTTGGAAATTCAATTATTAAAAAAAATTCTAATAAAATCATTTGCAAGAATATTCAATTATTTTCATAAATAATAAAATGCTGTTTGGGAATTTAATTATTTGGAAAAAAATTTAATAAAACAGACATTAAATTATTGTCAAAAATCTTAATTGAATTCTTTGTAAAATTTAATTACTTTTAAAAACTTTTCGCAGTTTAATGATTTTCAATGTCTTCTATTTTCGTAAAATTTCTAAACAAAATCCAATTATTTAATAAATTTTGTAGTAAAATCTTCGTAAGAATTCAATTCTTTTTATGAATAATAAAAATGAATTGAATTTCTCAGGAATTCAATTATTTAAATTAGAATTTGCATAAAATTAGTCGAAAGAAATGAATTATTTAACATTTTTTCTAAAATTCTTCGCAAGAATTATATTATTTTTATAAATATTTAAATTCTTTCATGAATAATAAAATTCTTTTCCAGGAATTCAATTTATTATCACTATAGGATAAGAAAGAAGAAAATATTTTTTATGAAAATTAGGAAAAAATCATTAGGAAAATAAAATAAAATGGAATTTTTTCAGTTTTGTGAAGTGCCCAAAACGAGTTTTTTTTGGTCTTCAAGTTTAATTTTTTGATAGCTATACTTTTTTACTACTTTTGTAATAGTAAAATTTGTTAATTTTTTTTTTTTTTTTAGTTTGAATTCTACTTTTTGTTACGATTTTTAGTTTGAAAGCTACTTTTTTAAAATTAATTATCGAGCGCGAAGTCTTGATATAAATATATTAAAATTATTTAATATTCATATATAGCCTCATTAATTACTCCATCACTCAATTCCCTCATTATTTGAAACAAAAGAAATGACATTCCATCTCTCAGCTCCCTCGCATATTTCTTTAAAATAAAAGAAATAAATGCAAATGAAGACACACATGTGGTTGACGGTTGAAATTTGTAAAGACTGTGAATCGTGTAGGTAGTAATAAAAAGAGACAAGCGAAATTGGCGATGTCCTTTTTGTAGACAATCTTCAGAGTTTAATTAAGGAAGTTGGTGAGTGGATGAATGCAATGAATAGGAGAGTCAAACGTCCCCGATATGCTGAGAGATCCGACATGGGCGCTGAAAAAGCCCGAGTGTGTGTGTGTTTGTGTGTAATATTCGAGTATGTATGAGAGAGAGTGAGGCAGTTTGTGTAGTTGGCTTCAAGAGTCACGACCCCTGGTTGTTAGGGACGAGGATCAGGACTCGTAAAATAAATACAGATAGTGACAGGGCTAAAGTGAATGAGATATAAATATATATAGAAAATAGAGAATGTACTTGAGGAACCGAATGTTCGATGCATTAAAAAAAAGGGGCCCCAAGGTGGCCACCATTCAAAAATTTACTGAAAAATTAAAAAAATAGTTGCAAAAATCAATTTTAGGTAATTTTATTTGAAACATTTTGTTTTTGGCTTATAATCACAGAATCAATAGTTGAAAACTCTAAAAGCCACTCTAAAATACTTTTGGTACGTTTTTTGTCTCAATTTAATATCATTAAAAAAAACTGTTGTTTGTTGTTGTTGTTTCTTTAGAAAAACTGTGAAAGAGAATAAAATCGTTTTACTTCATTATGTAACTTGTTGATTAGGTGACGTTTTGTAAGCCAAATCTGTGCAAAGTGCCATTTTTGGCGAAAAAAAATTCAAAGCCAAAAATCTTTACGAAGACCACGCTAAATTTAAAAATAATGTATTAATGTATTATTTATTTGGTGATACAGAATAGGAAAAACATAGTTAAGGTTTTTGGAAAAACACAGAATTTAAATTTTTTTTCAAAAAAACGGTCCAAAACTATATCAAAAAGTGCCATTTTTTTCAAAATTCGAAGCTAAAAAAATTTATGAAGACCACGCTGAATTTTAAAATAATGTATTAGTGAATTGTTTATTTAGTGATATAGAAAAGGACAAAAAAATAGTAACGATTCTCGGAAATGCTCACAATTTTTATCTTTTTCCTAAAAAGAGTCTAAATCTGTGCAAAGTGCCATTATTTTCAAACTTCAAAGCCAAAAAAAAATTCATGAAGACCACGCTAGGTTTCAAAATAATGTATTAATGAATTGTTCAATTAGTGGTGCAGAATAGAAAGAAAATAGTTTGATTCATCGGAAATGCCCACAATTTTCATCTTTATCCAAAAAAAATGTCAAAAAGTGTGGAAAGTGCCATTTTTGTAAAATTTCAATATACCTAAGAACTCTATGAAGACAGTGGTCTAAATTTCAAAATAATGTATTAATGAATTGTTTATTTAGTGATATAAAGAATAGAAAGCAAATATTTTCTTAATGTATTTTTTTTTTTTTTGCAAAATACAATTCAAAAGTATGCAAAGTGCCATTTTTGTTAAACTTTAAAATCAAAAAGTTGTAGGAATACCAGCGGCTAAATTAAAAAAAAAAATAGTAAATTGTTTATTTAGTGATAACACAATAGAAAGAAAATAGTTTGATATAACGGACCAGCCCCGAATTTTTAATTTTTTTTCCAAAAAATGGTCCAAATCAGTATAGATATTTAAAATCATTTAATTGAGCAAATTTTTATTTAAATAATTGAAATTTTAACAAGAATTTTATTAAAATTGTTTTTAAATAATTGAAATTTCAAAGAATACTATAATTTTTTAAAGAGAATTGAAATATTGACGAAAATTTCTTAGAATTTTTGAAAATAATTGAAATTTTGACAATAATTTTATTAAAATTGTTTTTAAATAATTGAAATTTCAAAGAATTTTATAATTTATAAAGAAAATTGAAATTTTGCGGAAAATTTCTTAAAATTTTTGAAAATAATTGAAATTTTGAAGAATCGTATAATTTATAAAGAGAATTGAAATTTTGACAAAAATTTCTTATAATTTTTGAAAATAATTGACGAAGAATTTTATAATTTATAAAAATAATTGTAATTTTCGTAGAATTTTATAATTCATAAAGAGAATTGAAATTTCGACGAAAATTTCTTAAAATTTTTGAAAATAATTGACGAAGAATTTTATAATTTATAAAGAGAAGTGAAATTTTGACGAAAATTTCTTAAAATTTTTGAATATAATTGACAAGAATTATATTAAATTTTTTGAAAATAATTGAAATTTTGACGAAAATTTCTTTAAATATTTGAAAATAATTGACAAAAAATTTTATAATTTATAAAATAAATTGAAATTTTGACAAGAATTTTATGAAAATTGTTTTTAAATGATTGAAATTTCAAAGAATTTCATAATTTATAAAGAGAATTGAAATATTGACGAAAATGTCTTAAAATTTTTGAAAATAATTGAAATTTTAAAGAATCTTATAATTTATAAAGAGAATTGAAATTTTGACGAAAATATCTTAAGATTTTTGAAAATAATTGAAATTCTAAAGAATCTTATAATTTATAAAGAGAATTGAAATTTTGACGAAAAATTTTATAATTTATAAAAAGAATTGAAATTTTGACAAGAATTTTATTAAAATTGTTTTTAAATCGTTGAAATTTCAAAGAATTTCATAATTTATAAAGAGGATTGAAATATTGACGAAAATGTCTTAGAATTTTTGAAAATAATTGAAATTTTGACAAGAATTCTATTACATTTTTTGAAAATAATGGACATTTTGAAGAATCTTATAATTCATAAAGAGAATTTAAATTTCAACGAAAATTTCTTAAAATTTTTGAAAATAATTGACGAAGAATTTTATAATTTATAAAAATAATTGAAATTTTCGAAGAATTTTATAATTCATAAAGAGAATTGAAATTTCTACGAAAATTTTTTAAAATTTTTGAAAATAATTGACGAAAAATTTTTTAATTTATCAAAATAATTGAAATTTTCGAAGAATTTTATAATTCATAAAGAAAATGAAATTTTGACCAAAATTTCTCAAAATTTTTGAAAATAATTGACGAAGAATTTTATAATTTATAAAGACCCAGGTGCGAATTTTGGTCGGCCGCCAGAGTTGGCAGGTCGGGCCCAGGTCGGCCCATCTATGGCTGCCAATAGGTCGGCAGCCAAAGTCGGGCCGACTTTGGTTACTGTTTCCACCCAAGTTTGGGCCGACTATGGGTGCCAAAGTTTAGAGAACCTAATTTTAGTTGGTCGGGCCGACTCTGGCCTGAGTCGGGCCGACGGTCGGTAAAACTATGGCAGCCAGAGTGCAAAAAACCTAATTTCACTTGGTCGGGCCGACTCTGGCCTGAGTCGGGCCGACGGTCGGTAAAACTATGGCAGCCAGAGTGCAAAAAACCTAATTTCACTTGGTCGGGCCGACTCTGGCCTGAGTCGGGCCGACGGTCGGTAAAACTATGGCAGCCAGAGTGCAAAAAACCTAATTTCACTTGGTCGGGCCGACTTTGGCCTGAGTCGGGCCGATGGTCGGTAAAACTATGGCAGCCAGAGTTTAGAGAACCTAATTTTAGTTGGTCGGGCCGACTTTGGCCTGAGTCGGGCCGATGGTCGGTAAAACTATGGCAACCAGAGTTTAGAGAACCTAATTTTAGTTGGTCGGGCCGACTTTGGCCTGAGTCGGGCCGACGGTCGGTAAAACTATGGCAGCCAGAGTTTAAAAAACCTAATTTCAATTGGTCGGGCCGACTCTGGCCTGAGTCGGGCCGATGGTCGGTAAAACTATGGCAGCCAGAGTTTAGAGAACCTAATTTTAGTTGGTCGGGCCGACTCTGGCCTGAGTCGGGCCGACGGTCGGTAAAACTATGGCAGCCAGAGTTTAAAAAACCTAATTTCAATTGGTCGGGCCGACTCTGGCCTGAGTCGGGCCGACGGTCGGTAAAACTATGGCAGCCAGAGTGCAAAAAACCTAATTTCAATTGGTCGGGCCGACTCTGGCCTGAGTCGGGCCGACGGTCGGTAAAACTATGGCAGCCAGAGTGCAAAAAACCTAATTTCACTTGGTCGGGCCGACTCTGGCCTGAGTCGGGCCGACGGTCGGTAAAACTATGGCAGCCAGAGTTTAGAGAACCTAATTTTAGTTGGTCGGGCCGACTCTGGCCTGAGTCGGGCCGATGGTGGGTTAAACTATGGCAGCCAGAGTTTAAAAAACCTAATTTCAATTGGTCGGGCCGACTCTGGCCTGAGTCGGGCCGACGGTCGGTAAAACTATGGCAGCCAGAGTGCAAAAAACCTAATTTCACTTGGTCGGGCCGACTTTGGCCAGAGTCGGGCCGATGGTCAGTTTGAAGTTGCAGCTTATAAAATCATTTTTGTTCTTAGGCTTTCATGTAAGCGTAGCGTAATGGTTAGCGTGTTAGACTTCGGTGCGTTAGGTTGCGAGTTCGATTCCTGCGAGCGTTAGAAATTTTAATTTGTATTTATGTGTAAGATTGCGTTTAGTGTTAAGATGTATACAATAAACAAATAAATAATGAATAATAATAATTAATAATAATAATAAATAATTAATAATTTTTTGCAATCGGTCGGCCGACTTTTGGCTGCCAAGGTCGGCACGACCAAGGTTGCCAAAGTGAATCCGACCTTCTTTCTCATGGTCGGCAAAGCTTTGGCACCCCTGGTCGGCCCGACTTTGGCAACCATAGTCGGCACGACCATGTCAGCCACTGGACGGCGGGTGTTACAATTCGCTAGTTCGGCCGACCTTTGGCTGCCAAGGTCGGCACGACCATGGTTGCCAAAGTCAAGCCGACATTCTTTCACATGGTTGGCAAAACTTTGGCACCCCTGGTCGGTCCGACTTTGGCAGCCATAGTCGGCCCGACCATGTCAGCCACTGGACGGCGGGTGTTACAATTCGCTAGTTCGGCCGACCTTTGGTTGCCAAGGTCGGCACGACTATCCACTTGGTCGGCGCGACCATGGCCCGACCAACTTTTCGCACCTGGGGAGAAGTGAAATTTTGACGAAAATTTCTTCAAATATTTGAAAATAATTGACGAAGAATTTTATAATTTATAAAAATAATTAAAATTTTCGAAGAATTTTATAATTCTTAAAGAGAATTGAAATTTCAACGAAAATTTCTTAAAATTTTTGAAAATAATTGACGAAGAATTTTATAATTTATAAAGAGAAGTGAAATTTTGACGAAAATTTCTTTAAATATTTGAAAATAATTGACGAAGAATTTTATAATTTATAAAAATAATTAAAATTTTCGAAGAATTTTATAATTCTTAAAGAGAATTGAAATTTCAACGAAAATTTCTTAAAATTTTTGAAAATAATTGACGAAGAATTTTATAATTTATAACGAGAAGTGAAATTTTAACGAAAATTTCTTAGAATTTTTAAATATAATTGAAATTTTGACAAAAATTATATTAAATTTTTTGAAAATAATTGAAATTTTGACGAAAATTTCTTAAAATTTTTGAAAATAATTGACGAAGAATTTTATAATTTATAAAGTTTTTGAAATTTTCGAAGAATTTTATAATTCATAAAGAAATTGAAATTTTGACGAAAATTTTTTAAAATTTTTGAAAATAATTCACGAAGAATTTTATAATTTATAAAGAGAAGTGAAATTTTGACGAAAATTGCTTAAAATTTTTTGAATATAATAGAAATTTTGACAAGAATTATATTAAATTTTTTGAAAATAATTGAAATTTTGACGAAAATTTCTTTAAATATTTGAAAATAATTGACGAAAAATTTTATAATTTATAAAAAAAAATTGAAATTTTGACGAAAATTTCTTAAAATTTTTAAAAATAATTGAAATTTTGACAAGATTTATATTAAATTTTTTTTGAAAATAATTGAATATAATTGAATTTCTTGTTTATTATTGATTAGAGAAAGGTGAAAAACCCAATTTTTAAATTCGCCATCTTGAAACCGCCATTTTGAATTTTTAAATTCTCGCCGAAAATTCGAATTCAGCGACTTGGTGTTAAAATGACACTTCTCTTTTTTCTATTTTACGCCAGATATAAAGAAAAAAAGAGTGTATAATTGTAAAAAATTCCCACTAATTATTCTACCCACGATATATATTCTTTTTCCAACAAGTGACATTTCACAAACTCCAGGAAATAAGAAAAGCGGAGTATTGTTAGACACACGTAATTATTACTTACGTAATTTAAGGGGCGTTATTTCCTTACAAAGTTTGAGTGTTGTGGTATTTTAAAGCGCAAGAGAGGACTTCCTGAGTGGGATGAATGGTGGTGCGAACGCACCCTTAGGGTGCCGAGTAGGTGCCGAGAAGCCAAAGAGGAAAACTAGGCTGTGAGGGAATGTGAGGGAGAGTGTAAGTTGAGAAATGAGATGAAAGTGTGGGTGTGTTGAGGCATCAATCGATAACTTCTTCTTCTTCTTCTTCCCTTATATATACATATATATATATATATATATATAGAGAGAGGGAAAACGATACTTGCTGAGTTTGCCCTCCATGGATGCATGCTTCAAAAAATTGAAGTGGATTTTTTAAATATCCATTTGACCCACTTGCAAATAATTTCGTTACGAGAACCCAAGACTTTCCTCATTACTGTAGATGACTTTTTAAAAAGTCGATCTTCAAAACCAATTTCAATCGACTAAAACGAATTTTTCTTTTTTTTTCAATTCTTCCTCAATTTTGCGTTTCATTTCTTTCACTTCCCTTCTTTTTCTACCGCCCCCCCCTCTCTCTTTCTCTCTCTAATCTTCCCTTTATTTGATTCTTGTCTTTGTTTTTTCTTTTCTTCCAATTTCTTCCTTTCGGTTTCATTTTTCTTTTTCGGCGTTTCAATTTTTTTTTCCTCCTCTCGAAAAAAATCAAATCAAACTTTCTTTTGGAATTAATTTTATCGGACATTGCAAAAAAATATTCAATTTTTTTTAATAAAATGTAAACTTTTTTAATTTCTTATTAAAAATAATCTCTTTTTATTCGTTTATAAATTATAAGGTAATAAATAAAAAATACGTGTCTCAAAATTAATTTTATTTGTCATAAAAATTTAATTTTGTTTTTCCCTGACTTTACCCTGATTTCCAGAGAAAATTTTGACTTTTTCCCTGACGCTAAAGAATATTATCTGATTCACTCTAAAAATGATTAGATACTGAAAAAAATGTATTTATTTTCATCATTTTCAATTCAATTATTATTTTCTAGAATTTAAAACTAAAATTCTTCTTTAAATCAATTATTTTTAATAATTTTTTGAAAAAATTCTTCTTGAAAGTTTTCCAATCAATTTGTTTACAATTCAATTTTAAGTGAAATTTCGATTATTAGGAAATTCTTCAATTAATAATATACATTAGATAATAAAAACTTGAAATAATTTTAAAAAATTGTCGATTAAGCTTTTTTTGAAGAAAATTAGTTTCAAAGAATTTTTTATCGAAAGTATGAAAAATTCAGATTTTCAAAGATTTTAATTTGAAACCTTTTAGAAAATTGAATTATTAAAAATTATTATTAAATTAAATTATTAAATTATTTATTTATTAAATTATTATTAATTATTATTAATTATTATTATTATTAAAAATTGTAATTATTAGTAAATTCTCGAAAATTCAATTATTATTATAAAACTTTAACTAAAATTAAATTTTTAAATAATTGAATTCTCTCGACGAATTTTAATAAAATTTTTAAGAATAATTTTTCATTTTTCAAGGAATTCGATTAAAATTTAATTAAAAATAATTGAAATTTTGCGATGATAATTACGAAAATAATTAAATTCTAAAATGAATTTTATTAAATTCCTGAAAATAATTAAATTCCTATGAAATTTTTATTAATTATTAAAAAAATTAAATGTTTGTTCGAATTTTATTAAAACATTTTTTTAAATAATTGAATTTTGGGAAAATATTATTAAAATAGTAGATATTGAAAAACATTGAATTATGAAAAATTTTATTTTTCAATTATTTTGAAAATAATTGAATTCTTATGATGAATATTATTATTTATAAAAATAATTGATTTTCGAAATGAATTTTATTAAAATTAATGAAAATAATTGAATTTTGTCAAAGAATTTCGCTATTCATTTATATAAAGATAATTGAAATGTTGACGATTTTTTGAAAATAATTGAATTTCTACGAAGAATTTTATTAATTTTGAAAATAATTGGATTCCTGTGATGAATATTGTTATTTATGAAAATAATTGAATTTTGCAGTTAATTTTATTAATTATGAAAATAATTGAATTATTGCGAAGAATATTATAAAAAAGTTTCAAATAATTGACTTTTTTTTGAAAAAGTTTTTGCAAATTGTATTTTTAATAATTGAATTCCAGTGATATTTTTATTTTCTGAAAAATAATTGAATATTCGTGTAGATTTTTATTAAAGTTTTTGTTTAATAATTGAATTTTTTTTGGAAAATTTTACTAAAATAGTAGAATATTGAAAATCATGGAATTAGGAAAAATTTTTGAAATAATTTTATTGAATTATTTTTTTTTTTAATTCTTATAATGAATATTATTATTTATGAAAATAATTGAATTTAGCAAAGAATTTTATTAAAATTTATGAAAATAATTTAATTTCGTCGAAGAATTTTGCTATTCATTTATAAAAATAATTGAAAATGTCGTCAATTTTTTTTAGATTTTTTGAAAATAATTGGATTTCGACGAAGAATTTTTTTAATTTTGAAAATAACTGAATTCTTGTGTAGATTATTGTTATTTATTAAAATAATTGAATTTGCCAATGAATTTTATTCAAATTCATAAAAATAATTGAATTTTGTCGAAGAATTTGCTATTTATTTATAAAGATAATTGAAATGTTGACAATTTCTTGTTTAGATTTTTTGAAAATAATTGGATTTCTACAAAAATTTTTGTTAATTTTGAAAATAATTGAATTTCTACGAAGAATTTTATTAATTTTAAAAATAATTGAATTATTGTGATGAGTATTTTTATTTATGCGAAAATAATTGAATTCTGCAATGAATTTTATAAAAATTCCTAAATTTAAACCCTGTTTATAATTAAAAATATTTCCAATTCTTTTTTTTTTCGTTGATGGAATCGAATAAAGTTGAATAAAATTTCCTATGTGGAAAAATTAATATCATCCGATTAAAAGTAATCCGACTTTTTTCAAATTGAAGGAACGCGGCACATATACAATGTCATTTTATGTAAAAAGTGAGGCAGGAGACACTTAAGAGGGAAAAAGTAGAAACAGTGAGTTTCGGTTTAGCTCTGATGCGTTGATTTAAGCTTGAAGCTTAAAAGATTCATGATTTCACTACAAGTAGAGAGCACTTCAATGAATTTCTCTCTTTCTCTCTCTCTCTCTTACTCTCTTTTTTTTCGAGATCTCATAAAGAGCATAGGTGGTAAAGTACAATCAGTCCTTTGATACAAAAGTGGAGCATACAATTTCAAAAGAAAGAAGAACAATGTTTAAAGAAGGCCATTTTTGGAAATAATGAGATCTTTTCCATGCCTCATTTTTAGCAAACAAAAGATTTGTTCTTACCTATTATTATTTAATATTTTTCTAATATTTTTTTGAAATCAATTGTACCAGAAGAATTTTTTTTTCTTTTTTCTGCAAAATAGACGCGTTTGCTTCATTGACATCGTTAAATTTCGGTAAAAAAAAATCCTGATTCAAATCCTAATTGAAATGCTGATTCGAATCCTAATTGAAATCCTGATTTAAATAATAAGAGTCCTGAAAAAATTTAATTATATGAATAACTAAATTTTTTTCCACATTCATTGTTCATAACTGAAATTGACTTCATTTGTTATTTTTTTTCCAACACAGAATGTGTGAATATTCCGTTATTATTTCATGAAGTTCAACATTCATTGTAGCCGCAAAGCATACAAGATTTGATGTATGACATTGTGTCACGATGAAATCACTATTATTGATCGGTCAATAACAACATTCATTGAAGCGCATGTTAAAGGGACTAGGCTTGCAGGAATTAACTTCGTTATCCGTTCGACAGAAACTCTCTCTGTCTCTCTCTCTCTCTCTCTCTATTTTCAGCAACTTGAATCTGCAGCTTACGCATTCTGAATATACTGCATACATGTATCAACTATACCTGTATAATACAAGAGGGGGGAGAGTGATTTCTGCACCTATATATACAATACGGAATATTACTCATATAGACCCACAATCAGAAGCAGACCTACATTTTTTCTAAAAATATCTTTAATACGGTCATTTTCTTCGTTTCAATCGTCAATATATGCAAAATTAATAATCATAAAACCGTGAATGACGGAATAGAGATTATATTCTGTTTTTAGGTGCTTATTTTAAGTTGGCGTCACGCGAGAAATCAAAAACTAATTTTCGAAATTAATTAAACGATATTTATTATTTTGGGGTTCAAAATTAAATTATTTATATGTGAATGTCCTCTAAAAAAATTTAAAAAATTAAACTAACGTTAGGTTAACATTAATCGCAATTATTTCCAAAATTTTCAAATAAGTTAAAATTATATTTAAAAGTTAATTTTTAAAAATTGTAATGTTATTCAAAAATAAATTTTCAAAGATTTGTCTACTAGTTACCCTAAAAAGGAATTTTTTATAGAAAAATATAAAGTGAGAGAATAATGCTAAAAATATTCTATATAGTTCATAATTTTAGGAAAATAGGCTTTCTTCACTGTCTCTTGTGAAAAATGGATATTAAAGATTACTATCTTGATATTGCCGGTCAATATATCTAAGAAGGTGAACTATACGTCAGACGTCGTGGGTATTTAACTTCACTATCTAAACTTATTAGATAAGATATATTAATCTTCTGACATATTAATCAAAATGTCTGATATTTGAAAGAGTCGTAACATAACCTAGTTTGTAAAACACTTGTCATAATAATAAAAATTGAATGAAAATGTTATTTTTGGTAAAAAAATTAAGACAAATTAAAATATTGAAATATTAAAGTATTATAATCTTAAAATATTAAAATCTATTTAATTTTTGGTTTTAAAAAATTATATTTTAAAGTACCAGTTTTAACTTTATATTAAAATATTAAAATAAATTAAAATAAAATGTAAGTACTGAAGAAAGGTATCTAATATGCAAAAAATTTTAGGTTATGTTTGAACTATTCAATAGCAAGTAAAATATTTAATAAAAACTAATTTTAGTAAAAAAAAAGTTAAATAAAAAAAAAGTTAATTTAGTTAAAAAAGAAATTTTGAATTAAATTTTTTCAGTTTGACAATTAGTGAAGTTATATTTACAGTTTTTGTGTATATATAAAATTGTGTGTACAAAAACATTTAATATAGATATAATAATAAAATTCATGACTAGTAAAAAAATAATTAACTATCTACAAAAAAAAAATAGGTGGAAAATTTAGAATAGAGATTCAATGGAATTCCCCGGAATGATTAATGACAAGAAGGGATGAGTGTCATTCTAACCTCAATATTATTGACTTCTCACAAAAGCAACAGATTCCCATAAACACACAAGACAAGAATTTTATCAAAGAAACGATAAAATACAATTGTCCCAATAGAAATTATCTTTTAAATTCAATACCATTTTTCCCATAAATAAATAACAATTCCGGCAAAAATTTGTATTATTAAATTGTCAAAATAAAAATACAAACACAATTTTTATAACAAATTCCCGGCATTTAATTTTAAAAATAAAAAAAATAGTGTCACGAGTGGAAAATTTTGTGTTTCTTTTGAAATGAAAATTGAGATAAATGTCTAAGTTTTTGTAGAAAAAAAAAGGTAAATCGTGTATACTTTAAGTGTGACACCCACCTTGCCAAGGGACCACTCCTCTTCGCACGTTGACCCAGAATTTTCTCCACCACTGTCACATTTCCGCTTCGGGCTGCATCCAGCAGCTCCTGATCTTTGCCCATCGCCCATTTACACACAATACACAACACGAATTTCACCTGTACAACTTCCTTTTTTTCAATTTTACTACGAATTACTCCAATTTCATTGATCGTGCGGCGCCATCTTAATCTCTACTGCGCCACCATCTGCCGGTAATTTTGCCTACTAGATTTTCACACTCAAATACCAGTAAAGTCGTCGACGCACTCGGAGCCTTGGGATTTAGCAAAAAATTTATAAAAAGCAACATTATGGGTTGATAAATTTTTTTTATCACTCAAATTTACACACTGAATTATAATATAATTATTTTAATTCGAAAATTTTAAAAAAATGTTTTATTTATATGTTTCTTTCCTATACTGAAACAATTATTTCGACAAATGTTTTTTTTACATTATTTGTAAAAAAATAGTACTCATGGTTTATCAGTTTAAATTGTAAGTATTTCAAAATATTTGATTTATTATTATTTAACGGGAAAAAATTTAAACGAAATAAATTAAAAAATACTTTATTTTTTTAAATCTTTCTATGTAGAATGCTTTTTTCAATATTTTTTTATTTTTCTGTTATTTATAATTAATAATTTTTATTTCTTTTTCGCTTTTTTATGTTTAATTTTTCTCTTTTTTTTTCTTTTTTTAATTTTTATTTATTTTTCTGTTTGCTATTATTAACTTTTATTTATTTTTCGACTTTTCCATATGTATTTACTAATTTTTACTTAATATCAAATATTAATTTTTTTATTTAATTTTCATTACTTAATTTATTTTATTAATTTAGTTTAATTATTTAATTCTTTAATAATTTTCTTCCTTTCTAATTTTTTGTTATTTTTTATTATTTTCTATTAATATTTTTTAATTACTTTTTTGCTTTTAATTCATATTTAAATTTCTACCTTTTTTATTACTAAGTTTTATTTATTTTATACTTTTCCATAATAATTAATTTTTATTTAATTTCTAATATTAATTTTTATTTTATAAAATTCTTTTTAACTACCGTTTGTTAACTAAAATAAATTTTATTATTAACCTTATTATACTAAAATTAACATTAACGTATTAACATTATTAATAATATTGATAAATAAATATTAAAATAAATATTAATATTAAATGTTAATTAAAATTTTTACTAAAATAACAAAAATTAATAATTTAAGTGTTTATTTACATGTTTCTTTCTTATAGTGAAACAATTATTTCGATAAATGATTTTTTTTTATAATTTGTAAAAGAATTACTACTTATCATACATAGCTTATCAGTTTAAATATTAAATATTACAAAATATTTTATTTATTATTTTTCAACGGGAAAAAGTCGAAGGGAAATAAATTCAATAAAAAAAATTAAATTAATATTTTTTTAATGTATAGAATAATTTATCCAATTTTTTTTTTATTTTTGTATTGTTTTCAATTAATAATTTATATTTATTTTTCTACATTTTTTATTACTCCATTTTATTTATTTTCCTACTTATTTAAATTCTTTAATACTTTTCTTCTTTTTCAATTTTTTTGTTATTTTCTATTAATGTTTTAAAATTATTGTTCTCTTTTTTTGTTTTTAATTAATATTTATTTTTCTATTACTAACTTTTATTTATTTTTCGACTTTTTCATAATTATTAATTTTTATTTAATTTCTAATATTAATTTTATAAAATTCCTATTAACTAAAATAAATTTCAACATTATTCTATTAAAATTAACATTAGGCAAAATAAAAACACAAATTTTATAAAAATATATATAAAATATATTTTTAGTAGTTAAAAAAAAATTTGAGTTTTTATAAATTTTTTTCATAAACTTTCTTGTACACGTGTATTATTTGATATTTTATTTTATAGCTTATTTACTGATTTTTTTTATATTGGATTTTTTTATGGGAAAGTAAGGCACGTTTGAATTTTAGTGACAGCCCTGAAAGAGTGGCGCGAACGGTCGATTATACAACTTATCTATAAACATATAGATATATACAGCAGCGGGTATACTCATACTATAATAAAGTTGAAATTCGTGATTCATGTGGTTAATAAAATTTAAAAAAAAATTTTTATATAGTTTCTAAAAAAACCAAGTACAAATTTTATTTTATTTTCTAAAGGAAAATAAAATGCAACAATAATGAAAGTACATGGAAAGCAATTTTGAAATTTTTTAATTAAAATTAAAAATTTTTAAAAATTTTAATTTTAATTTAATTTAATTAATTTTTTTTTTTTAATTTTAATTTTTTTTTTAAATAATTATTTAAAAAAAAAAATAAAAATAATTAAAATTTTTAATAATTCAAATATATTGTTTATGTTTTTAAATGTATGTCTCTAATAATAAACCTTAATGTGAAAAATATTGCTTTAAAAAACTTTTCATTATAATTGCCATTCATTTTTTTCCATTTTTCTATTATATTATTTATATTATTTTATTTATTATTATTTTATTTTATTGTTATTATAAATTTTTATAAATATTTTAAAATTACATTTTATCATTTATTCAGTTAATTTAGTTAATATTTTATATATGTTATACGTTTATTTTAAACTTTTACAACTAAAATTTAAAAAAAATAAAAAGTAACATTGTTGTCCGAATATGTCGTTTTTTATTAATAATATAAATTTATTATTATTAATATATATACATATATATATATTAATAATTATATTTTTAGTTTTACATTTTCATATTTTATTATATGAAATTATTACTTATTTAAAAAATTTTTTTTTTAAATTAAAAATTTCATCATAAAATTATTTCAAAAATTTGCAAAATAAAAAAATGAAAAATAAAGACAAAATAAAAATGAAGTATATTATTTTGTAAATTTGTTAAAAATATTTTTTTCGAAACTATAGATAAAAATTTTTGTTATAACATTAAAATGGAAAATATTTTGGGGTATTTTGTTCTTTAGTATAACATGAAGAAATATTATTTGCACGACTTTTTCTCTCGATTAAAAAAAAATTCATAAAAATTATCACAAAAAAATGTATAAAAATATTTTACCGTTCTACCAGATTCACTTATGTACAAAATTTAAATTTAGCTGAAAACTTAGCAAAACTGAATTAAAAAAAAAATTGTGAAAAATATTTTTGTGTAAAATTTGTAATAAAATTAATTAATAAAAATATAATAATGAAGATTCAAATTTTTGTATTATTTTTAATCTTAAGCTTGATAAATAATTATCAATTTGTTTCTGCCGTCCACAATGGTGAAATAATTGACAGTGTTTCTGACTCCGTTGAAAATGGTAGAGGTGATACTTTTTTATATTATATTATAAATTTATAATTATTTTATAAGGAAAACGTTTTGAATTACAAAAATTTAAATTTTATTCCATAAAGGAAAATATTTAAAAATATCTTTTAATTATAATTTATATTTATTTTGATCATCTTAAAATTAGAGTAAGAATTTACACTTATCACTTATTTGATTATAATTTTATACTTGAATTTAGTATACTTATGTGTCATTATAAAAAAATCATTTATAAAATTTTATTTTTAAAAAGTTATTAAAATTTGTAACTATAAAAATGTTTAAATTGAAACTTATTTATCATTTTTGAATTATTATACATAACAATATTGTCTATTTGTTTCTGCCATTAAGAGGGCAGCAATCCATCATCTGAACAATTAGATTCAGAAGTCATTAGAGGTAAATTGTTTATATTTTCTAATTTTATACAATAATAAATTATAAATTGAGTAATCAGCTTTTAAATTTGACACCGTAAAAGAAAATAAATAAATTAAAGATTTAATCAAATTGTTTTTATTTTTTTATAAAAATCATGATTTTTAACAGTTTCGATTATTATTATTAATTTTATGTTTAATAAATAATAACTATCAATTTATTTTTGCAATGCTCGATCATAACTATATAGATGATGTACGAGACACATCAATAGTAGATGACGATGAAGATAATGGTAAGTTTTCTGTTTTATAATTTTATAGAGTATATTATAAATAATAATAGAGTATTTTTTTTTTTTTTTTTTTTTTTTTTTAATAATAATAATAATTGTTTATTTATTTCCAGGCTTGTACGATTTTAACCAACTATTATTGAATTTAGGCCACAATTCAGAAGAAGACGCTCAACGTAAGTTCTGCATTATGCAGTTTTATGCAGTACGTAGAATAAAAAAAAATAAATAAAATACCAGTACAACGTATAAATAAATGTAGTGAATTGAAATTAAATTAAAATTCAAAATATTAACATTGTATAAAATAATAATAATATTATTATTAATAATATGTATTTATAAAGTAATAAAAATATTTTAGGCATCTGTATCGGAGAATCACATAAGAAACGTTCGGCACCTTTTATTAATCATTATTTTTATTGTAAAGACTCTCCTAGTAGATTGATGTCACTACGAGAAGCAAAGAGTAAGTTAAAATCTTATTTCATGAAAGGTATGACAATAATAAATTTTTTTTATTAATAAATATACAATTGTGTATTATTAAATTTTAGGAACTTGTGTCAAACAAAAAAGTAATGGTCTATTTTACTGCAGGAAAAATACGAGTACTTAAAAAATAATTTAATCAAGACAATTGTCAAATTTACTTTTAAATTTTACAATAAACATTACAATCAACGCATTCTTTCAAGATTAAATGACATTTCTACCTTTATTATTGTATTTTCCAGTTTATGAAATAAATCCATATGGTAGATGAAAAATTCGACTTTATTTCAATCTTTATTTTTTCTTGTTAAAAATTTATAAAAAGTTATGAAAATTCATTAAAATAAAAAAAAAATAAAACATTTCTTACAGAAGAACAAAAAAATTACATTTCTTTCACAGTAAACTGATTTTTAACTTTTTTCCATATACACAAGGAATATTTTTTAAAATGATTCATTATTAAAAAAAAAAAAAAAAAAAAAAAAAAAAAAAAATTAAGAATTGATTGAATTAATCTCTTTTGGTGTTAATTTAGTTTAATAATTTTCAAAAACATTATAATTTTCTATACGTATTTAAATATTTTGAATAATTTTGAAAAATTTTTTCGAAAAATTAATTATTTAAAAAAAAAGTTTACTTGCGAAATTCGCCAAAAATCAAATGTTTTCCATTCAATTGGTTACAAAATTTTGATTATTTGAATGTTTTGTTTAATTAAATAATATATATTATTAAAAAATTCAAATAATTTCAAAAAATAATTTTGAACTAAAATTTTTCATTCAACTTGTATAAGTTCTCTGGAATTTTTAAATAAAGTTAATTAAAATTCAAATTTTCAAAAATTTTGAATTGAAAACCTTTTAAAATTTTATTCTAATATTTCTGCAATTAAATATTTTCTACAACTCTTCCAACATTAAAATAGTTTCTAAAATTTTTAATTACAGTTATACTTAGAATTTAAATATTTAAAAATTTTAAATTAAAAACCTTTTAAAATTCTAATATTTCTATACAATTATATTCTAAAACTCTTTTCTAATATTTCTGTACAATTATTTTCTAAAACTCTTTTCTAATATACAATTATTTTCTAGAATTTAGAAAAATGTTTGTAAATTTAAAAAAAAAATTTTTTTAAGAAAAGTACTTTTTAATTTCATTCATTTCTAAAAAGTCTGTTTTCAAAAACAAAAATAAGGGTTAAAATTATTTTATAAAATCAAAGTTGATAAAGAAATAAGTCGATATAAAGTTTAGTAAATTTTTTATTTATTCCTAAGGACAAAATTTACATAAATTTAAGAGAGTAAAACAAGAAAATAGAAATGTACAGTTTATAGTGTTTTGTTATAAAAAAAAACATGTTGAAATAGTCACTGTACTAAGCTCTAGTACCTTCTTGGTCCAGTAGCTTTTCTCCTGTAATTTAAAATTTATTAAACGCATATTATCGTATACACAATGTTGAATTTTTCCATCTATATCTTTTATTTTATATTTACTGTATATCATTATTTTTTTTTTTTTTTTTTTTTTTTTTTTTAAAGTGTCTACACTCTTAATGTAGTGGTTTGTATTAATTAAACAGCACATTTTATTTTATATAATTTAAAAATTTTAAAAATATAAAATTTAGTTAAAATATATGATCAAATTAGGAAAATTTAAGAATAAATAGTTTAAAATTTGAAGATCTGTGTGGAACAAACAAAAATAATAGTAATTTTCATTTACCACAAAGAATTTAAATATCCAGGTGGATGTTTTCTGCAGTAGAATCTATTATCACTACCTTTCTTGATACAATCTTCTAAAATTTTTGAAAAATATAAAATTATTTATATTTTTTTCAATTTATTTACTATTGTTATAATATTTTTTACATTCAAATTTTAACTTACTTTTTGCTTTATTCCATAAAAAATATTTATGCATGGGGTAAAGGCATTTATAAATATAGTACTCAAAAGGATAGAGATTTAAAATATTACTTTTTTTTATCTTCTTTTTGATGCAGTTAACTAAAATATTTCATTTATTTTAGAAATTATGATTATTATTCTGTTATTCATATTTTGTTAAATTATGTTATGATTATTATTCTTAAAATTTTTTTTTAAAAATTTTTATAAAAATAGAAAATAAAAAGCTTACCTTCAGCTTCTCTTATAGTTTCGAAACCTTCTTCATAATTTATTAAAAGCTCTTCATCTTCCATTGCAGAAACAGATTGATAATTATTATTTATCAAACATAAGACGAAAAAAATTAGAAAAATTGAAAGTTTCATGTTGAATATTTTTTGTAATTAACTTTATAAAAATTACAAGAAAAATTCCTTAAATTTCGTGTTTTTGTAGTGACAGGAATTTGAAGAGTGATTCCTTTGAGTAGAATGACTAAATGCTTTTAAAAAATTTGCGATAATTTATATATCCCTTTTTTATCAAAAAAAAAAAAAAAAAAAAAAAATCGTGCAAATAATATTTTTTTGTACAGGAATGATAAGAAATGATTAAATTTTCAAGCTTAACAAATTATTTCTTACAAAATGTCGAAAAAAAATATTTTCCGTAATTTTTTAAAGAAAATTAGAAAAAATGTTTATTTTTAAAATTTTTGTAATGTTCATAATAAAATTTTTTTTAATTTTTATAATGAATTTTCTAATAATTATAATATATATATTTTAAATGTTATGGAATTTACAAGCGCAGTTTTAAAAAAAAATATTTTCAAAAATTAAAAAAAAATATTTTCAAAAATTTTTAAAAAAGCATATTTTTATAAATTTTTTTAAAAAGACAAAATATTATACTATATTAACAATTTTTTTTTTAAATTCGAAAAATGAAAAATTTTAATTAAAACAATGTGGTTTTGTGAAATATTTGTAACCAAATTATCTACATTTTGTGATATTTTTAAATATTTTAATAAAAAGAATATTTAATTGCAATTAAAATAATTTTTTCTGTAATATAAGTTTTTTTTTAAAAAAAGAATAGCTATAAATGTGAAAAACATAATGGATTGACATTCTTTGTTTAAAGTCGTGATGCAAAAAGAAACCGTAAAGTATAGATAAAAAGAATTTTATAATTGTTACAATGAAAAAATGCGAAATTTTTAATATTTGAAAAGCAAATGGACTATAAATATAAAAGTATCACCGAATTAATATTGAACGAAGGTCACAGGTGTTGTTTCCAGAAAGAAGTGAAAAATTAAAAAGAATTAGAAATTTGTAATTCTTTTAAATTCCTTTTCTGCCAATTCGGAAATTCTTCAATATTATAAATATATATTAGAAAATAAAAACTCTGCAATTAGTTTTATTATTTAGGAAAATAACTGAATCCCAATAAAAAATTTTTTTATATATAAAAATAATTAAATTATTGCGAAGAAATTTATAAAAAAAAAAAGATTCAATTATATAATTGAATTTCTGTGAAATTTTTATTATTTATGAAAATAATTAAATGTTTTACCAAGAATTTTATTAAAATTTACGAAAATAAATGAATTTCGAAGAAGAATTTTATTATTTATAAAGATAATTTAATTTTTAAAAATTTTCGAACATAATTGAATTTCCACGAAAAATACTTTTGAAAATAATTGAATTTCTGCAATCATTTGTAACTTCTCCAAAATTCAATTTTTTTGTGTTTCTAACTAAAATTCTTCTATAAATCCATTATTTTTAATAATTAATTAAATGCATAATTAAAAAATATATACAATTTCAGAAGAATTTGAATTATTAAAATTGTTAAAAAGTCTAAGTTTATTATAATTTCTAATTAAATTCATTAAAAATGAAAATTTTAGAATTTTCTTATGAATTCTAAAAATTTGATTTTTTTCCATTATTTTTAATAAAAATTCCTAATTTCACACTGAATTTCCTAATTTTCTTTCTTCGAATTAAGGTCATTTTCAAAAAGTTTCTTTTTCTAAAAAGGTAATTTTCAAAATTTTTTTTTTCTAAAAATATTCAATTTTTGTAATGACAATAAAATAGGTATATGATTAAAAAATGAAATTTACCATAATTGTTTAATTCTTAAAAAAAAATACTTGAGATTTCGTTAAAAAAAAAAATTATAATAACAACTAGAAATTGTGAAAATTTTTTAACAATATTTTAAATTTTCAAATCCATTTGTTTACAATATTCAATTTTATTTTACGAAATTTTAATTATTTGTAAATTCTTCAATTTAAAAAAAATATTAGAAAATAAAAACTTTCAATATAGTATTTAAAAAAAATAGAGAATATAATTTTTATATTATTTATATTATTTTATATTTTATTATTTTTATATTATTTTATATAACATAGAGAATCTAATTTAACAAAAAGGAGAATCTCAGAAATGTTTTATATTAAAGAAGAAGGAAAAAATAGTTTAAATAAAATTACTGATTTAGAAAATTTCGATTCTTCTTATAATAGACTTTTAAAATTTCTATAATAATTTTTGTAAAAATATTTTTTAAAATTATATATCAAAAAAATTAAGTATTAAAAATAAATTAATTAAAAAATTCTTTTTAAAATTTGATCAAAATTTAAATATTAAAAATGAAAATATTTTAGTATGTACGGTCATGGTCTTGCGTTCTATGCGTCTATTACGTTCCTTATATATATATTGTATGATTTTCGACTCAAACTGTTTCTAGTGTTACGTAACTTATATATAGTAAGATCAGTATGTATTGTGATCCGATGCAAAAATGTTGCCATACTGGTCATTATTGCAAAAATATTTGCAAAATATTAACAATTTTTTAAATTAACCAAAAAACATCTGGTTATAGTTATGACCAAAAAAAAAAAAAAAAAACAACTTTTAGGTTAATTTTTTTGCATTTGGATTTATTCACATGCATACCCGAATTTTAAGTTATGGCATATTTTATGGTATGTAATAATATTGGATTTTTTTTTTTTTTTTTTTTTTTTTTTAAAAAACTTAAAATTTAAATAATTATGTTAAAAATTAAAAATTAGAGTATATAAGTAATATTAAGAATTTGTATTTTTATAGATTTTTGAATAAAATTCTGATGAGGAGACCGGTACCGGTTTCGAAACGTAAATGTTGTATATACATTTCATGTCCTATACAAATGCCAATTTTAAACTACTATTAAATTAATTATATGGGACAAAACATCAAAACAAACTTTTAAAATATTTAAAAAAAATTCAATTAAACTTTTTCAAAAACATTAATTTCAAAATTCAATTATTTTTAAAACTTCATGCTATTTTGCATTTAATATTCAATTATTATCTAAAATTTTAATTGAAATTCATTTTTATGAAATGAAAATCAATTTTTATTAGAAAATTCTACTTGAATTAAATTAATTAAATACAAATAAAATGCAAATAAATAATTCATTGAATAATGGAATGTTTCTTAAAACTCAATTCCCATAAAAAATTGTTATCAACAAATTTTCAAATAATTGAATGAAATTTTTGTGAAATTTTTATTATTTTAAGAAAATAATTGAATGTTTTTGTAGAATTTTATTAAATTTTTTTTTTAAATAATTGGATTCTTTTGGAAAATTTTATGAAAATAGTAGGTATTGAAATTTGAAAATCATTGAATTGAGGAAATTTTTTTTTTGAAAATAATTGAATTTTCTGGAAAATATTATTAAAATAGTAGATATTGAAAATATCATTGAATTGAGAAACTTTTTTGATAATATAATTGAAATTTTGCTAAAAATTTTATAAAAATATTTTTTACATTTTACGAGAATTCAATTATTTAAAGAACAAAGTAAATAATTTCTTGAATAATTGAATGTTTTTTAAAATTTAATTCTCATACAGAATTTTATCAACAAATTTTTCAATAATTGAATTCCTTCGATGAATTTTAATAAAATTTTCAAGAATTGAGATTTGGCAATGAGTTTTATTATTTATAAAAATATTTGAATTCCTAAAAAGAATTTTTTGAAAATAATTGAATTTTTGTAAAAGAATTCATTATTTATTAAAATAATTGAATTATTGCAAAGAAATTTATAAAAAAATTTGTAAATATAATTGAATTTCTGGGAAATTTTTATTATTTTAGAAAATAATTGAATGTTCGTGTAGAATTTTAACAAAAATATTTTTTTAAATAATTGAATTCTATTGGAAAATTTTATTAAAATAGTAAATACTGAAAATCATATTGAATTGAGGAAAATTTTTGCTAATAATTTGAAATTTTGCCAAGAATTCTTTTAAAATTTTTGCAAATAATTGAATTTCCGTGAGGAATTTTATTATTTACAAAGATAATTGAAATTTTGACGAGTTTTTAAAAATTTTTCAACACAATTGAACTTTTGCGAAGAATTTTACTTTTAAAAATAATCGAATTACTGCAATTATTTGTAATTTCTCCAAAAATTTTCCAAATTATATCGTACAATTTAGAAACTTTTTATTCTTTTTGAATTAAATTACGGATTTTACGGACCTTTTTTTTTTTTTTTAAAGTCGGACTTTTATGGACTTTGAGCAAAGTTACGGATTTTTATGGCATTTACGGACCTAGTTCGAGCTCTTGTTAATTTAAACGAATTGAAAATTTAGAAAAATATTAAAACGGAATTGATTGGAATTCACTTTTAAGAAATCTTAGCCTCAAAAAAGAATTAAAAAAAAATTGGACACAAACGGAATTCAAAAGAATTGATAATTATCAATTCAAAAGAATTAATAATTATCAATTCTTTTGAATTCCGTTTGTGTCCAATTTTATACAGAAAAGGTTAAATTATAATTTAAACTTTTCTGCATAAAGTTAAAAATTTTCAATTCTTCTCAATTCCCCGCACTTCTTATATACTGGGTATGCAGGTATTTTTAACTCTGCGGTACAAAGGTGATATAATAGACTCTTTGTGCAAAACTGAGAAAAAGTCCAAACCGAACATGATTCCTTGCGAACCCTCGCGATTAGCATTTTTTTTTCTCTCCAATTTCATTTATTATGAAACATCAGGTAAATAAGCACAAGGCAGTAAACACACACATACACAGGGAGAGAGAGTGAGAGAGAAAAAAATGTTCTCTCCCTTGCAGTGAATCGAGACTGTGTTGCAAATTATAGGAAAATAATGAAAGACAGCTTAGAGCGCGTATTGGGGATGAGAGTCCGTGGACCCCGAAGTTAGGTTCGAGGTTCGAGTTTGGCGAAGGGATGTAGAACAGTAGTCAGTTTGCCCCTTATCCTCTTTCCCCGCAGGTTCTATCAATGTTGTCCACTCATGTGGAAAGTTCGGCTGCCGAATCCCCCCTTTATGTATATAAAAGCGGCGGGCATTTGTGCCTCCCGCCTTTCTCACCAACCGCCCGCACATACACACACACAAACACAGAATCTTCTCTCTAACCATAGCTAGCAAGATTCACATTTACCTAATTGTGTCCCCATATTTATTTAGTGCAGAACCTATTTAGATTACACGCTCACTACATGCGTAACTGCACATCCCCAGTGTGTATCCTAAACTGGGCTATCTGCACGATCTGCTCTTGAGTTCTGGTTCATTCCATTTTGTACCCCTGAGAATAACAATTTATACGTTAACTGAACAGTGGCTTTCAAAATTTATCGTTTTCTGCAATGTGAATTATATTTTTTTTTTGCCACTTTTGTCGAATTATTTTTTTAAAATTGTTCCCACATTATTTCATTCTAAAATGGAAAAAATGGTCACTTCTGGTGCCGAAGATTTTAGCCGCAAAGTAAAGAAGCTCTGTGCCATAATTTGAAACGTTGACCAACAACTATAAAACACCATTGCTTAATGTAGGCACCATTCAACAATTCACTAAAAAATTTTAAAAACTAGTTGCAAAAATCAATTTAAGAAAAAAAAATAAATAAATAAAAAAAAAATATTTAAAATAAAAAAAAAATATTGTTAACTATTTATCCTATTTCATGCATTAAACATGAAATAAACATTTGCAAAAATCAATTTAAGAAAAAAAAATAAATAAATAAAAAAAAAAAAATATTTAAAATTAAAAAAAAATATTGTTAACTATTTATCCTATTTCATGCATTAAACATGAAATAAACATTTGCAAAAATCAATTTAAGAAAAAAAAATAAATAAATAAAAAAAAAATATTGTTAACTATTTATCCTATTTCATGCATTAAACACTAAATTATTTTATTATTCATCATAAAATTTTCCAAATCGATAAAATTTACATTTCTCATAATATATTTTGTTAATAAAAAACTATAGATTTACAATTAAATTTCATAAATAATAAAATTCATCGTAGGATTTCAATTATTTTTAATACAATTTTAATGGAATTCCCCGAACAATGTAATTATTCTTAAAATTTTTATTAAAATTCATCAAAAAAATTAAATTATTTTAAAAAGCCTTCCTATAATTTATTTATTAGAATCTAATTATTATTGTCAGTTCATTATTTATTAAATTTTTTGGAAAGAATTAAATTATTTTAAAAAATTTTAATGACATTTTTTTAACACTTCAATTTTTTACAAAATAATTTTAATAAAATTCTTTGTAGAAATTTCATTAATTTCTATAATTTATCATAATTCAATTATATTCAATATCTACTATTTCAATAAAATTTCACAAAAGAATTCAATTATTTAAAAATAAATATTATTAAAAAATTCATCTCAAGAATTCAAATATTTTCCAAAGTATAATGAGATATAATATATAATATATAATATAAGTATAATTACTACAATGTAATACCCTTTAATAGTTTTCTAACCGTGGGTTTGCTAATTTTGCAAATAAAAAAAAAAAAAAAAAAAAAAAAAAAAAAAAAAAAAAAAAAAAAATTCTTTGCAGAAATTCAATTATGGTGAAAAGTTTAAGAAAATTATCGTCAAAATATCAATTATCTTTATAAATATTAAAAATTTTCTCCAAAATTCAATTATTTTCAAAAATTTTAATAACATTCTTTTTAACAAATTTAATTTTTTTTTCAAAAATTCTCCTCCATTCAATGATTTTCAATATCTACTATTTTAATAAAATTTTTCAAAAGAAATGAATTATTTAAATAAATTTTTGATAAAATTCTAAGCAAACCTTTTATTATTTTTATAAATAACAAATATTTCACAGCAATTCAATTATTATTTACAAATTTTTTATAAATTTCTTCACAATAATTCCATTATTTTCAAAAATATTCAATTTATTTTTACATAGATTTAATTATTTTTATAAATATGTAATACAATTTTTTACAGGGATTCAATTATTATTTTCATAAATAATTAAACTTATTGCAGAATTTCAATTATTTTTTATACAATTTTAATCGAATTCCTCCAAAAATGTAATTATTCTTAAAATTTTATTAAAATTCGTCAAAAGAATTCAATTATTTATTTTTGTATTAAAAATAATTAGGCATTTAAAAAGAAATATTAAAAAATTCGTCTCAAGAATTCAATTATTTTCAAAATGTAATAAAATTCTTCGCAAAAATTTAATTATGGTGAAAAGTTTAAGAAAATTATCGTCAAAATTTCAATTATCTTTATAAATATTAAAAATTTTCTCCAAAATTCAATTATTTTTAAAAGTATAGTAAAATTCTTCGCAAAAATTCAATTGTGTTGAAAATTTTTTAAAAACTCGTCAAAATTTCAATTATCTTTGTAAATAATAAAATTCTTCACGGAAATTCAATTATTTGCAAAAATTTTAAAAGAATTCTTGGCAAAATTTCAATGTTATTAGCAAAAATTTTCCTCAATTCAATATGATTTTCAGTATTTACTATTTTATAATAAAATTTTTCAATAGAATTCAATTATTTAAAAACAATTTTTTTTTAAATTCTTCACGAACATTCAATTATTTTCTAAAATAATAAAAATTTTCCAGAAATTCAATCATATTTACAAATTTTCTATAAATTTCTTTGCAATAATCCAATTATTTTCATAAATAATGAATTTCTTACAAGAATTCAATTATTTTCAAAAATAATAAAATTCTTTTTAGGAATTCAATTATTTTCATAAATAATAAAACTCATTGCCGAATTTCAATTGTTGAAAATTTTATTAAAATTCATCGAAGGAATTCCAATTATTGAAAAATTTGTTGATAAAATTCTGTACGAGAATTAAATTTTAAAAAACATTCAATTATTCAATAAATTATTTACTTTTTCCTTTAAATAATTGAATTCTCGGAAAATGTAAAAAATATTTTAATAAAATTTTTAACAACATTTCAATTATATTATTCAAAAAAGTTTCTCAATTCAATGTTTTTTTCAATATATCTACTATTTTAATAATATTTTCCAGAAAATTCGATTATTTAAAAAAAATTCTACACGAACATTCAATTATTTTCAAAAATAATTGAAAAATTTTCCAGAAATTCAATTATATTTACAAATTTTTTATAAATTTTGTTTGCAATAATTGAATTATTTTCATAAATTATTTTTTTTACAAGAATTCAATTATTTTCAAAAATAATAAAATTCTTTTTAGGAATTCAATTATTTTCTTTAGAACAAATCGTCGCAAAATTTCAATTATTATTAATTTAATTTTAATCGAATTCCTCGAATAATGTAATTATTATTCTTAAAAATTTTATTAAAATTCATCGAAAGAATTCAATTAGTTACAAAATTGTTGATAACATTCTTTATGAGAATTTAATTTTAAGAAACATTCAAATATTGAAAAAATCGAGGAAAAAAATTTTTTTTTCTATATATTTAAATAATTGAATTCTAGAAGTATATATTCTAATAAAAATAGATTTAAAAAATGAATTTTTGTTAAATTTTTAGATAATTGAATATTAGAAGCTAAGCATGAATTTTTAGTAATAATTAAATTTTGAATAGGTAATTATTAAAATATTTGAAGATCTGAATTTTTCATACGTTTAACTATAACAATTCTGTAGAGTTTATTTTTTCGAAAAAGTTTAATGGAATTTTTTGAAATTATTTCTAGTTAAATTAAATTCAAAAACTTATAGAAAAATTGATTGCGGCCCAAAACGAATGTATATATTTCCTGTGGGTTGCTTTTAAATAAATTAAATTTAAAAACATATTGTGTCGTCTTTTTTTTTTTATTTGATGTATTCTTATACTTACTTTTCAATACCGCCATATTGGATCCGCCATTTTGAATTTTGCAAATTCGACTTTATATTCGTAATCAGCGACCTAATAAAATTTATTGTTATAGATTAAGCAATATAGTAATTACCAGAAATCTCTATTTACAATTTAAAATAAATATTCAAATAAAATAGATTCTGTAAAGTATTTTGGATGAAATTTAAAATTCTCGTTAGGAATATAAATATAAAATACATAAAATATATAAAATATATAAAATATATAAAATATGAAATTAAGAAACACTATATGTAAAATGAAATAACATTTATTGAATTGAGACAGTGACACCTAACAGTTGCTCTATCAGCTACTTTACTTACAATCTTAGAGGTAATCACAGCAACAATATTATCTCATTATTCACAACACTTACATACAGATTACTGCCGCATTTAATATATTAGTCTCATGTTAATAATTCATTTATAATCGTACACGGTATTGTAATGTATTGTATTTTATTAAATTTTTTTTCATATGTATTAATCGCTATTACAATATGAGAAATAAGTCGGTGCTCGTATTTTAGAACGTCGAAAAATTTTTCAGTTTTTTTTTGCCACTAAAATTTTTGTTTCTATAAATATTTCCTTTATTAAATTTTATATATAATAAATTAAAGGTTTTCATTTATATATTAAATTAAATTCCTGAATTTGTATGATAAATTAAAGTTTAGGAATTTATGTAATAAATTAAAAGTTAGGAATTTATGTAATAAATTAAAGGTTAGGGATTTATATAATAAATTAAAGGTTTGGAATTTATATAATAAACATAAAAATCGTGTATTTTTTTTGTTAATTTTTAATTTAATTTTACTAATTTTCTTCTCATTATATGAGAATTTTTAAATATTTTCCGCTCTTCGCCTAAGAAAATTAGGCCTCTTCGGATGAATAATTTAATTTTTTCAGTCCAAAAAACATAGAAAAAAATTATTTATAAAAATAAAAAAAGAAATTTTTTTTATAAAAATCGTGATAAAGTCTGTAAACATAACCTCAAATTTACAACATAACCTCAACTGTTAAATTGAGGTTTAAATATATATATTCCATTGTAGATAATTTAGCAGCATAATGGAGCGTTAAAAATCGCTAAACGAAATATCGAAAAAAACTAAGTAGGCACATCGATTATATGTCTGCGAAGCGCATATATAAAATCGAAGTAAATGCCAAATATATATATATATATATATATAGTGAAAGAGAGGAAAAACCCTTTTTTTTCACAAAAAAAAAGGAAAGAAGAAATAAAGTGAAGAAAAAAAAAGATCCAATAGGAAAATTGTCAATTGCATTTGGAGAGATGAATGCACGCTAGGATAATTTACGTAATGAATGTCGCACAAAAGCCCTTTCTAATTATCGCGGTTAACGAGACGTTAACGCGTCGACTGTATGGGAAACGTTGAAAGAGAGAGAGGGGGAAGAGGAAAGAGAGAAGGAGGGAGGGGGGGGGTGGTGGGTTTGAAATTAAGTACATGTCTTCATCTGAAATTCTCGGTGAGCTGGTACTCAAGGAGCCGAAGGCAAAGATGCGACACTCTCAAGATCTTCGTCAAATAGTTTCTAACATGAACTTCTCGCATTTCCCTTTTCAACCACTGAAATTATTCCCGTCAAAGAAATTGCATATATAAACACACTCACACTCACACACACACACACACACACACACACTCGAACACCCTGCGCAATTTTAGAGACAAATATCACTATGGAAAAATTAACTCTACTTTTTAAATTATAAACAGGGTGTGGCAAAAGAATGCAACTGCTTAAATATTTATTAAAATTTGTAATTTGGAGCGAAATGTATTCAAATATATAACCCAGTTGGTCAAAAAAGTGGATATTATTGCCCTAGGGTAATAAAGTAGACTTTTTTCAGCACCTGGTCAATAAAGTGACTATTATTGCCCTAGGGTAATAATGAACACTTTTTTAAAGCAGCTGGTCAATAAAGTGAACATTATTCCCTTTGGACAATAATTTATTGCGAATAATTGAATGTCTCTCAAAATTTAATTCTTATACAGAATTATATTAACAAATTTTCAAATAATTGAATTCTTTCGACGAATTTTAATAAAATTTTCAAGAATAATTACATTCTTCGAGAAATTCGAATATTCGATTAAAATTCTATTAAAAATAATTCAAATTCTGATATAAAATAATTGAATTCCTAAAAAGAATTTTATTATTTTTGAAAATAATTGAATCCTTGTAAAAAAATTCATTATTTATAAAAATAATTGAATTATTGTAAAGAAATTTATAAAAAAAATTTGTAAATAATTTAATTTCTGGAAAATTTTTAATATTTTAGAAAATAATTGAATGTTTGTGTAGAATTTTATAATTTTTTTTTAAAGAATTGCATTCTTTTGGAAAATTTTATTAAAGTATAGTAAATATTGAAAATCATTAAATTGAAGATTTTTGCTAATAATTGAAATTTTGACAAGAATTCTTTAAAAATTTTGACAAATAATTGGATTTCCGTCACTTAATTAATAAGCTTTGGAATAATTGAAATTTTGTAAAATTTAATAGAAAATAATTGTTTTTTTTCAAGTATTGGTATTATTACAATTTTTAAAAATCAACTTTTAAAGAAATTTAATAGCAAATTTTGTAAAAATAATTGAATTCTCAAAAAAATTTAATGAAAAATCTTCAAGTTATAGTGTAAATTTATTAAAATTAATAAAAAATAGCTTTCTAAAAAATTATATTAAAATTTTTTTTAAAAAAGTAATTCTTAGAATTTTTTTCATTATAAATTTTTAACATTCAATTATTTTCAATATTTTCAAAAACAATTCCGAAAATTTGAATACTTGGTACAAAAAATAATACAAGCATTAAATTTATTCAGAATTATTTCGAACATTTTGGAAAAAATAATCATTGTGAAAATTTGTAATTAAAATTGCTTTAAAAATTACTTCGTTTTTTTTAAATTATACAAAATTTTTTTTTAAGAAATTCAATTATTTTCGAAAAATTACATTAGAATATTTTTAAAAAAATAATTCTTAGAATTGTTTTATCATAATTTTTTAAGATTTACTTATCTTTGAACAAAATAAATTAATTTTTTTTAAAATTTACTTCTTTAGATTCTTATTAAAATTTCAGAAAAATCATGTTTATATTTATAATTAGAGAATTCTTTAAAAATTTGAATTTTTTTCTTATATTTTTCAAAAATTCAATTATTAAAAAAAAATTTATCAAATTTCAATTATTTTAAAAAGATTTTACCAAAATTTAATTATTTTTAAAGGATTTTACTAAAATTCAATTATTTTTAAAAGATTTTATTAAATTTCAATTATTTTAAAAATATTTTATCAAATTTCAATTATTTTAAAAAGATTTTACCAAAATCCAATTATTTTTAATGGATTTTACCAAAATTCAATTATTTTAATTTTTAAAAAGATTTGACCAAAATTCAATTATTTTTAAAGGATTTTACCAAAATTCAATTATTTTTAAAAGATTTGATTAAATTTCAATTATTATAAATATGTTATCAAATTTCAATTATTTTAAAAAGATTTTACCAAAATCCAATTATTTTTAATGGATTTTACCAAAATTCAATTATTTTAATTTTTAAAAAGATTTTACCAAAATTCAATTATTTTAAAAAGATTTTACCAAAATTCAATTATTTTTAAAGGATTTTACTAAATATCAATTATTTTTAAAAAATTTGATTAAATTTCAATTATTTTTAAAATATTTTATCAAATTTCAATTATTTTAAAAAGATTTTACCAAAATTCAATTATTTTTAAAAGATTTGATTAAATTTCAATTATTTTAAAAATATTTTATCAAATTTTAATTATTTTTAAAAGATTTGATTAAATTTCAATTATTGTAAAAATATTTTATTAAATTTTAATTATTTTTAAAAGATTTGATTAAATTTCAATTATTGTAAAAATATTTTATTAAATTTCAATTATTTTAAAAAGATTTTACCAAAATTCAATTTTACCAAAATTCAAGATAAAATTTTTGTTTCAACACTGAATTAAATCAATGACTTTTTCGATTTTTTTGTGTTTTAAAGTCGATCCAAGGTCTGTATTCGATTTTTTGCTCATTATTACCCTAGGGCAATAATAGTCAAAAAAATCACTTTATTGACTTAAGAATTTGAAGGAATCAATAAAAAATGTAGCGTGTGTTAGTGAAAAATTAGCGATACCTGATTTTGAATACTCCAAGCGTAATAGAAAAAAAATACAATGTATTTTAAGGTTATGTTTACTTAAAAATCGTAAAAAATAATAGAAAAAAAATTACAATGTATTTTAAGGTTATGTTTACTTTTAAAAATCGTCCCTAATAATAGTGACATCACGATTTTGCTTCATGATTTGGATAATTTGTATTTTTTTAAAAATAATTAAAATTCAACTTTGCAAGAAACGGTTTTCTTTTCGTTACACACACCTGAGAATTTCTTCGACGTTCATAAACGAGCGGTGCGCATTTTTATTAACACAACAATATCGGTTGTAATTATATTTCTATATCGGCTGTGACAAAAGGACGAATTTTATAGTCGTCACCTACATTTATTACAGTGAATGCGTATACGGCTAACCATTGCATTATGTGATAAAGCTTCTATGATGCATCTGTGTCGGTAATAATTGCGTAACATGAAAGTGATTTGATTATGATCTGTCAATCTATTATATTGCTGTGGGTATAACTTTGAAATTCACAGATCTCGAAATTTTCTTTCTTCATTAACACTGACGATATGAAATATATTATTGTAAATAATATATTTTATTATAAATATAATATAAATATTATATTATTATTTATAATATTAGAAAAAATAAAAAAAATGTGCATTCAAACAACTTTGAAAAGTACCTATCGCGTAAAGAAATTTTAGGTTATGTTTATGATCGTAAGTACTTTTTATATTTTGAAAAAAACTCTCGTTGAATATTTTAAATGTAATAATAAATAATTAAATGTCATTAGTTTGTACTGAGAGTTAATTCTATTTATGTATATTTTTGCTTCGAAATTCACAATCATAACCTAAAATTTCGCGTAAGGTATCCTTCACAACGGAGTGAAGCATACAATAAATATAAATTTTTTAAAATATTACAATTCGTAATAATAATAATTATTTTCATAATAACAATATAAAAAAAATTTCATTATATTATCTTTCATATAGAACGAATTTAAAATTAATTTTTTTTTTCTAAATTCGTTAATAAAATTTTGCATCGAATATAATTTTTCCTTAAAAAATAAAATTAAGCACGTTTTTTGTATTTTCATTTCGATATTTAAAAAAGAACAGAAAAAAAGCGAACTAACGTCAGTAAAAAGTTGAAAACTTTAAGTGACCCTACTATTGTAGAGTGACCATAATGTTTACGATGCGCGCGCATTATTCTCCACTTAGCGTCGAAAAACAACAACGACGCGAAAAATTCTCAAAAAAAATTCTTTCCGTTAATTAAAAAAAAAAAAAAAAAATTCGAGATCTGTTTTTACGGCTCAATAAGCAAACCTGTGCTTGTGTTATAAAACTGTAAGCGAAGAAACGATGCGTATAAATGTAGGCTCGGATCGTTTATTCGTGATAATTGATATACCGTTTGCTTCTCGAGTGACTAATTCGTTTTGTCATCATGTAGGAAAACATTGAATACACATTAAATTATGTATATAATCTACAATACAATATTAGCCCATAATTTTTAAATTTTTTTCACCTTTATTCAAAGTTTACCGTTTTTTATCAAAATAAAATGAATTTAAATAAAAATCAATATTTTATTTAAAAATTATATATTTAAAAATAAAATTCATTTTAAAATAAAAAAAAATGTTTTATAATACAAAACTGCACGCTTAGGGACTATAAACTACGATACCAATTTAGTTGGGGGGGGGGGGTCAAAAAATAAAAATGTATTTAACCGAATGGTAACGAGGAAAGGGGAGGGGGTCTAAAAAGTATGAAAAATTGCTAACGTAGTTTATGAACGACCCCTTATGGTTAAAATAATTTAATAATATACAAACAGGAAAAAATTTCCAATATTAGAAAAAAAATATTAAAAAAAAATTTTTTTTTAAATTTTTAAAAAAATTTTAAAAAATAAAAAAAAAATAAAAAAAATTTTAATTTAAATTTAAGAGAAAAAATTTTTATTCTATGATAAAAAAAAATTGTCGATTGAAAAAGTTTATAAATTAAGGGCATATTAATGCAAACGTATGTCCAAATATTAATCCGCTTTTTATTTACACAGTAGCAAATGCTTCTAATTTACACTATCAACTAACGAGAGTAACAATTTTACTATTTTACAATATTTTTTACACAAAAGATGTTTTTTTTTTTAATGAAGCGCCAACAATTTCAACTACTCTATTATATTTCGAAAATGAAAGTGACGCTTTATTGTTATTATTATTATTATTATTTTTTGTTTTAAGTTATACAACTTCTTTTTTGACTCTTGATTGCGCTTGCGCAATAACGAATATACAAGTTATGTAAGGGCAGCATTGGTCTAGTTTCATTTTTTTTCTTTTTTTTAAGTCCATCATAATAAATACCTAGTGATTTCGATTTCAAAAAATATCGTTATTTCGATATTTGAAATCGATTATATTGACGTTTGGAATGATAGGTTAGAGATGTGAGTGAAAAAGAGACATTTCGGAAGGGGTTTAAGGCCAATGGACAATAAAGTTGACGAAGGTTAAAAATTGTTGTGCTCTGATTTTTTATCTTTGTTTCGGTTTTAGTTTTATGAAATTTCATGAAAGGAGAGTACAATTTTTATTTTTGTTTTTAATTCAAGTAATTTGTTTCCATTGTGCACGGACCTTAATTCGAACATATTTTTCCTTGGCCTTCAACTTTTGTAATTTCTATTGTACACGGACCTTAAAGTTTCAATTTTTTTTTAATTTTCTCTTGAACAGACTTCGAACAGAAAACAATTTTCATTTTTATTGTACACGTACCTTAAACTGTTTTTTAATTTTCTTCTGAAAAAACTTTGAACAGAAGACAATTTTCATTCTTAAGTACCTTAAAATTTTTATTCCTTTTAATTTTCTTCTGAACAAAACTTTGAACAGAAAACAATTTTCATTTTTATTGTAAAAGGACCTTATTCAACAAAATTTGCCGTTATTTGGTTCACTGGCTAACGTTTCTATTTTCATTTTGTACGGACCTTTTTGTTCAACTTTGAAATTTTTATTGTACACGGACCTTAATGAAGACGAAAATTTAAAAATATTCAGTTGGCTCCTATTATTTGAATTTTCATTGTGTACGGAAATTGCTTTTTAGAAAATTTTGTTGATTAACAGAATTTTCTCAATGAGAAACAAAATAAAATAAAATGAAAATAAAAAGTTGGGTCTTTGTAAAAAAAATTTTAATTCTTATTGTGCGCAGACCTTAATCAAAACGCGGTTTTTTTTGGTGTTTTTCATTGTCCATGGACCTTAAACAGTATTTTAAAGTAAGCAAGAAAGTAAAAATAAAGTTGTGTTATCGTTGAATTTTTTAGTTTTTATTGTGCGCAGACCTTACACAGAACACAATTTATAACTTTTTTTAGTACAGTCCAACTTTTTAATTTCCATTGTTCATGGACCTTAATCAACAAAATTTTCCCAAAAAAAAAAATAAAATAAAAAGTTGAGTTAAGTTAGCGTGAAAGATTTTAAGTTTCATTGTGCGCAGACCTTAATTTGAAGAGACAAAGTTTAATTTTTTAGAGTTCAATTTTGAAGCTCTTATTGTCCACGGACCATTATTAAAAGAATTTTTAATATTTTCGTCAACTATTGTAGTTTTTTTTGTTTTTTTATTGTGCACGTACCTTAATCAACAAATTTTCTTAGAGTATTGTAAATGAACCATCATTTTTCAGAGTTCAATTTTAAAGCTCTTATTGTCCACGGACCGTAATTAAAAGAATTTTCAATATTTTCGTCAACTATTGTATTTTTTTTGTTTTTATTATTGAGCCCGTACCTTAATCAACAAATTTTCTTAGAGTATTGTAATTGGACCATAATAAAAATTTTTTAAATTTGTCGGCTTTTAACTTTTATTGCCAACGGACCTTAATGAAAGCATAATTTATATCTACTTGCTTAAAGTAGATTTTCATTGTGCACGTACCTTAATCAGAACATAATTTTTAATTTTTTTTTGCCCAGCATTCAAAAATGTCTCTTTTCCTCAAATTGAAACCTATCTCGAAATTTTGAACAGTTCACATTGTACAGACTTATAATACCTCTGTAAAAGTCAGTTTTTACAAAAGAAAAAGAAATTATTTTTACAATAAAAATGAAAAATGAAAAATGAAAAATAAAAAAAAAATATGAAAATTTGCAAAGTAATGAAAAAAATAAATTTTGTTTAGTCGAGAAGGAAATTCTTTAGTAGAAGTTAAGGAAATATTCTTTTTTTTCAATTTTTGTATTAGCACAGAAAAAAAAACTATTTTTTCCTTGCGACGATTCAATTATTTTTTGAAAAAAATATTTTCATATATGTTGTAGAGAGAAAAATATAAATTTGTTTTTTTGGATTCGCGAGGGAATTGTATGGGTCGCCATATCTCGTGGAGAAGCGCGATGGCCGACGAGGAGAAAATCACCCTCGACATTGCTTGTGCTATCAACCCCCTTGCATTCGCAAATGTCCCTCCCCCCTTCCCCCCCCTTCCAAAAACGCGCTCGAAGGCTCATCCTTCGAGTCTTTCCCCGGCCCCGACAGGAAGCCTCTCGCAAGAATATTCTTGACGGTGAATTCTTGGGTATCTACGAATCACCCTCAATTACCATACAGCGCTCCTCTCTCTCTCTCTCTCTCTCTCTCTCTCTCTCTCTCTCTCTCTCTCTCTCTCTTTCTCTCTCTTCGAGAACAGAGAGTATAGTCACTGCGAGGAATCGATCTTTTCGTCTCTTGACTCTGACTTGTGCTTTTCCTCAATTCATCGACTATGCATAATGGAAAAGGATAGAATCGCGAGGGTCGCTATTATTCCGTAAAGAATAATTTACAGAGGGAGAAAAAACACTACAGTGTATCTAAAATAAAAAAAAAAATTTATTTTTTAAAAATTTTCAAAATTTGCATTTTTTTTAATCCAGGGTTGCCACAAGTCAGGGAAATTAAGGGAATTGAGGAAAAAGTCTACAAACAAAAAAATCTTTACCGAAAACAGCTACAAATTTTTACTACATTAGCTAAATATTTCATTATTTCAATAAATACTTTCGCTAATTCAGAGAAACTTATCTCAGTGATTTTTATTAAAACTACACTAAAAAAAATTAAATTTTTAGAATTCACAAGAGATTCTGAACTTTTGTCTTCATTGCTTACCTCATAAACTATTAATTGAGTTTTCAAATTTATAATTTTTTAAAAAATTTAAAAAACATTTTTTACAACATTTTTTTTTTAAATTAAAAAAAATTTTTTTTTACATTTTTACGTTTACAATTTTTATAAATAAATGAACTTCAAAAGGTTTAAATTTAAAATCTTATAACTTATAACATTTCAATTATAATGAATTTAATTAGAAATTTTAATTAACTTAGATTTTGAAAAATTTTAATAATTCAAATTCTACTCATATTATAGTTAAATTTTTCATATACTTAAGTAATTATTAAAAATAATGGATTTGTAGAACAATTTTGGTTAAAAACACTAAAAAAAAATTGAATTTTCGAGAAGTGAGAATTTATTGCAAAAATTCAATTATTTTCAAAAGCAATAAAATTCTTCGCAAAAATTCAAATATTTTCCAAATTTTTAAAAAAATTCTCGTCAAAATTTCAATTATTTACAAAAATTTTCCTGAATTCTAATATGATTTTCAAAAATAAATTCTTCTCAGAAATTCAATTATGTTCAAAAAATTAAAAAAAACTTCTCGTCAAAAATTCAATTATCTTTATAAATAACAAAATTTTTCTTCGAAATTCAATTACTTTTATAAATAATAAAATTCTTTGTAGGGATTCAATTATTTTCAAAAATAATAAAATTATTTTTAGGAATTCAATTATTTTTATAAATCCTTATGAAATTCTTTTCAAAATTTTCTATTTTTAATGAAATCTTCGAAAGCATTCAATTATCTTAATAATTGATAAAATTCTTCCTAGAAATACAATTATTTTCAAAAAATTTTTGCAATTCAATGGTTTTCAATATCTATTTTCATAAATTTTCCTAAATAATTTAATTATTTAAAAAAAATTTGTTGATCAAATTCTACGCAAACTTTCAATTACTTTCGAAAATAAAAAATTACTCAAGAATTCAATTATTTTCAAATAGAATAAAATTATTTTTCGGAATTCAAACATTTTTATAAATAGTAAAGCTCATTGATGAATTTCAATTATTCTTTATACAATTTTAATTCAATTCCAAGAAAAATGCAATTATTCTTAAAAATTTCATTAAAATTCGTCGAAAGAATTCAATTTTAAAAAATAATCTATTTTTCTATAAATTATTTATTTTTATATTTAAATAATTGAATTCTGGTAGAATTTTCTAATGAAAATTGATTTGAAAATTGATTTTAGTTAAAATTTTAGATAATAATAATTGAATTTTGGTGAAGTTACTAATAAATGAAATTTTTTAGAAATAATTGAATTTTGTAAAGGTTTCAAATTAAAATCTTTAAAAATTTGAATTTTTCATACTTTTACCTAATAATTAATTTTTTTTTAAAAAGTTGAGAAATTTTTTTGTAATTATTTGATGTTTTTATTTTCTTATGTGTATTTCAATAAAAAAATTTTGAATAATTTGAATAATTGAAAATTCGTAAAATTGAATCTTAATCAAATGGATTTAAAAATTTACAAAGAACTTTTTCAAAATAATTATTAAAAATAATTGATTTGAAGAAGAAATTTCAAAATTTTATCTGGAAATCAGGAAAAGTTAGGAAAAAACAATATTAAGTTTTTGTGGCATCCCTGTTATATTTTTGTTTATATTTTTGATTTCGAATTGATTTTGCCGCCAAAATTTGGATTTAAAATTGATTTTAATGCCAAATTCATTATAAAATAAATTCTAATGCATTACGATGAATTTGCATTTATAAAATTTGAATTGATAAAATTATAAAAAAAACCTAAGTACGACAGGGGACAAAAAAGGAGGAAAACGAGTTGAAGCAAGGTTGGGTAACTATAACTCTGAATTCTTCTGATTGGCTGGTAATTTGTCCGTAATATTACCAGCCAATCAGAAACGTTGAATCCGCAACTACCCAACCCTGCTTTCGTCCATATTAGCTACTAGAACAATTTGGATTCCCTTCTTTAACAAATTGACCAATTAATCTCCCAAACGGATTTTTAATTACCGATTTCATTGATTGAATAAAATTCATTTGAAGTTCGTTTCAGAAAATTGAAAGTTTTTTTTTCAAAAAAATAGTTGAATCGCACAGAGAAAAACTCCTGGGCATAATAGTTGGACTAAAAGGTTAATGTGGTTAATACCGATTCAATCCAATCCCTTGTAGTCTCGCCAGGATCAGAAAAATTTTAAAAAAAAAGATTTCCAGAAGAAAATTAAAAAAAATTTTTGTTTTAAATTTTAAAAAATCGGAAAAAATTGAAAAGGCTTTTAATAAATTCAAAAGACTTTTAAAAAATTGAAAAGACCTAATAAATTGAAGACTTAAAAAACTGAAAAGACTTAATAAATTGAAGACTTAAAAAATTGAAAAAAAATTTTTAAAAAAATTAAAAAAGAATGTTTCAAAAAGGACCAATAAAAATTGTATTAAAGTGCAAAAATTTGTCACTATCAAGTATAAAACGGGTGTTTGTCAAGAGTTACCCTGCTTGATCCGGGTTTGTCAGCGTCTACATGGATTTCTACTATTGTTTTGGTCTTTTCTATAGTATCACAATTGGGCAACGAGAGTCAATGTAAAAAAAAGAGTTCCCCAAAATCAATGACATTTTTTTTGTTTTCTTTTTTTTTATGATTGCTAGTGTCGGTTCTTTTCGTTGGTATGTGTTTTTTTTTTTTTTTTTTGATTCACTCACTGGCGTCGGAATTGTGCACTGGTGTTGTTGCTGGAGTGTTGCTGGTTTGATGGTGTTGCGCAACTTGTGTCGGTATCCCGAGAGAGGCGAGAAGAGGCCGGGACACAGCTGATGGTGCCGGAGGTGGCGGTGGCGGGCTCTCCTGGCCAACGAGCAAACTCGCCGGCGGGAACCCGAAGAGCTGGGATCACTGAAGCCTCGGCCAATAATTACCCGTGAGGTCTGGTGTCTGAGAGGGAATCTGCACTGGCACTGAGACACCTGCCGATATCACACCTGTAACACAAGAATGTGGGCAATTTTTATTTTTTATTTCTTCTTCTCTTTTTGTTTCATTACTATGAAATGGTAATTATTTTATTATTAGTAAGTTCTTCAAGTGACGGTTTAACGTATTTTAAATTCCTTGGTATTTGTTGGGTATTTCTTTTCTCTTCGAGTGTTTCAAGTAATCTACAGTATCGGCCACGGAGAATTCATTTGTGGCGCGACTTTTATAAAATATTTCACGCTTGAAAGAGAGACAGAGGGGGGGGGGGGGGGTTTATAAGCAATTTGTGGTAATTTGTATAAAAATAAAAAAATGATCTTCTTTTGTACAATAGTTTAAATTTATCCATATATACAGTTTAAAATAAGTTAAAATAAGCTAACAATATTATTATTCTATTTTTATAAGATTATAAGGCCTAAACTTTATTCTTTATCTAATTTGGAAAAGTTGATTAATATTTTTAAACTTTTTGAACCATGGTCAACGACAATAATCAAAATTATAAAAATAATAATAAAAAAAAAGAAAAAATAAATTTATAAAAATTTATATATTTTAACTGTGGGCAAAATCTGTCGAACCATGCGGCCAATGACAAAAAATAATCGAAATTCAATTATTTCGAAAATCTATTATTTTCATAAAATTTTCGAATTATTCAATTATTTAACAAAATTCTTATAAAATTCTTCACGATAATTCAAATGCTTTTACTAATAATAACATTTTTCATGGAAATTCAATTTTAAAAAAAAAATTATTGTTTGACAAAATTCTAATTCTTTAAATTAATTAATCGACAAATTTAATTATTTTCACAAATATAGAGTTTTCAAGAAGAATTCAATTATTTAAAAAAATGCTAATAAAATCGTTAGTAAGAATTCAATTATTTCCATAAATAATAAAATTCATGGCAGGATTTCAATTATTTTTAATACAATTTTACAAGAATTGGTTATAAAATGTAATTATTCTTAAAAATTTAATTTCAATTCCTCGAAAAAATAAACTATTTTAACAAATTGTATCTTTAAAATTCTTTGGAAGGATCCAATTATTTACAAAAATATTTAAATTTTTCACAGGAATTCAATTATTTTCAAATATTTTATAGTAAAATTGTTCGATAAAATTCAATTATTTTAAGTACAATTTTAATTACATTTTTTGAAATAATTCATTTCTTTTAGATTTTAATAAAATTCCTCTAAAGAATTCAATTATTTACATAAATAATTTTTCGAAAGAATTCAATTATTAAAGATAAATAACAAAATTATTTTCGAAAATTCAATTATTTTGAGGCATTTTAATAAAATTCTTTGCAAAATTCAATTATCTTCATAAATAACAATATTCATTACAAGAATTCAATTATTTTTAAAAATAATAAATTTCTTCTTAGAAATTCAATTATTTAAAAAAGTTCTAATAAAATCGTTCGCAAGAATTCAATTATTTTCATAAATAATAAAATGCATTTTAGGAATTTCAATTATTATTAATACTATTTTAAATGAATTAATGGAAAAATTCAATTATTTCCAAAAATAAATTTTTCCACAAGAATTCAATTATTTAAAATAAAATTTTCATAATATTTATTATTTTTCGAAAAATGTAATTTTTTAAAACAATTTTTATAAAATTCTTATGAAGAATTCAATTATTTTCAAAAATAACAAAAATTTAACAGAAATTCAATTCTTTAAAAATATTTTAATAAAATTTTCCGCAGTAATTCAATTATTTTCATAAATAAGAAAATTCTTCTCAGGAATTCAATTATTTTAAAAATTTTAATATAATTCTTTGCAGCTATTCAATTATTTTCATAAATAATAAAATTCATTGCAGGATTTCAATTATTTTTAATACAATTTTACAAAAATTGGTCATAAAATATAATTATTCTTAAAATTTTAAATTCCTCGAAAAAATCAATTATTTAAAAAAAGTTTTTTTTTAAATTCTTTGGAAGAATTCAATTATTTATAAAATTTTTTGAATTTTTCACAGGAAGTTTCAATATTTTGAATTATTTTTACAAAGTTGTTCGTAAGAAATAAATTATTTTAATTAAATTGTTTTGAAATAATTCAATTATTTTTTTAGATTTTAATAAAATTCTTCTCTAGAATTCAATTATTTACATAAATAATATTCTTCGAAAGAATTCAATTATTTCGATGAATAACAAAAATTATTCCTGAAAATTCAATTATTTTAAGGGATTTTATTAAAATTACTTTGCAAAATTCAATTATTTTCATAAATAACAAAATTCATCATAAGAATTCAATTATTTTTAAAAGTATAGGTAATTAATTTTTTCTTGGAAATTCAATTATTTAAAAAACTTTTAATAAAATATCGTTCGCAAGAATTTAATTACTTTTATAAATAATAAAATTCTTTTCTTAAATAATAAAAAATTTCTTAGGAATTCAATTACTTAAATTAGAATTTGCTTAAAATTAGTCGAAAGAAATGAATTATTTAGAATTTTTTATAAAATTCTTCGCAAGAATTAAATTATTTTTATAAATATTAAAATTTTTTCATGAAAACTAAATTTCGTTGCAGGAATTTAATTTATTATCAGGATAAGAAAGAAAGAAATATTTTTTTGATGAAAATTAGGAAAAATCAGGAAAAAAAATATGGAATAGAATTATGTTTGTCAGTTTTGTGAAATATAATATCTAAAACGAGTTTTTTTTGGTCAAGTTTAATTTTTAGATAGCTATTATTTTTACTACTTTTTTTTTAGTTTAATAGCTACTTTTTGCTACTTTTTCTAAAATTAATTATCGACTGAAAAGTCTGAAATATACAAAATTTTAGGATTTAAACTATATATTTCCGCCGTCGGCAATGGTTTGCTAGATTTACAACTTTTACTAAAAATTAAAGAAATTTCGTGTTTAAAAATATTCTTATTTTTCCCCATGGTTTTTAAAATTTTTTCCATTAGTTGAAACTTGAAAATTGTAAATTTTTAATATAGTATTTTTGTCATTCGAATTATATAGAATCGCTGAAATATATAATATTACTAAGGGCCGCAGTTTCACCAACTCCGATTAAAAAGTTATAATCGATGATTAAAGTCATAGTCTAACCGACCATGATTGGTCGGTTAAGGATTTAATCATTAACATATAATCGGAGTTGTTGAAACTGGCCCTTAATCATTAATTAACCTTTAATCAGAGTTGTTGAAACAGTCCCTAAATTTTAAAGAATAAGTATAAATATTTCTCGTTCATTCTAAAACTTAGTATGGCTCGATAAAACATCTGAAAATGGATTCTCTAAAATCTCGACATGCATGAAGATTGGCGAGAAAGTTATGTTGCGCTTATATATATATATACTTGAAGGTAAAGCGATTATGATGGATAATGCGACACGTTGGTCGGCGCGTTCACCTATAAGAAGGAAATCGTTTCTCTCCGCCGCTGAGTTTTTGTGTCTGTGTGTGTGAGTGTGTTGCTTGGTGATAACTTGTGCAAAAAGATATAACACGAACAGTAGATAGTTGCGAGTGTAGTAGAATATAGTAGAGGTTGTGTATGCCCCCTATTTCCTCCCCTTTGGGTTCGCACGTTATTGAGCGCTCGCCCAGCCGAGGCGAGACCCAACCCATCCACATTCTCTGCTCACCCCGGCATACTATCAGGAGAGATAGGATGAGAAAGATGGGATGGTTGTCCTCCCTTCGGCATTGGAGGGAGATCAGGACTGTACAGAGTGGAATCCTGGTGTTCCAACCCCCTAAGGATTAACAGGGTCACTCCCTTACCGGATTATATAGTCTCCAAACATTTTTTTTTTTTTTTTCATTCTCCATTCTTTCACAGCTCCAAAAAAAAACCCCTCCACAACAATTTTAGAAGAGTTCCTTGTTCCTAGTGGGTTTTTATGAATTTATTAACAAATTTACCCCTTTGGATCTTTTATATAATATGTTGCAGAGGGGAAAAAGATTCTACTTCTCATTAGGGATCCAGTTTTTGCTTTTGTTTTCTTGAATTTTTCCCAGATTCATCATTTTCTGAATGTGAGTAGATATTCCAACACTAAAGTTCACCCAAGTGTTGGAATATCTACTTACAGCCCTGATGAAACGGAGAAACGATGAGAGCGATCAGAGAGAGGGAAGTGAGGGTGCGAGAATCGAGAAAATGGAAAATTCGAGGAGAGAAAGAGAGAGAGAGAGAGATAGGAGGAGGATGGAGAGAAAACCACGGAACATTCAACTCCTGCCCCCTCAACTTTTCGTTGCGATCCATCGTCATTCTTCGATTCAGCCCACGGCGCCATGCGAGATTTGTTTTCAAATCCTTTTTACAATTCAACCCCCGTTCCTATATGTGCGCCTCTCGCGTATAGTCGCTTCCTATGTAGATGGCGTGCGAATTCGCTCATGGATAATCTGTCTTGTTTTCCTTTTCTTTTTGTCGCATTTCCACACACACACACACATTTCTTCTTCTATTGCCAAATGGAACTGGAGGCTTATTTTTCGAATAAGAAGAAGGTAGAAATTTTATACACATTATCAGAGAAAAAAAGTACGTGAATTCTATTAATATTTTCATTTTCATCATACTAGGGATTTTAAAGGGTTTTTTCCGCCTAAAAAGGGGTAGAATTTTATATAAAAGAACGTTTCTTCAATCCAACAAGTAATAATGAAACTGAACAGTGTAGGTTCATATCAAAGCCTACTACGGAGTGGACTCCCAGGCCACACCTTCAATTTTGTTAAAATTTACTGAAACCGATACAGACTTTCGACTGTTGGTCATGATCTAAATCTTCCTCAGACAAAAACCAATCTTAAAAATAAATTTTCTTCACTTTCAAAACGTCTAAAACATTTTATTTCATATAAGTAATCGATCTAATCACATTTCATTTCCAAAAATAATATAGAAAAAAAATAATATATAGTATATTTCATATCATATACAGAAATATAGTTTTCATAAATTTAACCTTTATTATTCACGCACTTTACTTAATCATAAAATTAGAGATATTCAATTTTCATATCATATATACAATTTCATATCATATACAAAAATAGTTTTCATAAATTTAACCTTTATTATTCACGCACTTTACTTAATCATAAAATTAGAGATATTCATTTTCATCACAATTTTTTTCGAATAACAAAACTACGATTTTTTTTTAAAACAAAATCTCACAATCTTCCATTGACTCAATATTAAATAATTTTTTCCTGTTTTCTGAAAAGAAATTTTCATCTATTCATTCACTTTGTAACCAAAAAGTAATTAAAAAATTTAATACGCTAACTTAATAAGAAACACTTTGTTCGTAATATTCATATTTCATTGCATAGTATTTTATGCGAAAATAGTTTTCATAAATTTAACCTTTATTATTCACGCACTTTACTTAATCATAAAATTAGAGATATTCAATTTTCATATCATATATACAATTTCATATCATATACAAAAATAGTTTTCATAAATTTAACCTTTATTATTCACGCACTTTACTTAATCATAAAATTAGAGATATTCATTTTCATCACAATTTTTTTCGAATAACAAAACTACGATTTTTTTTTAAAACAAAATCTCACAATCTTCCATTGACTCAATATTAAATAATTTTTTCCTGTTTTCTGAAAAGAAATTTTCATCTATTCATTCACTTTGTAACCAAAAATTAATTTGAAAAATTTAATACACTAACTTAATAAAAAACACTTTGTTCGTAATATTCACATTTCATTGCAGTATTTTATGCGAAAATAGTTTTCATAAATTTAACCTTTATTATTCACGCACTTTACTTAATCATGAAATTAGAGATATTCATTTTTATCGAATAAAAAATCACGATTTTTTGAAAAGAAACTCTTCAATTGACTAAAATTATACAAAAAAAAATTAAAGCTATCTTTCAGTTTTTAAACACTTATGTTACAAATGGGTTTTTGAGGTCGCTGATTACGAATGTGAGATCAGATTTATAAAATTAAAAATATCGGATCCAGGGTGGTTACAAAGTTTTAGTTTAATAATTTCCCTGACAATTTTACTGACTTTAAAATTATTTTCCCTGACAAAATTTTTTTCACAGGAAAATATATATGAGTAAAATTAATAAAATTTAATAATTCCTAAAAATTACAATTATAATTCTTCCTGAATTAAACTATTTTCCAAAGATTTTCAATTAAACTTCATCTCTGAATCAAATTAATAATTTAAACTCATAATTTTCTGAAAGTTCTTCGAAAATTAATATTATTTAAATACGAAAATTCAAATTTTTTATAATATTATTGTATAACTGTGCATGTTATTTTCTTAAGTATATTTATTAAGATATAATATTTTCAAAAAATAGAAATAATCAAATTTTTGAAGAATTTTAATTATAAATATATGACACCATGATTTCTCCGAAATCTTAAAAATAATTCTAAAATGGTATATATCACTTCTTCTATGTATTTGAATTTCCGGAAATATATACGCATAATTGAAAGTATAGTGAAAATACGAAATTTAAAACAATTAATAGCTATTTTTTATTAATTTTCTTTTTTAAATTTACGTTTAAAGATTTTTCAATAAAGTTTTTCATAATTCAATTATTTTGAAAACCTTCAAAAGTTGATTTTCAAAAATTCTAACAAAATACTTCAAAAAAAAAAATTAATTATTTGCAATTAAATTTTACAAAATCGAAAATTTATTAATTAATTATTATTAATTAATTTTCAATTAAATTTTACAAAATTTCAATTAGAATTCAAAATCTTTTTAATTGTATATTTCGAAAAATTATTAAATAATTATTATTATTAATTAATTTTCAATTAAATTTTACAAAATTTCAATTATTCAAAATCTTTTTAATTGTATATATATCGATATTTTCGATATTTTCGATATTTTGTTGCAATATTTGGAAGAAATGTCGAGAAAGTCACAATTTTTAAAAATAAGTGGAAAAAATCTCAATTTTCTAAATTTCTCTGACAAAAAATTTTTTTCCTGACATTTTTCTTTGACTTTACTGACAAAAATTTTGTTTTACTGACATTTCCCTCTATAATTTTACTGACATGTGACCACCCTGGGATTCAATATGGCGATAAAAAATTTTGAAAAATAATTAGATTCGCTGAAGAGCTTTAATAATTAATTTTGATAATTTTTTGGTAATTTTAGGGGTAGTTTCACACCTTAAATCGAATTCTTTGCCAATAACAAAAAATACCCCATATAGCCTAGCTGCGGTCAATAAAGTGATTATTATTGTCCTAGGGTAAAAAAGAGTACTTTATTGACCTGTGAGCAGGTGAATAAAAAAAATTTTATTGCCCTGGAAATAATGGGCATTTTATTGACCGCTGGGTTATAATTATAATTATAACTATATATAATATAATTAACTAGTATGTGCTTGTGCAGGTGGATAAAGCGACCTGCACTATAAAAAGAAAGAAATTGCTACTAATTTAGTACCAATTTTGCTACTAAATCGTCATTTGGTTCTATATTTTAATACCAAAAATCAGCTCTAATTTAAAACTTTTTGTTTACATGAGTAGCAGAAAGAAATTTTAATTCTTAACCCAAGGGAGTAAAGTATATCCTTAAGGATCTATTTCATGCTCCAATGCGTATTTATGATGATTTGGATTTTAGAAAAAGATTTTTTTCTAAAATCCAAATCGCATCATAAACGCATTGCAGCTCTTCTATAGTGTATAATTATAAAACAGAAACAAAAGTTAACATTATATTTATACTTTTGTTATAGAGCAAAGCCTTCATATACAAGTGCTCGTTTCCTTATAAATTAGAGGTGAAATTTAAAATGCTCAAGTGCGACACATTTTCTCCGTGAATCATTTAAATAGAATCGGCGTCTTTACGCGCATTTTTTTTTGTTCTCTTCAAGTACTTCACTCCTCTTTAATCTTTACTCCCCCGCGTATATATATATATATATATATATATATATATATATATATATATATATATATATATATATATATATATATATATATATATATATATATATATGTATTCGTGAATACTGATTCACGGAGGAAATGGAGTTTTGTTCAACCCCAACGCGCTGTGTCGAGTTGGGAAAACACGTTGATTCCAATACATGTATATAAAAAGTACACATATAGTGCATATATATATATATACAAATACGGTTTTCATAAATGCGTACACTGTGTTTTGTGTCCAGATTCTGTTCCGCAGGAACAAACTTTTCAACAACCCAATTCTAATTTGACTTTATGTGTGCGCTCTTTCTCTCTTTTCTAGTTTCGTGTATTTCACGCGGCGGGTAATTCTTTTTTTTTTCTCTTTTCTGTCATACACTCATTGCTATATAGCTGTATGCGTATTTGTATCTCTCTTTCTTGTGTATTCGCGCGAGCGCACGAGTATTTTATATATATGTATGTTTGAAGCCAGTAAGTTTATAATGACCCACCTGTTTTCATCCGGAGCTGAACATGATATGTAAACGAAGCGCGCTTTTCTATGAGATGCACAAGCACTCGCTGGTATAACATTTCAATTATATGCGTGTCAGTGTATATAATCGTTTGCATTTACAATACAAATACGCAGCCAACAATTTAATTTAATTTTTCTTTTTTGTGTTTATATTTCTAAATGACACATTCAATTTTTTAAAGGGTGTTCCCATTTTTTATTTCGGAAAGTTCTATATTTACACCCACCGCGAATGTTTTTTGTACTATAAACAAATGTATATATACTTAAATGTAAAATTTATAGTTTCAAAGTTTGGATATTTATTACTCTCTAAATTTGAATTAGTAAAAATGTTTACTAATTTGACTTAGTCACTGACTTTTTGCTTTTGAATTAGTAAATTTTTACTAAAAAATTAGTAGAAATTACTATTTATTAGTGAAATTTGCTTAATTTAATTTATTAATTAGTAAATTTTACTAAAAAATTAGTAGAAATTAATATTTATTAGTAACATTTACTAATTCAAAAGCAAAAAGTCAGTCACTAAATTCAAATTAGTAAACATATATTACTAATTCAAATTTAGCGAATATATTCTTCGAGTCACTTTATCAATTTAAGGATCCAGATCAAAGAACCGATAATAATGTTTTTAAGCTAAAAATCATTGTCCCATACAACAAAAATTACTAAAAAAAAAAAATAAAAAATTTTTTTTTTAAATTTTAAAAAAATTAAAAAAAAATTAAAAACAGTTTTAAATTACAATTTTTTGGAGGAATATTCTCGTAAACTTTATTCAAATACAAAATAGTTGCAAGATATCAAAATTTGAAATCCTTTTTTCATTTTAAAGTCGAGAATTTTGAGTCTTAAAAAATTATATAATCGCTTCTTTGATCGGGATCCTCAATTAACCCCTTCATCATTTTCGGAACAAAAAACGCAGGGTTGCCACAAAAATTTAATTTTGTTTTTTCCTGACTTTTCCCTGATTTCCATACAAAATTTTGACTATATATTTCTGATTCACTCTAAAAATTATAAGATACTCAACTAAATTTTCTATTATTATTATTAATATTATTTATATTATTATCTAAAATTTTAACTGAAATTCATTTTCAAATCAATTTTTAATAGAAAATTCGAGGAGAATTCAATTATTTGAATACGAAAATAAATAATTTATTAATTTCATGTTTCCTGAAATTAAATTCTTATATAAGGAATTTTTTTCTTTTGACGAATTTTAATAAAATTTTTTAAGTATAATTACATTTTTCGAGGAATTCAATAAAAATTGTATATTAAAAATAATTGAATTTTCTTTTAGAAATTCAATTTTTCTAAAAAAAAATAATATTCAACGCAGAATTGAAATAATTAAAATAAATGAATTTCTATTTAGGAAATGCAATTATTTTCCTAAATAATAAAATTCATCCCAGAATTTTAATAAGTTTTAATAAAATTTGTATCAAATTCCTTGAAAAATTTAATTATTTTTCAAAATTTTATTAAAATTCGTCGAAAGAATTCAATTATTTAAAAATATTGTTGATGAAATTCCTTATGAGAATTGAATTTCAAGAAAAATTTAATTATTCAAGAAAGTATTTATTTTTATATTCAAATAATTAAATTCTCGTAGAATTTTCTGATGAAAATTAATTTAATGAAAATGAATTTCAGTTAAAATTTTATATAATTATAATTGAATATTAAAAGTTTTATAGCTTTTATGTTATTATTTTATTATTAATATGAAAAAATCAATTATTATCTCAAATTTTAAGTAAAATTTATTTTTAAACCCATTTTTATTAGAAAATTTTACAAAAATTCAATTATTATTAAATTTAAAAAATAAAAATAATTTTTTAAATAATTGAATGATTTTTATAATTGAATTCTCATAAAGAATTGTATCACATACTTTTTAAATAATTGAATTCTTTTGATGAATTTCCATGAAATTTAAAAAAATAATGAAGTTTTTTAAGGAATTTGGTTAAAATAGTATTAAAAATAATTGAAATTCTCCCAAGAATTTTATTCTAAAATTTCTAAAAAATAATAGAAATAAATAAAAAATATAGAATTTCTAAAAAGAATTTTATTATTTATGAAAATAATTGAATTCCTAAAAAGAATTTTATTAAAAATAATTAAATTATTACGAAGAAATTTATAAAAAAAAAATTTTGTAAACAATTGAATTACTGCGAACAAAATTATAAAAATTTTGAAAATAATTGAATTCATTTGAAATTTTTATTATTTATGAAAAAAATTAAGTCTGCGTAAAATTTTATTAAAAAATTTTTTAAATAATTGAATTCTTTTAGAAAATTTTATTAAAATATTAGTAAAGATGTTGAAAATCATTGAATTAGGAAAAATATTTAAAATTAATTGAAATTATTTTGTCGAGAATCTTATTAAATTTTTTGAAAATAATTGAAATTTTGAAGAGAATTTTAAAAAAAATTTTTTTAATAATTGAATTTCTGCGAAGAATAATTGTATTACTTTTGAAAATAATTGAATTTTTTCAATCATTTCTAACTTTTCACAAATAAAATTTTTTTAGGTTTTTTAACTATAAAATTTTTCTATAAATCCATTATTTTTAATAATTAATTAATTATTAACAAATTTAATTACTTTCAAGAGAATTTAAATTATTAAAATTTTTCAAAAATCTAAGTTCTTTAATAATTCTAATGAAATTCATTTCAAATTGAAATTTTATAAAATTTTAAATTGAAACCTGCTTTCGAAGTTCATCTGTTTATGAAGATTGTAAACGCAACTCTTTTAAAATTCAGTTAATTTTCAAATATTTGAGTAAAATTATTCATTAAATAATTTCTAAGTAATAAGAAGTTTATATAATAGTTTTTCAAGAATCAAATTATTTAAAAAGAAATTATTGTCAGAAATAGAAAAAATGAAAAGTTTTGTTTATTAGAATTCGTGGTAATTTCATGGTTTTTAAGGCAAACAAAAAAAATCACTAAAAGTCCGAAATTCTTATGAATTCTAAAAATTTAAATTTTTCCAGTACTTTTAATAAAAATCCCTGACTTTTTTCTGACTAATTTTATTTTTCCTGATTTTTGCCTGAATTCCCGGACTTCCTTGACCTATGGCAACCCTGAAGAATACAGTATATAAGAGAATTGTCCAAAATATTTTATAAAATAAAATATAATAAAATATAATAAAATATAATAAAATATATAATAAAATTTATATTTTATAAAAAAATTGTCCAAAAAATTTAATTTAGTCGCATATTTAAAGTTTTAAAGTATAGCTAAACTTGATTTTTTCACCATAATTAGAAAATCCAAAATGGTCGATTCAATATGGCGTCTACATTTTTAAAAAATGGACGTATCTTTAGATTTTTTATTAATTTTTTCATTTGAATTATCCCCATTTGAATTAGATTTCGATGTTTCCTGTGTTTTTGGATCTTTTTCTTAATGCACATCCGTTTTTGTTTATTATTATTTACCTTAAGAGGTAATTTATTTGAATTCATCGTTTGGATATTTTTTTAAAAAAAAGTTTAAATAACTCATAGAAACAGTGAATAAAAATTCGCCGTGAGTTAAATATCGTTGCGCCTACTGAAAAGAATCGGTTCTGCTCTATATATATATATATACAAACGAAAAATATGATTCAAATTTACGTGGACTTCATTTCGTGATGTCCAATTAAAAATTAATTAATACTATATATGGATTTCGAGGGAGAAGAGAGCCGAAAAAAAGGGGTGACTAACAAAGACGGATGCCAGAAATAACTGTGTTGTGGGGACTCACCAGTTGCGGTTGAGGTCGTGGGTTGATAGGGTGCTCCGCCTGGTCCTGCCGGCTGACCCCCAGGCGTAGTGGGGGTTCCACCATGGGAGGTTGGTATCCCACGATGTGTCTGCGAATGCGCAGCCGTACTGTGAGCGTGCGAGTAAGATTGCGTAAGGGAATGTAGAGGCTCGTGGAAAACGTATGCGGGGTAACCTTCGGCCCTTTGCTGAAGGCAGCTACCACCCATTGACCCGCCCAAACTGCTCGACATTGAACTGCAACAAAAAATTTAGCCCTTCTCACCAAAACAGTAACAACAACACCCGCCTCCGTATTCAAAAATCAAAACCCAAATTATGATGCGACGTCTTGAGAACAGTTCCAACTTCACAAAAAGTGTTGATTTGTGAATCGGTTCATGAGTTTAGTTCTGTTAAAATTATTTATTCCCCTCTGGGCAAAAAACCATATAATCCTTTAGACAATATTATTGGCAAAAAACCAAATAATCTTTTAGACAATTATAATACACCCTCGTTCTTGAACTGTTTTGGAACATTATTTGCAGGCTTCGCACTCATCTACTAAAACCTACTATTTACTACTTGTTTTTACGTTATGCTACTACTTGAGTACTTTTAGATTTCTGCCACTAAAAGCTACTATTTCTGTTCTGTTTTTTTTGAAAATTTACTTCAAATTCGCTAATTCTAGAAATCAAAAAACTATTCTCAAAAATTATAATCAAAATCTTTAAAGTTTAAAGCGATTCAATTATTTTCAAAAAATATTCAAAATTCAATTATTTTCATAAAATATTCGAAATTCAATTATTTGCAATGTCTAGTATTTTCATGAAATTTTGCAAAAGAATTCAATTATTTAAAAAAAAAAATGGATTATATTCATCCAAAATTCAATTATTTTCATAAATAATAAGAATTTCCACAGGAATTCAACTTAATTTAGAATAGCATTTTCGAAAAAATCAATTATTTAACAAAATTTTTATACAATTCTTCACAATAATTCAATTACTTTCACTAATAATAACATTTTTTATGGAAATTCAATTTAAAAAAAAATTTTTTGGTAAAATTCTATAGGCAAAGAATTCAATTATTTTCACAAATAACAAAAACTCAGCGAATAATTTCAATTATTTTTAATACTATTTTAAATTAATTATTCGAAAAATTCAATTATTTTTACAAATAAAGTTTTCCAGAAGAATTCAATTATTTTCAAAAATAAAATTTTTCACAGAAATTCAATTGTTTTTAAACATTTTCATAAAATTTTTCACAATAATTCAATTATTTCCATAAATAATAAAATTTATCTCAGGAATTCAATTATTTTTGAAAATTTTAATAATATTCTTAGCAACTATTCAATTATTTTCATAAATAATATAATTGATCGCATAGGATTTCAATTATTTTTAATACAATTTTAGAGAAATTGCTCAGAAAATGTATTTATTCTTAAAAATTTAATTTCGATTTCTTGAAAAAATTAATTATTTAAAAAAATGTTTATTTAATTCTTTGGAAGAATTCAATTATTTACAAAAATATTACAATTTTTCACAGGAATTCAATTATTTTCAAATATTTTATTAAAATTGTTCGATAAAATTCAATTATATTTGAAATAGAATTTTAATTAAATTTTTTTTAAATAATTCAATTATTCTTTTAGATTTTAATAACATTCTTCCCAAGAATTCAATTATTTACATAAATAATTTTTCGAAAGAATTCAATTATTAAAGATAAATAACAAAATTATTTTCGAAAATACAATTCTTTTGAGGAATTTTAATAAAATTGTTTACAAAATTCAATTATTTTCATAAATAACAATAATTATCACAGAAATTCAATTATTCAATTACTTTTAAAAATAATAAATTTCTTCTTAGAAATTCAATTATTTAAAAAAGTTCTAAGAAAATCATTTGCAAGAATTAAATTATTTTCATAAATAATAAAATGCTCTTTAGAAATTCAATTATTTTTCATACTATTTTCAATGAATTAATCGAAAAATTCAATTATTTTCACAATTAAAATTTTCCACAAGAATTCAATTATTTAAAATAGAATTTTCATAATATTTATTAGTTTTCGAAAAAAGTATTTAATTAAAACAGTTTTTATAAAATTCTTATGAAGAATTTATGTTTCACAGAAATTCAATTCTTTTTAAATATTTCAATAAAAATTTTCGTTCTAATTCAATTCTTTTCATAAATAATTATATTCTTCTCAGAGAATTCAATTAGTTTTGAAAATTTCAATAAAATTCTTAGCAACTATTCAATTATTTTCATAAATAATATAATTGATCGCATAGGATTTCAATTATTTTTAATACAATTTTACAGGAATTGATCAAAAAAAGTAATTGTTCTTAAAAATTTAATTTCAATTTCTCGAAAAAATCAATTATTTAAAAAAATGTTTTTTAAAATTCTTTCAAAGTATTCAATTATTTACAAAAATATTAGAATTTTTCACATAGGAATTCAATTATTTTCAAATATTTGAATAAAATTGTTCGAAAAAATCAATTATTTTAAATACAATTTTAATCAAATTTTTTTGAAATAATTCAATTATTTTTTTAGATTTTAATAAAATTCTTCCCAAGAATTCAATTATTTAGATAAATAATTCTTTGAAAGAATTCAATTATTAAAAAAAATTCTAATAAAATCGTTCGCTAGAATTCAATTATTTTCATAAATAATAAAATGCTTTTTAGGAATTCAATTATTTTGAAAAAAATTTAATAAAATATACCACACAGACATTCAATTATTGTAAAAATTTTTAATAGAATGTTTTGTAAAATTTAATTATTTTTAAAAACTTTTCGCAATTCAATGATTTTCAATATTTACTATTTTCATAACATTTTCGAACAGAATTCAATTATTTAAAAAACTTATTTTAAAAATCTTCGTAAGAATTCAATATTCTTTTCATGTTTAATAAAAATTTCTCAGGAATTCAATTATTTAAATTAGAAATTGCATAAAATTAGTCGAAAGAAATCAATTATTTAAAAAATTTTAGAAAATTCTTCGCAAGAATTAAATTATTTTTATAAATATTTAAATTTTTTCATGAATAATAAAATTCGTTGCAGGAATTTCAATTTATTAGCAGGATAAGAAAGAAGTAATTATATTGTTGATGAAAATTATTAGGAAAAAGTCGGGAAATTAAAATGTAGAATGAAATTTTTGTCAGTTTTCTGGTGTCTAAAAGGGGTTTGTTTGGTCCTCAAGTTTAATTTTTCGATAGCTATTTTTTACCACTTTTTTATATTTTGAGAGCTATTTTTTTATATTTTTATATTTTTGCTATTGTTTAAAATGAATTATCGAGTGCGAAGTCTGTATTTAGCGGACGCATAAAACGTTCCAAAACCTTTTCAAGAACATTTTTTTTAACAAGCATGCGATTTTTTTTTGCCCAGTTGGTTAAAATTCTGCTAAAATTATAAACGTTAATTATCAATTTTAACAGAAATGTTAAAATGCCTGTTACCTGTAAGAGTCGGGCAAGCTTGCAATCGGCTGTGGAATGGACGAGTACCTAACGAAACCAAATCGAGATCAAAACTTTACCAATAAGGATGATAAAAGATGAGAGAACAGAGGAAGAGAGTATATAGATGCGAGACGTCTTTTGTGAGAAAAAGTTGTCTTTTTGATCATATTATAAATATTATGTGTTATTATAATTACCTGTAAGTGTCGGGCATGGTGGCGATCGGTTGCGGAATCGAGGAGTACATTGCATTGAATCCGGCATTCAGTGGCAGTCTCGGTGTCGAGGGTGTCGCTGCAGGAGGCGCTGATCCAGTACTACTGCCACCGGTACCGCCACCAACCACCTGGTCCACCGCTGCTCTTCTTTGATTTCGCAATTTTTCCTCCCGTCGCCATTTCGCTCTGCGATTGCTGAACCAGACCTGTATATTTTGACAAAAGGAAAACAATTTTGGTTATTAATCCAACTAATTTCTATATGATGCAGATGTTTTGTCATTCGCAACAAGCAGTCATTCCTGGGTTTTTTGGTCGTGCGCGGTTGTTTCTGAATTCTTGTTTGGACTTTGGGTTTGTTTGATGGGGTGCTGTTTTTTGGAATTTTGGTTCTTTTAGGTGTGCTTTATATTTTAGGTATATATCTTTTGGGTGTTACTTTTTGGATGATGGTATTTTTTATCAGGTACTATACTTTCGAGTATCTTTTAGGCGCTATTTTCAGCACTTAAAGCAGCACCTAAAAGATAACTCCTCTGGGTGCTTGTTTCTGGGTATAGAATTAGCTTCTGGGTAGCATTCTGTACTGATGCTTCTGAGTCTGATCGTTTGGGTGCTGTTTTTAGATATACTTTTGGGTGCTACTTGTAAGTGTACTGCTTTCGATTGTTATTGTTTGGGTGCCACTTTCGATTCGATTAATACAACTAAGAGTATACTTAAAGCAGCTTTCTTCGATTATGGCGGGAGTTTCGGGACGAAAAGAAGAATGAACAATTTTAGAGGAAAGGAGAAATCGCCGTTGGCGTCAGGCATAGTGCTCCAGGGACGGTCCAGTAGCAAGGGACGACGAACAGCAATTAGACGTAATTTCATAACAGCCAGGACGAGCGGTAAAATTCAATTTCACCTCTATTTTGCGCTTGGAAATGAATTACTAAACTCCCTTTTCAAGAAGATAAAAATAACCCGCTCATTTATTCCCAGTATAAAGCAGATCTAAAATGATCATTCTTCCTAAGATCCAAAAAGATGTATACATAAAATTTTCTGTAGGTCATCGTAAGAAAGAAATATTTGTATCGGAAGTTTTTTTTTGGAGACGCGAAATGATAATGAACAGGGGACAAACCGGCGATGAGAATTGAGCAAGTAGGTGTGTATAGGTAGAAAAGCGGGAACGGCCAATCAGAGTACAACCTCCCGGGGGACGCCACGTTGCCATAGCAGCGCCCAAACTCCCTCTTAGGCCTTACACTCTCTCTCGATCCTTCATGGCCCGAGACTCAGGAGCTATATCGCGCCTCAACGTTTTCAGTGCCATAACATATCGGGTACCATTCTATTCTCGGTCTGTCCATTCGTCCGAGAGAGACAGAGGAGGAGGAGAAGGAGGATGAGAAGGAGGCCAAAGGGGGACACAAGAGGGCGCTTATCAGAGCAAAAGAGAGGAACCACCACACCGCCCTCCCCTTCCTCCCTCTACTGTCTCGTGCTCACTCCCGGTTTCCTGCACTTAGCAAGATCAATACCAGCCAACGAGGCTTGAAAACATGCGTCAACATGGTCTTGCACTGTTTGTGCGTCCACATAACGCTGTACCCCGAACCCAAACTCTATCCCATTCCTGCCACTTCGCTCACCCCTCGGTGCCCCTCGGTGCCCCTGGGAACCCCTGGGTACCCCTCGGCTATACCGCGTTTCTACCTACGGCCAAACAATGTCCGACAAGGCTGCGTACATATTAACTTATACCACCGCCATATATACCCACATCACCCCTTCGATGAGAGAGAGAGAGAGAGAGAGAGAGAGAGAGAGAGTGAGCGGTATTAATTAAAATAATTCTCGGACACCGGGCGCACTGTGTGTATACATACACTTTTGCGCCAAACGGAAAGTGGTGGTGGTGGTGGCACTACACACCCAATATGGAGACCACCCTGCATGACGATGAACCGTTGACGTTTGTAGCGTGTGCAAGTCCTGACGAACTTCAATTTACATAGTGTAGACTGGAAATCTTGCTAATCGGGAAACCTGTTTCGCAACCTTGTTAGGAATATCGAGCTCCACAAACCAACAAGCGAAATTTGTATAGATCAGAATGAAAACTTGTAAAAAGGGCATATTTTATTTGTAACTAGTTATTCGAACAAATAAAAGTTTTAACGATGTAAAATTTTACATCTCTCAAATTATCTCAAATTTCCCTTTTCAATAGCGCGAGTCTAAATCACTAAAAAACCTTTTAGTCTCATCTCGGAGTGAAAAGAGTTCGGAACACAATTTGAGGACTAAGAACCTCTGACTAAGTCAGATGAGCAACGTAAACAAGGATAATAATATTCCTTGCAACTAAATAATTATATTTATTTATTTTAATTGTTTGCTTTACTCCGTAGCTCAAAGATAACAGAAGTTTTTCTACGGATATCAAATTGAGACAAAAAAAAATCAAATGTGTAGCTTCGGAACACTTTTGATACTTTTTTTTTGTCTCAATTTGATATGAAACAGTGACAGTAAAACCTAAAACTATAAAAAAAAGTTTATTTAAAAATAACCTGGCGCAATGGTGAATGCAAATTCTGTGATTGAATCAAATATCAAATTGAGGCAGAAATCAAAACGTTACTTCGCAATAATTTTTAATATACGTTTTTTAGTCTCAATTTGATACCCTTAGAAAAAATGTGATGATATATTTTAAATCAGAACTGTCCAGCTACCTTAAAAACTTTGAAAAGTACTTGAATTTTTTTTGCTCCTTGAAAACATTGAAAACACCTTGAAAACACCTTGATTTTTATGACAAAACCTTGAAAAATCAAAATTCTTTAAAATGAGATTTATTTCCTTGATCTTTTTTTTAAGTTGAATTCTCTTCAATATTTTAATTATCATTACAAATATAAAAATTCTTCGGGAGAAATTCAATTATATTCAAGAGTTTTAATAAACCTCTTGTCAAAATTTATTATTTACAAAAAATTTTAATGAAATTTATTTACGTTAAAAAATTTTAAAAATATTTTCGTCAAAATTTCAATTACCGCATTTATAAATAATAAAAATTCTTCTATAAAATTTAATTATTATCAAAAATTTTAATAAAATTCTTCGCAAAATTTCAATTATGTTCAAAAACTTTTAAATTATTCACGTAAATATTTCAATTATTTTTATGAATAATAAAATTCTTCTTCGAAATTCAATCCATTTAATTCTTACATTTAAATTATTATCATAAATAACAATATTTATCACAAGAATTCAATTATTTTCAAAATTAATAAAAAACTTTACAGAAATTCCATTATTTTCAAAAAAATTTTTAAAACTCTTTGCAAAATTTCAATTATTTTCTAAAATTCTAATAAAATTCTCAGCAGAAATTCAATTATGTTCAAAAATTTTTGTAAAAATTTCAATTATCTTAAAAAATAAGAAAGTTGTTCTCCAAACATCAATTATTTTAAAAAAATTTATTAAAATTCTTCGGAGAAATTCAATTATGTTAAAAAATTTAAAAATATTGTCATCAAAATTTAAATTATAGGTATTTAAACATAATAAAATTCAATTATTTTCAGGAATTTTAATAAAATTCATTGCAATATTAAATTACTTTCATATAAATAATAGTATTTATCACAAGAATTCAAATATTTTCAAAAAATTTTAATAAAAGTCATGTCAAAATTTCAATTATTTTCAAAAAAATTTTTTACTTCGAGATGGGTTTTTAATATTCTACTATTTTAATAAAATATCCCGAAAGAATTATATTATTAAACAAAAGTTTTTAAAAACACAAACTTTCAATTATTTAAAAAAAAATTTTTTTTACATTAATTCAATTATTATTTAAAATAGAATTTGCATAATTTTTTTTGTCAAAAATCAATTATTTTAAAATTTTCCATTAAATTCTTCGCAGTTATTCAATTATTTTTAAAAGTAATAAAATTTCAATTATTTTCAAAAATTTTAATAAAATTCATGTCAAAATTACAATTATTTACAAAAATTTTTCTTAATTCAATAATTTTTATATCAATTTTTTAAATAGAAATTCTCAAAAGAATTCAATTATTTAAAAACAATTTTGATTGATGTTTCTTAAATCGATGTTTATAGATAAGAAGTAAAATTCCCTTTCAAATTTTTTTCATAGATATGAAGTAGTAAATTCGATCAATAGGAAGGTAAAGTATAAATAACATATTTGTCATTTTTAAAGTTGCGACGTTTCGACAGTTTGGTTCACTGTCTCCATCAGGCTGATAATGTATACTAAAACTTTATCATATTTTAATTATTTTTGAAAATTACCAAAAATCTTTAAATTTTTATTTTAAAAAATATTTTCAAATGTTTAATTTAGAATTTCGCTATAAATAAAAATTTGGTTTCTTCAAAATTACTAAAATTGGATTAATTTTGCGAGAAATGCTTTATAAAATATAGTGTTTCTTGTATAGATAATTAACTTTAATATTTCCACTCAATTAGGTTACAGACAATATATCTTTGAGAATAGTTAAACATTTCCCGTATAAGGTAGTCTAATATATACTTAATATATCTATATAGAATAAACTTATATACTAGAAATTTCCAAGAATATCATCTAAAACTTTATTTTAAAGTTTCTTTGAAAAAAAATTTAAATTTCCTAAGAAATCGAAACAAGTTTTTGTTCATCGACATATTAGATTGACATGTCGAACGAATTAGAGATGAACCAGAAGAAAAAATAGTTGAACTTTTATGAAATTTGATATTTAGCCGTTTTTACAGTCGTGAATATATAAAAAGAAATAGAAATTTAAAAAAATCGATTTTTTCTACCACATAATTTTTTTAATAATTACGTTCTTGACGTATTTGAAAATTTAAAAAAAATAGTAGGGTATAGGGCGTCAAGGTGGCCAGACCCCTGGGGAAATTCTCGTGCATTATTTGGCAGCACCATTTTTAGCAAAAATAATATAAGAAAAATTTAAAAATTAAGTCGAAGATTGACTAAAAAATAATAATTTATAGTCAAATTTATCGCGCACGATTTCAGAATTTTCTTTTAGCGGAGTATTATCTTTGAAGGAGAGTAAAGACGGATTTAAATGAACCACCTTCCCCTCCCTGGACTCTTTCTCTTTCCGTAATGATTCTCATTCAGCAGAGCGCAGTAAACTTACAGGAAGTATTTTCACGAACTGAAAGTTCTTTTAGAAAGTTATTATTTCACTAGATTTGTCGAGTAGAGGAAGGGAGAAGGAAAAACGTTCAGGAGGGTTCATGCAGAACGGTCACAGAGAGAAAGAGAGAAGAACATCCTTAATGAAGGAACTTTGTCGCATTTAACGTCCGTTTGCTTCATGAGAGAAGGGAACGTGGTAGTAGTGAGAGAGACGCGAGAGAGTAATGGAGGGCACACACACACACACAAAAAAGTATACATAGAAGAAGAAAGAGGAAAGCGAGTGAGAACTATATATGTGTGTAAGAATAATGATGAAGAAAGAGATGGCAAAGAAGAACAAGAAGAAGAAGAGTTGGGGAGGTAAAGGCAACACACCACATTCGCGCGCACATTCACACTCACCTGGATACGTGCCTCAGGCAATCCAATCTTCTCGGCGAGACGCTCCCGTGCAAACACGTCCGGATAATGTGTCCTCTCGAATTCTGAAACGAGGCAAGTTTGCAACAAGTGCTCATTATTGTTTGTCAAAAAATCTTCCTATATACTAAAAAAGAGTCAAATGTAGATAAATTCTCCTAAGAAGTTTGGTAAAACTTACCTTTTTCAAGACTGTCGATTTGCTCATTCGAAAATGAAGTTCGATTCCGCTGGAGTTTTCGCTTCAGCCTTAATCGCACTTGCGAATCTTCATCGCCTGATGAATTATGCTCGGAATTGCCATCGGATGTTGTTTCCTGCTGGTGGGAAAGCAGGGAGCCGGTTTCTGTTTGGAAAAAAAGGTAATTTTAATGTTAATGTTATTGGTAATGTTTTATCGTACAAACGTATTGCAACAGAAGAAGACATCAGGTCATTTTTATGACATTCGTAAGATTTAGGCCCGAACCTATTTGCTTGCAGTACACTGTCAATTCGGTAACTCGCCAGACTCCATGTCAGAAATATCTCAAACTTTGTCATTGTTCAATGAACGTTAAATTGTATCTCAATTTAATTGATTACGAAACAAGTGTTTTAACTAAAGATACTTTCTATCATATCCTTTCTATTATTTTTCCCCAAACATCAATAATAATTGTAACAATTTTTATTGCATGTGTTGTGAACGTCAACATCTGCTAAAACGACTGTACGGGGACATCGCGATTACATTCCAGATATTGATGATCGATATTAGTCGATTTTCCCTCCGATTGTCTACTGAGGCGAACCGATCGATCTTAAACGGACAGACTTGTCGGGAATTATTTTCGAACCGGTGTTCGTTGAATCTAGTGCAATTTGGCGCTCACTTCGAATATTAAAGTGTAAATTGATTTCATTAATATTAGCACAAGTCAACAAATATACTTTTTTTGATGGATACAATATACCAGTTAAAGAATTCATTCAACAAATAGCATACACAGTTTTAATTGTCGAACTTTCTTCATAACATACTTATATACTAAGTAAACTAAAAGGTGCCGCAAAAACTAGCACTGTAGATATCCAATTTGAAATTTTAACAGACTTATTAGATCATCTCAAAGATAGACTTTCTCCAAATATTATTTGTTGAAATTCATCGACAATATACACTAATACACACAAGTTACTACTAATACAGACAAACAGACACTTAGGACTTGAAGAAACAGATTTTAGACCTGGAATTTTATTGCACTCTTTGACATCACAAGGATGGAAACTTACAACCATTGAAACAACCATTAAGTCTAGGTACAGACAGTCTGGCGCAAAGCCCCAAAGTGCACAGTTCTACTTCAAACATTCCATAAGAAAAAATACATATTACATACACAAACAAACATTCACACAGTAAATTAATTATAATATTGTTTGATAACACTAGCCACGACAACAATTTTATAATTCAAGTGTCATTAATAAAAGTGAACTTAAAAGTGAATTCATACTTTTCTTTATTGATAATCCAACATTATTTATCTGTGGAAATTGTGAATCAAGAGCTATTAGAAGAGGTCCAAACTTTCAACAGAAGATCTAACAAATTGACAACAGAAAATCAAGATTATTCAGAAAAGAAATACCTACTCGAAGAGTCGAAGTAAATAAAAACAAGGGGACAAAGAACCCGAGTCGAAATTTAGAGTAGATTTAAGACCTAATAAGGAGTATTTAGTTTTGCTTTACTACTATTAAAACCTATAAATTCGACTTAAAGTCTTTTAAGTTGTTCTTAGATCGATTTTAGTGATCTTAGGTACTATGACAAAATTCTTTAAAAATCTGTAGGTTCGTCTTAGTACTTATTACATGGATTTTAATACTCTAAGACACCATGACTCCAAATTACAGTTGCTATAGTCCTAGTTAGGGCCTGCCACGACCGATCTATTTAATGCCACATATACCAAAAATTGAAAGAAGTTCCCATTAACACCTGATAAGACCTTCTTGTTCAACTTTGAAATATTTGTTTGCTTCATGTCGAACTTAGAAATATTTTCTATTTTTTTGTATTTTTAAAGTAGATGGCCAACACTTCAAATAATTTTAAGAAAAAATTTTGTAATACATAAATGTTTTATTTATCATTTTAATTTTATTAATCTAATGTGTCCACTCTCTAAATCTGCATTAGTAGAAAGTTACTAATGAAATGACGAAAAGTCTTCCACCAAATGATTTAGTAATAATTTTACTAACAAATAGTGAAATTTTACTAATTATTAGTAGATTTTACTAATTGCTTAGTAGAATTCTACTAACAATTAGTAGAACTGTTTTATTATTAGTCGATAAAACAATTTCACTAATTCATTTAGTGAAAAAGTGACTTTCAATTAGTGGAATTCTACTAAAACATTAGTAAAATGTTACTAAAAATTAGTAATATTCTACTAATTGAAAAGGGGAAAAGTCTTCCATGACACTACTAAAAATTACTAAAATTTTACTATTTCTTAGTAGAATTCTACTAATTAAGATTTAGAGAGCAAGAACATATTTAGTTTTATGAATTAAAATGTGATATATTGTATCATTTAATGACTAAAATTTAATATTAAAAAAAAATTTAGCTTTGACATTAAATTAATGAAAGAATAAATTTCATGTATAAAAAATTCTTTGTTAGTAATAACAAATAATATAATATAACAATATAATAATTTTATTATATTTTGAATTTTTAGATAAAAATTTAGATGTTTACAGTAGATCATGAAAAATTAGATTTTAATGTTTATAATAATATTTAAAATTAATATAATAATATTAATATTATATTATGTTTATTTTAATATAATATATTAAAATTATAATATAATAAGTATTATATAGTAATAACATTAAATATTTATAATATTGCGATTTTTATATATATTTAAAATATAAATATATAGTAAAACTATATTCTTAGAAAAATTATTTTATGTACAGTAAAATATTTTCATTCCTAAGCAAGAACCTTAGAAATATTTTCTCGTTCTGAATTTGACACATCTGGTTTCACTTAGGATGACCAGCCATGAAGGTTTCTCGTCTATTCTATGCGTTTTTCTGTACAAGTTTTTTCATATATATTTATCACCAAAAAAATTTCCAAACATTCCTATGAGACATATTTAGGAATTTCTTCGATTTTCAGAGATATTTTCAAAGAAATGCCTTGAAGCGTCAGTTGCTTTCTAGCATTTGAGAGACAAATACTTAAACCGCGCTCGGCAGGACAATAATATTTAATATTTTAATAAATAAACAATTATTTATCTATTTTCATTATAAATATTCTTTCTGTTTATTGTAGTGCTAAAAAATAGTGTTTTTGTTTTATTTAAAAAGAAAAAATTATTCTTTTTATCCTGTGTTCTTTAAGTGAAATGTTACAAAGTGCAGTTTGAATATATTTAAAAAAACTGGATATATAGTAAAAACTTTAAATGTAATTATTAGTTCAATGTTAATAATTATATATATGTGTGTGTGTGTAAATATATGTGGACGTCCACATGAAAAGGACCCATATTGTCGGTTCTAGTTTTCGAGATAATCGCAATTTAGTAATTTTTGAGCAAATTCTTAATTTTTTATTTATTTTTTATTATCAATCTACATGTTTTGACAAGTCGAATCATGCGGTTTTCATTAATTTATCGATACTTTAAATGTTTGATTTCATTGGTTCTTTAGAAAAATGAAAAGGGCCCATTTTGTCGGTCATTTGCAAAAGTAATCCGTATTTTAAAAATGGAGGTGTAGAAAAATTTAAAACCTCTTGATTTTTCATCTCTAAGGTGTCCTGGACTGTAAACAATTCTTATCTGAATAACTTTCCAGAAGAACCAGAGATATTGATGTTAGAATCTTTTTTTCGTAATTGTCGAAATGAAAATTTTAATATTGCGTCAATTTTTTCATAATAGAGACTGTCAAAAAATTTTAAATAAGTTTAATATCTATTCTTTTTCTTCAAATGACACAATAAAATTGTACCTAATCATTTATCTTGTAAAAAAATGGTTTTTTAATAGAAAAACTGTCCTTTTTAGAAAAGGGCCCATATTGTCGGTTTTTAAATTAATTAATTAATTAAGGGGAGGGGGTGGGTCTAAAAATGTAAAACCTGTTGGTTTTTTATCTTCAAGGTGCCCTGAACTGGAAACAATTCTTATCTGAATAACTTCCAAGAAGAACCAGAGATACAACAATTAGTTGGTATCGCAATCTTTAATTCCGTTTTTCTCGAAATGAGGTTTTTGGCGTTCTAAACTTTGAAATTCCGTAACTCAGCGAATTTTCAACCAAAAAAGTTCTAAGATCACTTAAAATTCTCCAAATTTTGCCAGGATTACGCCCATATAGATAACTCCAATAGTGCCAAAATGGGCCCTTTTCATGTGGACGTCCACATATGTATAACAAAATAAATATATATTTTTGTTCCGAGTTTAATGTTATTATATTATAAATGAATCATTTGTTCATGTAATTTTGTGTTTATTTTTGTAAAATGTTATTAAATATAGCTAAAATACAAGAAAAAAGAAAAAATTGTTTTATTAAAACAACTATATACAGTTAATTCATCATTATGTGGAATTATAAATATATAAGAAAATCAGGTAATGTTACCAGCAATCTATATTAACCATATCATATAGTTAAAGAAAAGGAATTAATATATTAAATTAATAATCCTATATTTTGTTGTTATGATTACTTTTTTGGTGTTCTGACAGTTAGTTTGGTTATACAATTAATATTCCAAAAAATGTTGTGTTTATACAACATTCTAATTGTCAAGAAAACAAAAAATTTAATAAAACAAATAGGATTGCTTTGTTCAATATTAACAGTACTTTTTTTCTTGTTTGCGCATGCGCGAATTCTAAATTCTGTAGTCAGTAGTAGTTAGTATGCTCTAAAGAGGTCTTAAATTAAGACCTCCTTAACGCCTAATAGACAGCGAAAACGGTCTTATGTAGACCCTATGAGATCTTAAATCGATTCTATCACAATGTAAGTAAAATCTCTTCAGGTTCTTATAGGTTCTCCATGAAGCAGGTCTTAACGGACTCTGAGTCGACTCTAAATTTCGACTCGGGAATATAGCAGATGAATTTACAATTGAAGTGAAAACTGATACACTGGACATGGAAAGTAATAGAAAGTAGACGACATTAAAAGATGACATTTAACAATACTTTATGGAAAAATGCCTTTCATACTGGAAAATAATTTACTAAAATCGAAATTAAATTGAAACAAAAAAAAAAAAAAAAAAACAAATCAAAAGTGTTGAAATTCTTCAATTAAATATACATTAGAAAACAAAAATTTGAAATAATTTTAAAAAATTTTGATTAAGCTTTTTCAAGAAAATTAGATACATAGAATTTTATACATAGAATTTTTAATTATTAGTATATGAAAAATTCAGATTTACAAAAATTTTAATTTTGAAACCTTTACAAAATTCAATTGTTGCTGAAAATTTCAATTATTAGTAAATTCTCAAAAATTTAATTACTTTATCTGAACGTTTAACTGAAATTAATTTTTAAAAATATTATTAAAAATCATTTATAATTGAGAACAATTTTTAAAATTAATTAAAATTTTGCCAAAAATGGTATTAGAATTTTTGAAAGTAATTAAATTTCGAAAGAAGAATTTTAATAATTCTAAAGATAATTGAAATTTTGACAAGAATTTTTTTAAATTTTTCAACGTTAGTGATTTTTTGCTTAGAATTTTATTATTTATGTAAATAATTACATCCCTAGAGTGAATTTAAAATTTTTTGAAAATATATATGAATTACTGCAAAGACTTTAATGCTAAATTTTAAAAAATTTCATTTCTTCGAAAAAATGTATACAAATTCTATTTTAAATAATTGAATTCCTGTGAAATTTTGATTTTTTTGAAAAATAACTATGATGAATGTTTGTGTAGAATTTTATCAAAATTTTTGTATAATAATTAAATTCTTTTGGAAAATTTTATTGAAATTTAAAAAAATAATTGAATTCTTTTGATGTATATTATTATTTATGAAAATAATTGAATTTTGCAATGAATTTTATGAAAATTGCTGAAAGTATTTGAATTTCGGAAAAGAATTTTGCTATTTATAAAAATAATTAAAATGTTGACGATAATTTTTTTTTTATTTTTAAAAATAATTGAATTTTGTCGAAAAATTTTATTAATTTTGAAAATAATTGAATTTTTGTGATGAATATTGCTATTTATAAAAATAATTGAATTTTGCTATGAATTTTATTAAAATTCCTGTAAATAATTGAATTTCTGCAAAGAATTTTGCGATTTATAAAGATAATTGAAATATTGACAATTATTTTTTATTTTTTGAAAATAATTGAATTTCTGCAAAGAATTTTATTATTTTTGAAAATAATTGAATTCTTCTGATAAATATTATTGTTTATGAAAATAATTGAATTTTGGATTGAATTATATTATAATTCCCGAAAATAATTGAATTTCGACGAAGAATTTTGCCATTTAATAACATAATTAAAATGTTAAGGACAATTTTTTTTAGATTTTTGAAAATAATTGAATTTTGTCGAAAAATTTTATTAATTTTGAAAATAATTGAATTCTTGTGATGAATATTGTGCTATTTATGAAAATAATTGAATTTTGCTATGAATTTTATTAAAATTCCTGTAAATAATTGAATTTCTCCAAAGAATTTTATTAATTTTGAAAATAATTGAATTCTTCTGATGAATATTATTGTTTATAAAAATAATTGAATTTTGCAATGAATTTTATGAAAATTCCTGAAAATAATTGAGTTTTTTCGAAGAATTTTGTTATTTATGAAGATAATTGAAATGTTGACGACAATTTTTTTTAGATTTTATGAAAATAATTGAATTTTGTCGAAAAATTTTATTAATTTTGAAAATATTTGAATTTTGCAATGAATTTTATGAAAATTCCTGAAAATAATTGAATTTTGTCGAAGAATTTTGTTATTTATGAAGATAATTGAAATGTTGACGATAATTTTTTTAAAGATTTTTGAAAATAATTGAAGTTTGTCGAAAAATTTTATTAATTTTAAAAATAATTGAATTTTGCTATGAATTTTATTAAAATTTCTGTAAATAATTGAATTTCTGCAAAGAATTTTGCGATTTATAAAGATAATTGAAATATTGACAATTTTTTTTTAAATTTTTGGAAAATAATTGAATTTCTGCAAAGAATTTTTTTAATTTTGAAAATAATTGAATTCTTCTGATAAATATTATTGTTTATGAAAATAATTGAATTTTGGATTGAATTTTATTATAATTGCTGAAAATAATTGAATTTCGACGAAGAATTTTGCGATTTATTAACATAATTGAAATGTTGAGGACAATTTTTTTTTAGATTTTTGAAAATAATTGAATTTTGTCGAAAAATTTTATTAATTTTAAAAATAATTAAATTCCTATGATGAATATTGTTACATATAAAAGTAATTGAATTTTGCAATGAATTTTATAAAAAGTTCTGAAAATAATTGAATTTCTGGAAAGAATTTTGATATTTATTATAAGATATAGTTGCGAATTTTTTCAAAGAATTGCTTTAACATTTTTAAAATTGAAATTAATTTGAAGAAAATTGAAATTTAAAAAAAAATACTTCATTAAATGTTTTATAAGTAATAACTTTATAGCAGTTCTTAAATAGAATTAAGTTATTTGAAATAAAAATCCCTGAACAATTTTACTTTATAATCCTTATATAATAATCCTTATAAGGATTATTAGGGCCACTATTTACGAATTTGAAGTTAGATTTGCAAACACTTCTTAAAAATACGTTTTTAATTAAGATGTTAAGATGATAGTTTCTCTATATAAGGATAGCAAATTGAGACAAAAAAATGAATAAAAAGTGTTGCGAAGCAACATTTTGATTCGGTTTTTTTGTTTCAATTTGCTATCCTTAGAAAAACTGTGATAAAACAAATAATTGTCAAAGTGATTGTTTAAAATCTTGGATGATATTGCGAAAACTGATTGAAGAAAAAAGGGTTTATCTAGTTAAAGAAAAATATGCGGTTTAACCTCGGAGGAAATTCGAACCGCAAGTCAAATATGCTTCACTTATCAAGGAAGCTTTTTAGCTTTGCCTAACTCCCGACCTGGATTGCGAATTATTAGCATAGTTGCTAATTGTAAGTTAGCAATTGTTTCTTTAAAAAATGATGCAAATCGGCTAGGATTTCATTCCCTTTGGTGTTGAAAGCTGGAAACATGTTCGAAGCAAGAGCCAAGCTTATTTTTTGTCGACATTTTTATCATTTCAATGGCCACTTGAAGCTGATCACCGAATGTCCAAATACTGCAGAAGAAGAGAACAAAAAAGTTTGTGTTCCTTAAAGATCTCTTAAGGAACAGCAACTTTTTTGTTCGATAGATTTAGCCAATGACTTCTAAGAACTTCTAAAGACTTCTAAGAAACCTACTTAGACTTCTAACTTCTATAAACTTCTAAAGACTTCTAAAGACTACTAAAGACAGAAGTCTTCTAAAGACTTCTTTAGAAGACTTTAGTAGTCTTTAGAAGTCTTTAGTAGTCTTTAGAAGTCTTTAGAAGTTTATAGAAGTCGACTTCTAAGGAACGTCTCCAAAAGGACTTCTAAAGAAAAAGTACATGAATTTCCAATTTGTTTTCCAAAAATTAAAGAAAGTGTTATCGATCGAATTATATTCTTTTTTTTTTGTCGACATTGGCTATGCGAGAGTTATACACTGCGTAGGACGAGCGAGCCTGTCAATCCCCGAGCGTCCCGATTACTTTCCACCTCCGCGCACTGAACCCTCGTGTTTGGATCCCTCATTTCGTTCCCTTCTGTTCCTCCGCATCGCGTCTCTCTCCTCGTGTTCCGTCCGTTCGTCAGCTGCTCGATTTCTCGTTCGGTTTCGCCTCTCCACCCGAAAAAAATAAAACCCAATTGGACTCGGCTCCCCTGAAAAACTCCTCACAACAAAATACCATCACCCTAAACAGAAAAACCACCTCCTTCTTCTTCATCTTGTTGTTGGACCCATAACGCATCTTCAAGAAGGAGACGAGTATCACGCGCAAGATAAAAGCAAATTCTGATCCCATTCAATTGCAAAGGAGAAAGTTAACAAAGTTCCATCCAAGAAACAGGAGATTAAAGTTTTCTATTTTCGAGATAATGAAATTCATTCTTTCGGAACATTTTTTTTTTTTTTTCTTGATACCTCTTCGAAAAAGCTATATATAGAGATCGTTCCGGGCTTCCCCCATTTCGAGCCGGTTTCATAATCTGTTCATTGAAGCTCTCCGCATCTGGAATTGTCATCTGCGGGCCAATCTGTGCCGCAATCTGAGCCGCCTGACTGATTTTCGTGATCCTATTAAGTGGAGGCGATTTGACGAGAGCGCAGGTATTTTCTCCTCTTTCCAATGTTGTATCTCTCAAGGGAGAATATATATCGAAGAGAGAGAGAGAGGGAGGGAGTTCGAAAAAGCTTATATATTGGCCAGGCGAACTAGCCTCTTCAAAGAGAATCTAATGTGTCACGAAAAAAGGTCACAAAGAACTCTGACACTTTGTGACTTCAATTGTGCCCCACTTGAGCTCGATTGCATCCAACGTGTCGTGTAATATCAAAAAAAAAAAAAAAAAAAAATACTCATCCGTAAAATTCCCCAACAGTTAAAATTACATTTATCGAGAATATCAATAACAATTTTATAATTCTGTGATACGTGTTCGAAAATCCCTACAAAAAATAAAACCAATTTTTGTTTATATTCGTGGGATTATTTGCAAGAACCGCGTGAATTTCGGTATATCGATAAACAATTTTCATTGTTACCGCTCTGTAAATATTTTTTAGGATTAATTGTGTTATTATAATCAGGCTTCGCACTGAATAATTAATTTTAAAACAGTAGCAAAATATATGGTTATCAAAAATTAAATTTGACTCGTTTTGGTTGATTCATAAACATCAAAAAAATTTGATTCTCTATTTTTCTGATTTCTGACTTTTTCTGATTTCCATAAAAAAATATTAACTTTCTTTAAAATTTTAAAATCAACCATCTTTCTCATCCGGGTAATAACTTGAATTCTAAACTCCTTCTAAACTTTGAATTATTTTCCAAATTTTTAGTTTTCGAAAAAATTCAAAATTCTTCAAAAATACGCGTGTTTAAAAATAATTTTTAAAAGTAAAAGAATAAAACTTATTTGAAATTTCAGTTACAATTCTTAAAAAAATGGAATTTTTTTCATACGCTTTCAAATTAAATTCTTCGAAAAATTGAAATTTTTTTTATTCAATAAATATTAAAATTCTAATTGTTATTGATTTTTCCACAAAAATAAAAATTTCAAATAATTTAAAAATGTAAGAAAATTTTAAAATTGAACTATTTCTAAAAAATTAAAATTGTAATTCTTGCAGAATTGAATAATTTTTTTTAATTTTTTAATTGTTTAATGCAATACTTTATAATAATTTTTTAGGAAAATTGTAAATTTTTTAAAATAAATATTTAAATTTTAACTATATCATTACAGGTTTACACCAATTAAAATTTTCAAAGATTTTAATTTACATTTTCAAAATTCAGTTATTTCTAAAAAAAATTTGGTTATAATGCTTTTAATATTTAATTATTATCTAAAAATTTTCATTAAAATTAATTTTTAAATTAATTTTTTTTAAAGAAAATTCTACTAGACTTCAATTTATTATTTAATACAAAAATAAATAATTGATAGACTAAGGATTATATTTTAAAATTGAATTTTTATAAGTAATTTTATCAAAATTTTGGAAAATAATTAAAAATTTTTTTTTCGAGGAATTTTAATAAAATTTTTATGAATAAATGCTTTTTTCGAGAAATATTTATAAAAATTTTATTGGAAATAATTAAATTTTATTAATTATGAAAATAATTGAATTCTTGCGAAGAATTTTATTAAAATCTTTTGGAAATAATTGAATTTTTGTGGAGTATTTTATTAAAGTTTTTGAAAATAATTGAATTCTTGTGGAGTATTTTATTAAATTTTTTGAAAATAATTGAATTCTTGTAAAGTATTTTATTAAAGTTTTTGAAAATAATCGAATTATTTTAGAGAATTTCTTTGAATTTCTTGAAAATAATTTTTCACTTAAAAATAATTTTTCACTTGAAAATAATTTTTCACTTGGAAATAATTTTTTACTTATGGAAATAATTTTTCACATTTGAAAAAAATTTCCAATTAAAAAGTATAATTGAATTCTAGTCTATGAAGAAATAATCACGAATTTCATTAAAAATTTTTAAAAAGATTGAATTAATTCAAGAAATTAAATATTAAAGAAAATTGAATTCTTATAAATAAATTTTATCACAGTTTTGAGAAATAATTGAATTTTTTCGAAGAATTTTAATAAAATTTCTAATAATAAATGCATTATTTGATACATTTTTTAAAAAACTTTCGTTAAAAATAATTGAATTTTCCTGAAAAATTTGATTATTCATAAAAATAATTGAATTATTGCGAAAAATTTTATTAAAATTTTTGAAAATAATTGAATTTTTTGGATAATTTCTTATTTTTTAAAAAAATGTTTTGAAAAGAATGGAAGTTTTTTTTACTAATTTTAATTGAAAATTTTGAAAGTTATTGAATTCCATAAAGAAATAATTAAATTCTTGTTCGAATTTTATTAAAATTTTTGAAAATAATTGAATTCTTTTTTTGAGAATTTCTTATTTTTCTTGAATTTTTTGAAAATAATGGGATTTTTTTACTAATTTTAATCAAAAATTCTAAAAGTAATTGAATTCTGTAAAAAAATAATCAATTTCTTGTTCGAATTTTAATAAAATTTAAAAAAAAAATTGAATTCAATCAAAAAATTAAATTGAATTGTTTTGGAGAAATAAATATTGAATTAATATAACAAAATAAATAAATATTTGAAAATAATTGAATTCCTGTGAAAAATTTTATTATTTTATAAAAATGTTGAATTTCTGCATAGAATTCTATTATTTTTGAAAATAATTAAGTTCTTTCAAAGATTTTTATTAATATTTTTTTTTATTTATTTCTAAGAATTTTATTAGAGTTTTAGAGAATGGTTTTTTTTAAACTATTATCGAATTTAATGTAGTGCAAAGTTTTAAGAAAAAAGTAGCTTTTAGTGTAGCAAAAATGTCAAAAAAAGGATCCAAATAGTATCAAATCGTAAAAAAGTAATAAATAGTACCTATTTTTTTTTTTTTTTTTTTTTTTTATCATTGCGAACAAAACAAAATTTAAGTATGTTATTTTTGTTAATTTATTTAAAAAATAGTGCTTTTGAACTTTTATAAAGTACTGAATTGTAATTTATCTATTTAATAAATTTCCACCCTGATGAGGTTGGCAAATCTTAGCCACAACGAAACATCGCTTCATTAACGACACACTTTTGAATGATATTCAATTTTTACCTTCTCAAGATTATATATTATTAAGATAAGTGCGCGAAGCCTGATGTATAATTTGAAGAGAAAACTGTAAAGTCCTTTAAAAGAATGAGACCTTACCACTTCGTTTGAGGAGTGAATCGTCGCGTCCGTGAAGTTGACCACCGGGTAAAAGTGACTGCCCCGAACCTGGGGTGGCGGACGTTGGAATTCCAGTGGCAAGGGGATGATGGGACGGCGTTGCGGAATACCATGCGGGTGGCCATCCTGCAGCCTGTCCATTGAACATCCTCAACTTGTCGTAAACGCTCTCCGCGCCTTGATGTGCCTGTACCGCTGCCTGTTGCTCCTTCTGCGAAGCCAAGTTCCTCAGCACCCTGTTTATCGATGACACCTGCGTAAAAAAACCCAAAAAGAGAAGAAAAATTCCCTCCGTTAGACAAGACACGTTCATTTTATCCCGACAAGCATCTTTCCACAAGAATAATTCCAATCGTGCTGGAAACATAACATATAGACAGGTAGAGAGAGAGAGAGGGACTAACGAATCTTTACGAAACTCTACGAATACTTGACGAAGCTTTTCGAATTATTTACAAAGCTTTTCGAATCTTTACGAAGCTTTTCGAATTCTTTATGAAGTTCTACGAATCTTTACGAAGCTTTTCGAATTCTTTACCAAAAAAGAAAAATTCTCCCAGGAACATTATGGAGAGGACAATGACTTTCGAGCATTCACAAACGAGATCCAATTATTTATTAGATGAAACGTTTCCTTTCCCATTCCTCCATTCGTCTTCACCTTACCACCCGTAACCAGTGGCTAACTCAAAAGTTATAACGAGCTGGTGGTTTGCACTCGAGTCATAATAGACTTTTGCGCCATGCCATGCCACTGGTATAAGCGAACCCACAATAACGAACAAACCCTGTCCCGCTCCACAATTCTCGAGCGAGAACTTCTTAATTATACCCGAATCCAAATGGAGAATTGGCAAACTGGATGAATTGCTTAATCAAATTATTCCAATCAGGCTGAAAAATACTAGTTAACTTATTTTCTTAAAGATCAAAGCTTTTCGAAAAGTAACCAAACTGAACTGCATAGGCCTTTTGTCCTTTTTGCCTTAGTGACCATAGCCATCACTTGATTGTCATTTAGGAGAATCATTTAGAAGAGTTTTAGAAGAGTATTATAAGAGAGTGTAAGAGTATTAGAAAAGTCATTTAGGAGAGTATTAGAATAGTCATTTAGGAGAGTATTCTTGATGAAGTATCTCATTAAAGAGAACTAGAGTGATGACCTGCTCGATGAAACGAAATTTCTGGTCGAGACCGAGACTCAGACTTGTCCTGGACCTGTGTGTGCAATGGTGGTTCGTCGCACAACAGCCGCAGCATCGATGCAGACCATTACACGCGCGACCGGACACGAATAATTGTGCAACACGCTTAACTGATCCCATTCACTGTGATTCTACCCGCTTCCATCCCCCTCCCCCCCCTTCTTCGTACATCAACTCACCCTGCCGCAACGTTACCACTACCATAAAAGGCGCAGTATGTATGTACAGTCAAAACAAACGAAAGAACGAGCCGTCGATCCACTCGAGATCTGCTAGTATGTGTTTGTGTGTGAGTGTGCGGCGTGCAGAAACGTTGATTGATCAAGCCCGTCTGATCCCATTCGTTTGAACCCCTCTCTCCACCAGATGTATAACGATGCAAGCGCGTGCCATCCTCATTCACGGAAAATCATTCTTTCACTCTTAAATAGACACTGATTTGGATTAGAGATTTTTATTTTTGGCAATTGTTGTCTGAAAATCATCACCAGATGATAAAGATTTACTGGGGCAGTCACTTTGGTTCGGGTCTTCGGGTAGAAGCCAAACCAAAAAGAAAAAGATCTGTTCTGTTATGGTTCAGTTCAACTGGGTACTTAGTACAGTTAACATTTGTTGAAGATAGTAGAAATAATTGCCATGTTCTAAATGTTTCTTAACTCTGTTTCTTTCTAAACTCATTGTCAGCATAAGCTTATACCTGCAATTCCTACTTTAAGGTAAACTTTATTACTCAAGTACAAGCGTCTAATTTCAGATATGATCCTTTTTTGTCAGTCGGCAATGAACAGTTAACAGAGTAACAGTAAGTTTATCGTATAAACTTTGTCTGTTCTCTATATATTGAATCATGCATTTAACTGAATAAATTAATTGTTAAAATACAATCTGTTTTACTTATATTAAAAACCCAACAGTAAATAAATTTTTGATTTAGATATTACTGTATTGATTATTTTAATCCCAAACATTTCTATAATCTATGTAACCAATCTTTGAATAATTAAATTCATTGTATCGACCGTACAAAGACAGACCAAAAACCTAAATAGAAGTATCGCAGAGGAGACTTCGCTTCAGACCGCAACCGACGGATATAAAACGTCGGGACAAGAGGAGACGTAATATTGGACACAATTACCCTAAAGACCTAAAGTCTAAACACCCTAAAGACAGTACCCTAAACAGGTATAATTCGCACTATCGAACCTTCTATCAACCTTTTGATGCTACCAAATAAACCTTACAACCCGAAAACCAGAATTCTTTTTTAATTTCGTTTAAAAATTTAAGTGAAATTAAATTAAAGAGTTTAAAAATTACTAATACACCATTATCAACAATTAAAACGTCCAGTCGATAGAAAGGATTAGGTAAATTAGATAGATACTGTCACAAAACCACCAATTGAACATCCAATGGACTTTGTAAACTATATTTTTCCAAGTAATCCCTTTTAAAGTCGTTTTAAACCAAAATTTAAACGAAATACGTGAACTGAATTTTTAATAGAACGCACTGGACGACTGTTTTTTTTTTTTGGAAAGCAGTCTCTATTTGCCGAATCTGTCAATTTCCGAAAATGGCCAATTTCCATCACCATTATACGGATTACTTTGATATACAAAGATTTGTCCAAGGTACAATTAATTAAGGAAACGGAAATAGAGAAACATCGCTTGATCTATAATTATGAGGACCCCAATAGGCACGTTTTCTTAAAGCCTGACCACTGTCCACAAATACCATTCAGACAATTAGCTAACAATATTTGTAGAACAATTTCCCTCGAGTGTCGTATTTACGAAAGCATCCTTCCTTTTGAGGCGATCATTATATTACGAATCTATGGAAATTTACCATCGAAGCTCATTCCTACCATGTGTTTTGTGTTAATTTATCATTCGAATTCATTTTTATGTTAATTGCTTGCAGTGTGACGTTTAATATGTTATTAAATATTTTATATTTGAATGATGTAAAACATCTTTAGGCACTCTTATTTCTTACTCTATGCAGATGACCTTAAATGTTACAAAAATGTAAAACCCATCTTCAGGCACTCCTATTTCTTACTCTATGCAGATGACCTTAAATGTTACAAAATAATTCATTCACTTACAGCAGGAGAGGGGACACTTCAGATCTGCAAAAGGATCTGAAGAGGCTACAAAGATGATGTGATAAAAATCATTTATTTAATATAGAGAAAAGTTATGTTGTTTTATTTTCTAAAGGCAGTCAATTAATTACACTATTGATGGTCAGAACTTGGAGAGAGTAACTAGGGTGAGTGATTCAGATGTATTCAGTAATCTTTGTTTGAATGATCAAGTTACTGAAATTAAGAACCTCAAAATCTTTGGGGTTTCACGAGATGAAATTTTCAACTTACATTGGCCCATAAAAACCTATTTTAAAACTGATTCAAACCTTTTAACGATTGTTTGACCCTTATGGCATTACTTTAACGTTTAATAAACCTTCGATTGTATATTTCCAACCCTAAAAGAAACCTTATGAACCTCAAAAGAACTTCTTAATTTTATGATTCTGAAATAGTCAACCTTACTAACCTTTCTTTAACCCTAACATACATTATTTTCTTTCTCACCAACTTCCTTTGAACCTAAAACATCGATTTTCAAATCTCCTTTGTCCCAAAAATATCCTTTTTCATTCCCGAAAACAGACCATAAAAATGTAGGCAATCATAAAAAAATGGGACCAAAAATTGATAGTAATCCTAAAGTAAGTGTTTACATATGTTTAGCTTAGTGGATATGAAGAGGTATATATGAATAAATATACACAAAATATAGTTTTGGGATTTCTAAATTTCCCACCCAAAAATTTACTATATAGTAAAAACACAACTATCACATAGCCTAAAACTCATATTGCAGTTAGTTTTTCGTCAACTACGACAAAGTTTGCACTCACTTTTTAAAAGTATCGAATAAAATTTGATTTAAACAAAATGTATGTAATAAAAATAAAAAAACAATTTTGTGCTTGTGTTGTGGGTGATAAGTAAGATAAAAACTATCAAGGAGTAGGTGGACTATAATGAACAGAAATCAAAAGGTTAATTAGCAAGGATTGTAATGTTTGGAGGTAAGTGATATTTATTTTGTGTAATAATATTAAATAACTTCAAATATCACGGGTATTAGGCGTAAAAATCCAATATCCATTGTTAACCCTACATTAAAAAAATTATTTGAATCAAATGTTATATTACTGAGGCAATAATGAAACGATATTATACCTAGCATTTTCGCATACACGGAAAAAATCTTGGGTGACGTGCAATCCTAATCGTCGGAAAGTGGGGGAACTATAGTTTGGATGTGCTACGTTCTCAATTCGGGAAATCTGCGTTCCCATGTCGGTGGCGCTGAACACCCAAGATTTGAGACTCAAAACTTGGGACTGCAATAGCCGCATCTTGGGCGTTCAGCACGCCCAAGTTGGAAATGCAGCTCCTCCAAACTAAAGTCGTATCGCATTCGTACATTTTCGGTCTACTTGGAACGGCACGTCACCCAAGATTTTTTCCGTGTAGTATTAAATATTTTGTATTTAGAACAAATATTATAAATTATTTCAACGTTGTCTCCAGATCATTACAATAAAAATTACCGCTGTATTAAATGACAATATTACCTGAATATTTCCAAGCATCGACACTACAATGTTGCCATGCTTTATTGCTCCAAGTCGAATATAACATTTGCAAAAATATTGGCAACATTTTTATGCAATATTAATCTATTTTATTTATTGTTTAGAATGGAAAAGAATATTGTTAAATGGACGATGTAAAGCTGACAAGGGCCGATTATATCAACATCATGAATAAAAAAGATTCCAACAAAATATATATAAAAAGAAAAAAGAGCAATAATATAAAAAAATTCAAATTATGTGAGAAACTTAATAATGTTTGTTGTAACCTTTAAAGTTGAATTTAATTTAAAATGTAAAAACTATAATTGTAAAAGTAACAAATAAAAAATTGATAAATCTGAAAAACGTCATTTTCTTTTATTTAATCCTGCTTGGCAATAAAATAGGCCATAAATATGAAAACACTCCAGACGCTACCTTAAGGAATCTTAACCCTACATTTACGTGCTTCATTAACAGATATAAATCGCACTGCCGAACCTTCTATCAAACTTTTGAGGCTGCAAAATAAACCTTACAACACTATAATCAACCAGAAAATAGGAAAAACTGGACGAAAGTGAGAAAATTTAGCCTGATTGTGTAGCTTCGTTAGGAGCAAATATCTATTATAAGTCGGTTTCAAATGAATATTATAAGATTTTTAAGGGGTAAAGAATTGTAGATTCAAAGCATGTTGAAAGTAGGCTGAAAATTTTGTCTCGGGTTATAATGGAGATGTGCTTCGGTATTTCGTGGTTTTGCAACAATTAGAATATTATACTTGACGCTTGTCAGATCAATAATTGAATATGCATATGTATCTGGTCTTCTTTTCATGTATATTCCACATAATCAGAATTGAACGTGTTCGAAATAATTTTTTTAAATTTGCTGCATTTTGATTATCATATGCATGATTAGAAGGATTTAGGGACTTTAATAAATATTCCTCTCTTTACATCTAGATTCAATTTCTCTGATATGTCTCTCTTGTACAGACTGATGAACGGAGCTATCTATTGCCCTTCACTACTATGGTTAATTTATCTCTTCCTAGAATGCTTACTGTACGTTATACATTATTTTCGGTGGTATTTCATAGTAGAAACTATGGTTCGTTGATCGTCATGTTAAGCGAATGACGCGTAACATATTATAGCATCCAGCCCCTCAATTAATAAAATTATTTATTTGGAAAATAACAGGACATGCAATCTCGAGGTCAAGAATCTTGCGGCAAATCTCAGAAATCTATTTTGAACACATATTCTAATCATATTGAAAACGTAATTATTCTTGAATTACAAAATAGGGAATCGGAATATTTCCTTATTTTTAAGAACAAGGGATAAGAATATTTACTCGCTCAAAATAATTAATTTGTATTTTTCCCCCTTTGAAAATATATGGTTTTTCGGGTTGTAATTTCAGGTTAATTAATCGCTTCGGAATCCTTGCTCTCTCATGTCAGGCGGGAAATTTATTTCCCAGGAAAGGGGATTTAGGTGCTTCTTCCGGCATTTGGTCCATTGAAAGGAATGGTTCCAGTGTACATATATATATATAGTCTGTGTGCTGACCAATGTCTTTAAAAGTATTAGTTTCATTGGTGTGTAACGAGGGGTAGATCAAGAGGATGTTTGGAAGACGTATACGCTCAGGGAGAGAGTGAGAGAGGATTCTTTGGTATATCGAGGGGAGGGTTCCGACTGTCGATGAGGGTGGACAATGTCGAGTTCGCGTAATGGACCGATTACCCCACCCAACTGATCTCGTATTGACGAGACTTTGATTAGGGTCGAGTGGCCAGATCCGACGGGTAAGTGCTGCCTGCTTGCGCACCCTGATAAGCACACTGAAGACCATCATCGTTACAACATACTATATACGTTAAAGGGAAAGTTTCATTAATGTCCGATATGCTTTCGGATTAATATCAACTCCTCTCTCTCTCTCTCGACACCTGTCCATTAGGGTTTCAATTTATGACTATGGATTATGCGTGCGTTCCCCCATTACGCGGAGGAATTTTACTTAAGATCCAAATACTTACACTTGGTATGTTGTCATTGTTGCAGACTCCTTCCTGAAGCAATCGATCGCGAATCTCCCAGGCGAAGATTGAAGGACACTCGCGTTTGTAGTCGGCAATTTTATTGACGACCGGCGTTGTCGCGACTCTCGGCTTACTGCCGCCAATTGCTCGCGGCTTTATCGAACCGGTCTCGTAATATCTGCAAGAAAAGTGCATCAGTCACTTGGCTGAAGGATTTGTAAAATTGTAAATGTAAAATCATGATTGCCAGCAGAAATTTACTTTTTTGTACCTTGTAAAGTGTAAAGTTTTTACTAAACTCAGATTATGAAAAGTATAGTATTTTTTAGAAATCATACAAACCTTCCTAGTATTTTCGAGACACAACCATTGCTGACTTGTAGAATACGGGAAATATCGCAGGGTCTAGCGCCGCTGTGTGCCAATTCGACAATTTTCTGCCTCGTCGAGTCGGGCAGTGGTCGTCCATTGACATAAACACCTCCAAGTTGGTTGACACCACTGTGTCCTGCAGCCGAGCATCCAAATATGTTTTGCCCAACCATAGAACCCCCTCCAAGACCCACTCCACCCCCGTGCATCAAGTCCTCCTCTGCAAAGCATAAACCACTCAATATATATATATCTATCTATATATTCCGAATATCACTTGAGTCGAGTCCATCGGCAAACAGATCGCACCAAAGTCAAATATTCTTAGTCCTAATTACGATCCAATTTAACATTGAATTTCAACCCCTCCCTCATGTTTAAACAGACACCTGACAACGCCACGAAATTCGATCATGATTATTCACACAAAAATTTACATTTTATCGAAATTCGAACAAGAGTTTCATGTTACCTTACATCTGATTTCTATTTTCTTCACATTCGATCTTAATTTTAAATAATCATGCAGATGGTAAGGATAAAATAAAATTGCTTACGGAAAAATGTCTGGGAATTGACTGTCCGACGGTATTCGAAAATGGTGTATTGAGTCACATAACCTACAAATTTTTTGTACCTTTCTTCAATAGAGATTACCTTTCTTCATTGTTAAAATATCTTTACTTTTAAAAATAATATAGTAGAAATTTGCTTAGGCTTCGCACTCATCTACTAAAAGCTACTATTTACTACTTGTTTTTACGTTATGCTACTATATGGGTACTTTTTTAGATTTCAACCACTAAAACCAACTATTTCTGTTTTTCTTGAGAATTTACTTTAAATTCATCGCTAATACTAGAAATCAAAAAACTTCTAAAAAATTATAGTCTCAAATTCTTTGAAATGATTCAATTATTTTCAAAAAATATTCGAAATTCTATTTTCAATATCTAGTATATTTTCATAAAATTTCGCAAAAGAATTTAAAAATTTAAAAAAAAATTCATAAAATTCATCAAAAATCAATTATTTTCATAAATAATAAAATTTCCACAGGAATTCAATTATTTTTAAAGAGCATCTTTAAAAAAATCAATTATTTAACAAAATTTTTAATATTTTTATACAATTCTTTACAATAATTCAAATACTTTCACAATAATAACATTTTTCATGAAAATTCAGTTTTTGAAAAAATTTTTTAATAAAATTCTATAAGCAAGAATTCAATTATTTTCATAAATAACAAAAAGTCATTGAATATTCTTCAATATTCAATTATTTTTAAAATTTTTAAACAAATTCTCTTCAAAATTTCAATTATTTTCATAAATAATAAAATTCTTCTGAGAAATTCAATTATTTTTGAAAATTTTAATAAAATTCTTAGCAACTAATTCAATTATTTTAATAAATAATAAAATTCATGTGAGGATTTCAATTATTTTTAAAAAAATTTTACAGGAATTGCTCATAGAATGAGCGAAAAAATCAATTATTTAAAAAAATTATTTTTTAAAATTCTTTAGAAGAATTCAATATTAATTACAAAAATATAACAATTTTTTGCAGGAATTCAATTATTTTGAAAAGTATAGTAAATTTCTTAGTGAAAATTTAATTTTTTTAAAAACATTTTTGATAAAATTCTAAGCAAGAATTCAATTATTTTCATAAATAATAAAACTCATCGAAGAATTTCAATAATTTTTAATACTATTTTTAATTAATTAATAGAAAAATTCAATTATTTTCACAAATTAAGTTTCCCACAAGAATTCAATTATTCAAAATAAAATTTTCATAATATTTATTATATTTCGAAAAAGTTAATAATTTAAAAGAATGTTTATAAAATACTTATGAAGAATTGAATTATTTTCAAAAATAACAAAATTTTTCACAGAAATTCAATTCTTTTTAAATATTTTAATAAAATTTTTCTCAATAATTCAATTATTTTCATAAATAATAAAATTCATCTCAGGCATTCAATTATTTTTGAAAATTTTAATCAAATTCTTAGCAATTATTCAATTATTTTCATGAATTATAAAATTCATCGCGGGATTTCAATTATTTTCATGAATAATAAAATTCATCGCGGGATTTCAATTATTTTTATTACAATTTTACAGGAATTGCTCAAAAAATGTAATTATTCTTAAAAATTTAATTTCAATTCCTCGAAAAAATCAATTATTTAAAAAATCGTTTTTTTAAATTCTTTAGGAGAATTCAATTATTTACAAAAATATCACAATTTTTCACAGGAATTCAATTATTTTCAAATATTTGAATAAAATTGTTCGTAAGAAATCAATTATTTTAAATACAACTTTAATTAAATTTTTTTGAAAGAATTCAATCATTAAAGATAAATAACAAAATTATACCCCGAAAATTCAATTATTTTGGGGCATTTTAATGAAATTTTTTGCAAAATTCAATTATTTTCCTAAATAACAATATTCATCACAAGAATTCAATTATTTTTAAAAGTAATAATTTTCGTCTTGGAAATTCAATTATTTTCAAAAATAAAATCGTTCAGAAGAATTCAATTATTTTCATAAATAATAAAATGCTTTTTAGGAATTCAATTATTTTCAAAAAAAAATTTAATAAAATACCACCCAGACATTCAATTATTGTCAATAATTTGAATAGAATTTTTTGCAAAATTTAATTTTCTTTAAAAACTTTTCGCAATTCAATGATTTTCAATATCCTACTATTTTCATAAAATTTCTAAACAGATTTCGATCATTTAAAAAAAAATTTTGTATCAATCTTCGTTAGAATTCATTTCTTTTTATAAATAATAAAAATTTCTTAGGATTTCAATTATTTAAATTTGAATTTGCATAAAATTAGTCGAAAGAAATGAATTATTTAACATTTTTTATAAAATTCTTCGCAAGAATTATATTATTTTTATAAATATTTAAATTCTTTCATGAATAATAAAATTTGTTGCAGGAATTCAATTTAAAGCAGTAGAATAAGAGAGAAGTAAATATTTTTGATGAAAATTTGGAAAAAGTCAGGAAAATAAAAAATATTGATTGGAATTTTCGTCAGTTTTCTGAAGTGTCTAAAACGGGGTTTTTGGTCGTCAAGTTTTTATTTTTCGATAGCTACTTTTTTACTACTTTTTTTTAAGTGTGAAAGCTACTTTTTTACTAATTTTTTTAGTTTAAAGGCTACTTTTTTTTTTTTTTTTTTTTTTTTTTTTTTTTTTTTTTTTTTTGAAAATTAATTATCGAGTGCGAAGTCAGCTTAGAGTAAAAATCTGCAACTACCGACCAAACTTCAGTTGAGAATTTAAACAATAAATTCATAAATTTCTATGAAAAAATTAGTCTATACTATTTAATACACGACGAGCACATAGAATATACAACTGCGGATGAAAGGGAGGATTTTAGCAACATTGTAACATTTAGAGTCGAAGAAGAAGAAGAGGAAGAAGAAGGGAAACTACGCGCTAAATGCATCTAAATTAACAAATTTAATTAATCCTCAACATTTGCGCGTGAACCGACACAAGAAATAGTTAGAATGCTATTTAATTTGTCCTCTCACTCTCTCTCTCTCTCATAGTGATGCTTTCTCTCGCGCCTCGTCGACACACCTGCAGAGCAAAACACATTTCGTATGCAACTAAGCAACTGCCAGCGTCTATATCTTTTGGGAGCTTGTTGTACACGAATTATTGTAGTGAGTCTCTTCTATGCACTCACACGTTTCATAACAATCCAAGCAGAAGTTTCGTTTCATTCTTTCATCGCGTTCTGTTTAATTATCTCTTCTTATTCTATGTTTATATATACGTAATATGGAAACATTTTGCAAAAACGTTTTTCATCGTCTTTAGAGTTCATTATTTATGAATTTTCACTCATGTGATATGCGCCCTGAAGAAAGGAATCTAAGTTGAAGAAAAAAATTCTAGGTTATGTTTGTGATCCTTTTGCGAAAATTAACCTTTGAACTGCTAGAGAACACTTTATGGTCTGTACTTTCTTCCCTAGTGATTTAAAATTATTTTTTAAACTCCTAATTATCAAATTTAACTAAATTGTTTTTTATTACTTAAATAATCTTTAACGTCCGAGATAGTTTATAAATTAAGGCAAATTAAACGAAAACATTCGGACAATGAATAAAATATTTATTGACTCCAAAGTTTTGAAATCTAATTTTTTTATTATTAAAAATTATAAAAATTACAATTCTTCAAAATTCTTTACAAGATGAGACAATCAAAACTATATTGAAATTGGATTCAAGTGCATGAAAAATCGACAAGTGTTTTTAAAAACTATCATGAACATAACCTACAATTTTTAAGAAGAGTGAAGAAAGAGACTATACGCTCTTTCTTCAGTGCGCGTCACATATCACAACTGCAATTTAAATATGAAATCAAAACGATATAAAAAAAAATTTACATAAAATATTGGAATAATGATAATTTTCAACATTTATTCTCGTCAATATTTTCAATTTCTCGTTTGACGAATTGACGAATTGACGCGTGCATTATTTTTATATAATGCGCGACAGTGATATAGCGTTCAAGGCGATTTGTCTTCTGGCCGATTCCTAATAGGTTCGAACGTCGGTTCGTGAATGTGATTTTCACATTGATCAAAGAGACTCTCTCATCTTCCGAAAGAATTTTTTTTTTTATTCTTTCTCTCACTGGTGATGTCCGACAATGAATATTCATATCGCGTTCGCATTAACGACCGGATAAGTCAAGCCTGTGACTTTGTAATCTGTCGTTTAATTTATGCATGCTATATATATAGAAAGAGAGAGAGAGAGAGAGAGAGAGAGAGAGAGAGAGAGAGAGAGAAATGTTTCTTAAAAAGATGTAGATTTTCTTGCAAAAGCTTAAAATGTATTATGTGAGAACTGTTTTATACGCGACTTCCGATATGCTTTAGAAAATATAAATAAAATTTAGAAATAGAATTGTTGATAATATTAAAAATGCATGTTGACCTATGGTTGCAAAATTTTATTTTTTTATTTATTTAAATAAAAAAAAAAATAAATAAAAATAAAAAAAAAACTTAAAATCGTTTTGCGGACCCAAAAAATCTAGTATCAAATTTTTTAAAATAAATTTAAGGGGGGCTTCGACTACATTTTTAAATAATATATATATCAAGAAAATGATTTTAATTTTTTATTAAAATTATTTATATAGTAATTTTTTTTTAGAGAAAATCAATGGTCTGAATAAATATTCTGACCCTGTTTGGATTTTTATTTTTCTTAAAAAATAACAGTTTTTAAAAATACGTCCGTAGAAAATGTTTTTTTTACAATTTTTGAAGAATTTAAAAAAAACATTGTTTTTAGGTTGAAAATTTAATTTGAAATTTGAAATCTTAGAAGCAAAATAATTTCTATTACTTTCAGAAATTTAATTATATTTGCCCCTATTTTTATATCTGATTGTGTTTTATTGATGGCACGCATTTTGTATAGAGAGTTATGTGTTTTCATTGACAGGTTTGATTTCATCGGATCAAATAGTACACAGCAAGCGATTAATCGGTTCTCAAATAATTGCCAAAACAAAAATATATGCTAGCTGGTGTGTTAAATTTTATAAATTTGCAAATTTATACTTTTGAGATTATGTTCGAAAAAATAATATAAAAAAAAATCAATTAAACTTTTTCAAAAAAATTAATTTCAAAATTCAATTATTTCTAAAAATTCATTCATTCATTTGTTTGCAATTCAATTTTACCGAAAATTTCAATTATTCGGAAATTCTCTAATTAAATATATAATAGAAAATAAAAACTTGAAATAATTTAAAAAAAAAAATTCAATTAAACTTTTTCATAGGAATTAATTCATACAGAATTGTTTGTTAAAAATATGAAAAATTATGAATTTCAATGATTTTTACTTGAAACTTTTTTTAAAATTCAATTATATCTAAAAATCTACGATATAATACTTTTAATATTCAATTACACTGTAAAATTTCAATTGTTTATTTTTAAATCAATTTTTATTAGTAAATTCTACGAGAATTCAATTATTTGACATTCAAATACAAAAATAAATAATTTATTAATTTAATGTTTCTTAAAATTTAATTCTCATAAAAAAATGTATTAACAACATTTTTAAATAATTCAATTCTTTAGACGAATTTTAGAGAAATTTTTAAGAATAATTACATTTTTCGAGGAATTAGATTAAAATTGAATTCAAAATAATTGAAATTGTGTTGTGAGTTTTATTATTTTGGAAAATAATTGAATTCCTAAAAGAATTTTATTATTAGTAAAAATAATTGAATTCTTACAAAAGAATTTTATTATTTATACGAAAATAATTGAATCCCTGTAAAAATGTTATTATTTATGAAAATAATTGAATTATTGCGAAGAAATTCATAAAAAATTTCTAAATAATTGAGTTCCTGTAAAAATATTTTCCTAAAATTTGAAAATAATTAAAGTCATATTTGAAGAATTTTATCAAAAATTTTTTTTTAAATAATTGAATTCTTTTGGGAAAATTTAATTAAAATTCTAGATATTGAAATTGAATTCTTGCAAAAAATATTATTTATAAAAAGAATCAAATTCTTAATTCTTCAAAAGAATTTTATTAAATTTTTTTTTTAAAGATTTGATTCCTTTCGTGATTTTATTAAAATTGTTTTGAAAATAATTGATTTTTTGCGATGAATTTTACTGTTTATAAAAATAATTGAATTCTTCCAAAGAATATGTTTTATTAAACATTTTGAAAATAAATTCTTATCAAGAGTTTTATTAAAAAATTTTTTTTAAATTATTTAATTCTTGCTAAAAATAATAGTTAGTAAGTAAATTTCATAAATTTATTCGAATCTGAAATTATTCAAAAAATTGATTTTTGTCAAGAATTTAATAATATTTATATAAATAACAAAATTCTTTATATTAGAATTCAATTTTTTTCATAAAGAACAGAATTTTTAAAATGATTGAATTATTTTCAAAAACAATTAAAACTTCTTTGTAGAACTTCAATTATTTTCTAAACATTTTATAATTTTCTTCGCAAATATTCAATTATTATACTTGAAAAATGTAATACAATTCTTGGCAAGAATTCAATTATCATTGTAAATAAAAAAATTCTTCGCAGAAATTCAATTATTTTCAAAAATTTCATAAAATTCGTCGCAGAAATTCAATTATTTTTAAAAATAACAAAATTTTTAGCAGGAATTCAATTGTTTTCAAAAATTTCATAAAATTCTTCGCAGAAATTCAATTATTTTCTAAACATTTAAATAAAGTTCGTGGAAAGAATTCAATTATCTATTCATAAGTAACAAAATTCTTTTTAATAATTTAATTATTTTACATAAAGAACAAAAATCATATAGTAGGAATTAAATTATTTAAAAAATTTTCATAAAATTCTTCACTATATTAAAATTATTATTGCGTGAATTATTAGCAATAATTAAATTTTGAAAAGGTTGCAAATTAAAATTTTTGGAAAATTTGAATATTTCATACTTTCAACTAACAACCCGTGTGGAAAAGTGAGGTGGGCCCACGGTGGGTCCCAGGTGGGCTTCCCAGGTTCTAGGTGGGTCCCAGCAGGGATGGCCCAGGTGGGCGATTCCTTGGCTTGTAACGGTGAATCCAGCCACAGCCCACCTAGGAAAAATCCAGCTGGGGCTCATAGATTTAGTTTTCATTCAAATTAATGAATAAATTGTTTATTAATAACAAATAAGTCGAATTATAAATAAATAACGTTATTATTTAACGATTTTTACTTTTTTTAATGAAATTGTGACCAAAAGCAAATTCATAAATAATGTTAGCATATATGTGGGAATTAATATATATCCTTTCATTTATAAATTAAAAATTTATAAAAAAATTAGAAATTTGTTAATTAAATTATTAAACGGTATATATAATCACTAAATGGCATACTTATACGAATACAATGCAGAAAAATCGGAATAAACGCAAACCTAAGAAACAAATAAAATTTAACGCACGCGGGGATTGAACCTACGACCTACGGACTACTAGACTAACGCCCTAACCACTATACTACGGAGACTAACTACTGAACACCGACGTTTTATTGTCAGTGACTTGTTGATCTGCTGAAATGATTTAATAAAGCACTTACTGACACGAATACACCGTAACAAATAAATAGTTTAATAATAATAATAACAATATTATTAATGTAATAATAAACGATAAATATTCTTAAAATAATATTTATATTATTATGAAAAAAATATATCAATACATTTTTATTAAAAATGTGTTTTTTATTGTTTACAATCATTATAAACATTAATTTGTTGGTCTAAAAAAAAAAATTTTTTTTAGTTGTTTGGACTTAGAAATTTTTACTAATTAATTATGTGGACATTACATAAAAAAAATATTGTGAATACATTTTTGTTAAAAACACGTTTTTTCTTAATCTAAGTCATTATAAACATTAATTTTTTGTTGAAAAAAAAATTTTTAGGTTTGGACTTAGAAATTTTTGCTTATATAATTATTGATGTGGGTCCTCAAAAACTGGGAAGCCCAGGTAGGGCCCAGCTCACGCCCACTTATAATATTATTTCGCCTGACCGGAACCCACCGTGAGTGGGTCAATAGACAAACTCTAAAATGCTTCCGTAAAATGTTAACATGTTTGTCAATTGTCAATTCATGTACGAAGATGACCATAATTACATCAAAGTTTTATTATTAAATATTAAAGAAAAACTAAACTATTTAATAATTTTCACTCTAAACGATTTTTGTTATTATATATAATAAATTTTACTAATGTTATATTGCAGTCGTTATTGTTTAAATAAATAATTGTTGTTAATTAGTAACTCCTGACACTAGCTTCCAGAAAGATGCAGTTTTTTTCTAATGTTGCGATTAACTAATTCGAACCACATGAAATAAAAATAATTTAAGGTTTTAACAATTCAAAAATTGTTTAAACAAATGATTGTTGTTATTTACTAATTTTTGACACAAAGCACCTAAAAAATGCAGTTTCTTTTTAATTTTACATTTAACTAATCTGAAAAGTATGAAATAACAGTATTTTATGATTTAAACAGTTCAGAAATTGTTTAAACAAATAATTGTTATTATTTATTAACTTTTGATACAAACAATCCAGAAACTTGCAGTTTCTTTCTAATTTTACAATTACTACTACTCTGATTAACTAATTGCAAAATAAGAAAAAAACTTCATTTTTCTAGATGCTATGTGTCAAGAGATAGTAAATAACAACAATTATTTGTTTAAACATTTGATAAATTGTTAAAATTAAAATCATAAAACATCCGAATGATTTACTATTTACATTAGTTAATTGCAAAATTAGGAAAAAACTGCAAGTTTTTAAGTTATGTGTATCAAAAGTTAATAAAGAACAACAATAATTTGTTTAAACAATTTCTGAATTGTTAAAACCATAAATTGTCTTTATTTTATGTCGTTCGTATTACTTAATTGCAAAATTAGGAAAAAAATTGCAAGTTTCTAAGTTATGTGTATCAAAAGTTAATAAATAACAACAATCATTTGTTTAAACAATTATTAAAATGTATTAAAAACCGTTATACCTTGATGAGTTAATTATTAAATAAATAAATAAATTCAGCTGGAACAACTTTAAAATTTCGGTAAAACTAAATGTCTGTTAGTGTAGTACAATAAAAGTTTATAATTATTGACAATAATAAATTGTTTAAAATAATAATGATTATTATTATTATGAATTAATTGTAGAATGATTTATTGTGAATAGTTATATTTAATTTTCAGACTTTTTCTATTATAATGTTAATATTTTTATGAAAATGGGAAGCCCAGGTGGGGCCCAGCTGGCTCCCAGTTTTTAACTGGGCTAACTTGGGCAGATTTCCACACGGGAATGCAGTAGATTTAATTTTTTTGTTTTAAAAAAGTTTTATTGAATTTTTTTTTTAAATTATTTGAATTTTTTATTTTTTTCAATGTATTTAAATTGAAGAATTTCCGAATAATTGAAATTTCACGTAAAATTGAAACTTTTCGTGAAATTTTATTAAAATTCTTTTGAAAATAATTGAATTCCCACGATGAATTTTACTGTTTATAAAAATAATTGCATTCTTCCAAAGAATATGCATGTTTTATTAAACATTTTGAAAATAACATAATTCTTATCAAGAATTTTATTCAAAAATTTTATTAAATAATTTAATTCTTGTCGAAAAGAATAGTTAATAATAAGGAAATTTTTTGAAGTTTGAATCTGAAATTATTGAAAAATTGATGTTTTTAGTTGAAAATATAAAATTTTGTAATTTGCAAAATAATAAACAGGACAGTAACATTTGCTGTGGTAATTAATAATTATCACATTTATTATTATTATAGGTAATCATAAGAATGTAAGGAAGAAAAATTATAATTTATTTTAAAAAAATGGTTTTATATTATTTAAATCTTTATAAATATTCTCGTTATTACTTAATATACACAGCCTTCGCAAAATTTTCAAAAAATCAAGTTTTTACAATTTTTTTTTTCAAATTCTTCAATTACTTATTCAAATATCGCAGATTCCTTTAATTTTCTTCAGAAAAATTTTTATTTGATTTTTTTTTAAGAAAAATCTTTCAATTTGGCAGCACTGCTTTTCATTCTTCTAAATGCTTCTAAATAAAAGCCCTATCTTATTCTTTAAAATTCAATATTCATTTTTCTAAAAAAAGAAAATCTACTGTGAAGAATATTTTCTATTTGCTGTATATAGGATAATTTGAAAGGTTTTTTTTTGTAAAAAGAGAGAGAAAGAAAGAAGGAGGAAAATGGCGAAAATGTAGGAAAAGTGGAAATGGAAAGAAAGGCAGGCACCGTTGAAGTGGACAATCTTTTGCGTCGGGGTTGGGAAACTCTTGTTAAAAACCCTGGATAAGGTATATATGTGTGTTTATATATATATATATATATATATATATATGGGAGAGCAAGATGAGCGCAATGTATCCTCGTGTGTACACGTACACGCTGCCACTACACTCTTTATTTATAATTTCGCGTTAATCTACGCGACGACCGGCAAAAGCGAGTCGTGCCGCAAAGTGAGGCAAAAAGGTTCCACTTGGCTGAGCGTGAAACGGGACACAGATTAAATCCCATCGTAGCGGCGCACGACGTCGCGGGCGGCGGCGCTTTCTCCGTCCTTGTTCACCATCCCTGCTCTCTTTCTCTCTCTTTTTAGCTCTTCCATCCCTTGTGAAACCACCTCCTCTCATGCTGTACAACCTCCTCACTATCCCCCCTCCCCTCTTTCCTCTCTTTTTCTTCTCTATCCCCCCCTCCTTCCCACCAAACAAGTTCTGAACCACGTAGCTTGAAGCTCTCGTAGACTATACATTCGTCGCTTGCACACTCAAAATGTGAAATAAGGACAGAGAGAGGAAAAAAAGGGTATACTCTATTTTTTATCTTCTTCTTTTACTCTCGCACATTCGCACACAATATTTGAAAACTCAAACGACGTTGTTCAATTTTCACACGCTTTTAAAGTGCAACATTTAGAGTATAATTATAGATATGTTTTTTTTAAAAATATTTATTCTATTCTTGTACTTGTCGATTAAAGCTTTCTTTTTACATACCTGTAATTATAGATTTGAAACTATCATTGCGGTTTTAGAAAAAGAAAGAGATGTATAACCGCATCGTTCTCTGATGCGTATATATGAATATATATATTGTAAACTCACCATTAATTCTCGGAAATGACAAAGTTCGTGAATGTTCGTCACCATTCGTAAATCTTCGGTCTCATAAAATCTCTAAACATGGTTGCCACAAATATTTAATTTTATTTTTCCTCTGATTTCCAGACTAAAAATTTTCACTTTTTTCCCTGACACTAAAAAATATTCTGATTCACTCTAAAAATTATTAGATACTCAAAAAAACATTATTATTATTATTATATTTATTTACAGATTTCTTCAAAAGTAAAATTATTCATAAACATCAATAATTTATTTTTTAAATAAATATTTAATAATTATTATTTTTCCATAGAAATTATAATTCTTCAATACATTCAAATTCAAACCTTTTTGAAATTTTTTTTTTTTTTTTTTAAATTTAACAAATTTATAAGAATATTATAACAAAACATGAAGAAGGCGATCACTCCGAGTCTTCGACTACTCGAAGTGATCGCCTTCTTTATGGTTTGTTATAATTTTTAAATAACCATGAAATTTTTCAAAAAAATTTAATTATTTACAAAAATCCTTCGCAAGAATTCAATTATTTTTAAAAGTAGTAAATTTTCTCAAAAAAAATTCAATTATTTGAAAAAATTGTAATAAAATTGTAATAAAATTCGTAAATTGCAATCATTCAAATATTTTCATAAATAATAAATCGATTATTCGGTAATTCATTTTTTAATCTAGAAAATTTCTACCAGAATTCAATTATTTAAATAAAAAAATAAATAATTGATTGAATAATTGAATTCTCATAAAGAACTTTTTATTAACAAATTTTTAAATAATTCCATTATTTTGACAAATTTTAATGAAATTCTTAAGAAAATAATGACATTTTTCGAGGAATTTGATTAAAATATTGTATCAAAAATTAATTAAAATCCTGCGATGAGTTTTATTATTTATGAAAATAATTAAAAAATTTTTCAAAAATGTTTTTAAATTTTTCTGTAATAATTGAATTCATGCGACGAATTTTATAAAAATCTTTTTAAATTGATATTTTATAATTGATATTTTTTGAAAAATTTTTATGAAATTTTGTATATTAAATAATTGAACTCATGTGAAAATTTTATTATTTATGAAAATAATTGAATTATTTCATAAATTATTATAAATAAATAAATAAATATATATATATATATATATATAATTATAAAATTTCATAGAAATTTATTAAAAATTTCATAAATTATTGAATTCCCGTGAAATTTTAACAAAAATTTCATTCAAGTTTTTAAAAATAATTGAATTTTGAAGAAGAATTTTATTAATTTATAACAATAATTGAAATTTTAACAGGAATTTAAAAAAAAAAATTTTAAATAATTGAATGTTGAAGAATTTTATTATTTATAAAGATAATTGAAATTTTGACAAGAATTATTTAAAAAATTTTTGTAGATAATTGAATTTCTGCGAAGAATTTTATTACTTTTGAAATAATTTAATTCTTTCAACGAATTTTATTTAAGTTTATAAAAATAATTGAATTTCAGTGAAGAATTTTATACTATTTATAAAAATAATTAAATTCTTGAAAAGAACTTTGTTAAATTTTTTTTAAATAATTGCATTTTTGCGACGAATTTCATAAAATTTTTTTTAAATAATTGATATTTTTCAAGAAATTTTTTTGAAATTTTTTATATTAAATAAACGAATTCTTGTGAAAATTTTATTATTTATGAAAATAATTGAATTATTTCCGACGAAAAATATATTATTTTGTAAATTATTGAATTCCTGTGAAATTTTGCCAAAAATTTTATTAAAATTTTTAAAAATAATTTAATTTCGACGAAGAATTTTACTATTTATAAAAATAATGAAATTTTTGAAAAGAACTTTGTTAAACTTTTTTTTGAATAATTGAATTCTTGCGACGAATTTCATAATATTCTTTTCAAATAATTGAAATTTTTTAAAAAATTTTTTTTTTATATTTTTTTTATATGATTATATGAAATAATTGAATTCCTGTGAAAATTTTATTATTTATGAAAATAATTTATTTATTTTCGAGAAATTTATTATTTTGTAAATTATTGAATTCCTATGAAATTTTGCCAAGAATTTTTGTAAAGTTTTTAAAAATAATTGAATTTTGGAAGAAGAATTGTATTAATTTATAAAGATATAATTGAAATTTTGACGAGAATTTTAAAAAAAAATTTTTAACATAATTGAATTTTGGAGAAGAATTTTATTATTTTTAAAGATATAATTGAAATGACCAGAATTTTTTAAAATTTTTAAATATAATTGAATTTCTGCGAAAAATGTTATTACTTTTGATAATAATTGAAAATAATTGAATTTCTGGAATTATTTGTAACTTTTCTAAAATTCAATTTTCTTAGTATTTTTAACTAAAAGTCTTCTCTCAATCCATAGTATTTATGAAAATTGTAAAAATGATTCATTAAATAAATTTATAAGTCATTATTTTATGATAGTTGTTCAAGATTTAATTAAAAAGAAATTATTGTCTGAAATAGAAAAAATTCAAGGTTTTGTATTAAAATTCGTGGTAATTTCATAGTTTACGAAGCAAACAAAAAAACATCAAAATTCAGAGTTTTTTCATGAATTTTTAAAATTCAATTTTTTCCAGTATACTTTTACTAAAAAATCCCTGACTTTTCCCTGACCTGTGGCAACCCTGCTATAAAGAGATTAATTTTTTTCCATGTGTATTGTAAATTACTGAAATATTCTTCCAAAGATTCATGTTTTCCTATTTTTAAATTCAGTGAATTAGCATTTACTCTCTTTCTCTCTTGTTCGATTTCACCATATTGAAATCCAATCAGTAAAATGAAAGCACCGCTCGCGCACATATAATTCCAGAATCATTTACAATGGATTACATTGGAACGTTTCTGTATGGACGATAATGGCATGCGGATAATTAGATCCCCTGTATGTCTGACGAACATTCGAAGATAATGAAAAGCTGGGTAATGCACGGATTGTGCTATTTTCAGGAGGTACATGAACGATTAGTCGTTTTCCTGCTGATTTTCCACGCTCAGCTACATTCGCATTAAGCGCTATACATGCACGTTAATTCGCAGCCGATGAGTAACTCTCGAAAGCGAATAACTCATTATTCCGGAACGGTAAGCGACGAATTGAAGCCGGTGCATTATAATTGTTGATGCTCCATTCATCCATCATTTTATATCAAATTCAAATATACATTACTTTTGTAAAAGCCACCAATTTTTTTTACCCCTTTGTTTCCTTTTTTAATCCTCTCAATTTGTTAAATTATACCTGACATTGCTTTTGTTCCCTTATTCTTGCCGCATGTATCCTAAGTCTAACTAACATAACCTAAAACATATTTAAAATAATGGGCGCATGATTATTCCCCAAATGTCATTTTTCCGAAATGTCATTTTACAGAACTGCACTTTTGCGAATACTCATTTTTGCGAAAAGCCGCAATTTTGCGAAATGTCACTTTTGCGAATTGTCATTTTCTTGAAAAGTTATCTTTGCGAATTGTCATTTTTGCGAAGCGCCATTTTTACGAATTGTCAATTTTCCGAAAATTAATTTTTGCGAATCGCCATTTTTACGAATTGCCATTTTTACGAATTGTCATTTTTGCGAAAAGTTATTTTTACGATTTGTCATTTTTGCGAAAAGTTATTTTTACGAATTTTCATTTTTGCGAATTGTTATTTTTGCGAATCGCCATTTTTACGAATTGTCAATTTTCCGAAAATTAATTTTTGCGAATCGCCATTTTTACGAATTGTCAAATTTCCGAAAAGTCATTTTTGCGAATTGTCATTTTTGCGAAAAATACAATAGAAAACTTGTAGGTCTATAAATTCACTATTGTATTTTTCGTAAAAATGACAATTCGCAAAAATGACTTTTCGAAAAAATGACAATTCGTAAAAATAGCAATTCGCAAAAGTGACAATTCGCAAAAATGACATTTCTTAAAAATGACAATTCGCAAAAATGGCAATTCGTAAAAATAACTTTTCGCAAAAATGGCTTTTCGTAAAAATGACATTTCACAAAAATGTCTTTTCGTAAAAATGACAATTCGCAAAAATGACTTTTCGGAAAATTGACAATTCGTAAAAATGTCGATTCGCAAAAATGACAATTCGCAAAAATGACAATTCGTAAAAATGGCGATTCGTAAAAATAGCGACTCGCAAAAGTGACAATTTGCAAAAGTGCAGTTCGGTAAAATGACATTTGTGGAATAATCATGCGTCCCCTAAAATAATGCTAACCCTGAAATAATTATTTTAGGATTATTATTATTTTAGGCCTCTAGTCCTTAAGGCGAAGAATCTCAATTGACCTTTGAATCAAATTTCTAGTCGTAAAAGTCATTTGCACCATTAATTCGAAAATTTGGAACAAAAGTCCTGTCTAATGAGACATATTCAACAGCAAAATTAAAAAATTTACAAGAGTAAAGGGAAATTTCTAATTCGGAATTGCGTGCGAAAAGTATAGTGTCAGTGGTGCGGTTCAAAGTAAACTTTATCCAACCCGTCGTCGTGAGTTTTATGTGGCAACTTGGCGCAACATCAAAGATATGATGTCGCAGCGTAGAACATTCTCTAATGAGTTGAATCGTGGTGAACGATGCTCGTGGTGCTCGAGTGTCGAATTCATTATCCACACTGCTTCTGAGGATTCATTATCGCGCAAATATATAGAAAATTTTATAGTAAAAGTATACGAAAGAAGTTACCCTCCGCTTTGCCTGCAATCGAATTTTTAATTTAACGCGCAGAACGCATAACTTGCCCGCACATGTCTTTTATATACTCTCGTGTCAAGGAAATAGATCTTATCGCAGTATTCTTTCTTTTTTTAAATATAAAACACTATAGCTCATAAATTGAGTTTCATGACAGGAAGTAAGTGAGTGGATAATGAATTATGAATATGAGGCTTAAAATATGAACTGTACAAGACATTTTAAGATTGATAATGATATCTTTCAAATTGATAGTAGAACATAAAAATAAGGGACTTGTTAAAGATCCGTTTGACATTGTTGAAAAGCACTAATCTTATTATAACGAACGAATAAAATTAATTCTTTTAGCATTATTACCGTAATTACGATTATATAGTTATCAGAACCACTCGATTAATTGCACTGAGAATTTTCCAGAGTTTCTATTTCGATGAGAATTTACTGGACCTGCTCTATATCAAATTGCTCTAATAAATCATTTATTTTTTTAACTCCTCTATAATTATATAAAAGCAGTTTGAATATCATCATCGAAATGTTTAGCAATTTTCAAAATAATTTCACTTTCTAAAGGTGATGGAGTTAGCTTTAATCATTAAAATCTTTAGCCTTATTTATTACTTTAATCGCGTAAGCTGACCTTGATAATTTTCCATTTGGTTTATACGAACCGAATTCTAAACTTAAACTATAATTTTAAATCGAATATCTTCATTCCAAAATCTATTTATACATTTTTTTTTTAAATTACCAAAATGATCATGATCATCTTCATCTTTAACTAAACTCCTCCATTCTTTAGCTATTCCATCTAAACATGCTTGAATAACATATTTAATTTCTGAATTCAAAATATCATTGAATGCAGGATATAATCTTGTAATTCTCTCAAAAATACCATCGGACGTTCTTGATGGTATACTTCCGGAATACCTTCCGGAATACTTCGGTAATGGATACTCTCTAATCCACGAATATTTACTTATATTATCGCTTGTGTTTAATCTATATTGATTCTTTGATCAAATAATTATTGATTTTCTTCAATTTTTCATATTTTAATTTCGTTATCCATTAATTCTCTTTCGTATAGTCAAGTGCACAATATTTAATTTACTGTCAATTTCACCGATTTTTCCCGTAAACTTATCCAAATGTTTCGCATCTACATTTAATTTAAATTTTCATATTGTCATTTACTTATTTGCGTATTCGTCCTCGTGTCAACTTGTTCAGCAAATTTAATTTCCAATTTCTTTTTGTGGTACGCGATTTTATCCAGACTCCTTTTTTACTCCTTTAAAACCTCAAGCCCCAACTCACGCTTATGAATTCATCGAAATTTTGTTCAGTTTTATTATTTCTTTTTCTTCTTCAGTTAATTCTACATCTTCATCATCACTTTCGTCTATTTTTTCGTGAATTGTTTCTTTCTCTTCAAAAATACTTAGAAAACCCAAATTTTTGTTTTGTTTTCTATCTTCTTTTTCTTTATTAATTATTTCTTTTTCTTCTTCAGTAGTTAATTCTTCATCTTCATCATCACTTTCGTCTACTTCTTCATGAATTGTTTTTCTTTCTCATCAAAAATACTTATAAACCCCTAATTTTTTTTCTTGTTTTCTATCTTCTGTTTCTTTATTATTTCTTTTTCAGTTAATTCTTTAATTTCAAATTTTCATATTGTCGTTTATTTATTTGTATACTCGGGTCAAATTGTTCACTGAAATAAAATTTTCAATTGTTCAATCTCTCTTTTATTTTGTTCAGTTTTATTATTTTTTTTTCTTCCTCAGTAGTTAATTCTACATCTTCATCATCACTTTCGACCATTTCTTCACGAACTGTTTCTTTCTCATCAAAAATACTTATAAAACCCCAAGTTTTTTTTCTATCTTCTTTTTTCCCCTGAATTAGATTTCGATGTTTCCTGTGTGTTCGCATCTTTTTCTTTATTTTCATCCATTTCTCTTTTCTATTTACTTAATTACCTAAAAAATACTTTATTTATATTATATTTTCTATCAATTTTAGTCTATTTTAAAATTTATGTTCAATTTAATTTTCTCGTTCGCGAAAATGCTTAGTTTGGTGACTTTTCCGTATTTCACGATTTCGTTATGAATTTTAATGTCTTTGCACAAGAATAAAAATACAAGTTGCGACGGTCAGGGGATTACTCCGTTTTACGGAAGGGACAACAACTTTAATGAATTTTCATATATATCTTTCGAATGTAAAGCGGTAAGAATTAGCTGAATTCAAAGTGGCATTTGTCTCGGTACGCCATTTGGATGAAATATAGAGATTAACCAAATCGGACTAGAAGAGACATCACCTCGTCCTGTAGAGTTTATACGGAATCCTTAATAGAAAAACAACTATTTTTCTGTGACGGTCGTGATTGGTTGTGAAAATGACATGATGACGGTCGCTATTGGCTGAAATAATTTCAAATTTTTGAGGTTCTAATTTATTCCACGTGGTCAAGTGCGAGTATTATACATAATACATGATGAATATTGCAGAGTATTACAGAATATTACAGATTACAAAGTGAAGAACACGTCTTTTTTTCTTAAATATTCTTCATCATTCTTAATAATATACTTAATATATGGGATGATAAGAAGTAAAAAGTGACAAAACAATAAAAAAATATATATAAAATATCATAAGTGATCAGAAGTGAAAAAAGTTTTGCGATTAAAATAAGAATAAGGAGGATATAGGTAAGTTTTTAAAAATTATGTAAAATTCTACTTTTTAGTGATAAATTAACCGTCAATGTCGATTATGCTAAATACCCCTCGCGTAATCATTCGTTTAAACGATCGTTACTTTTTCGCAACTTTTCTATTCATATCTATAGAAAATTGATAATAAAAGACCCTTCAGACCACTTGCTGGGGTGATTAGAACGCTTTTGATGGCAATTTCAACTAATAATAACCACGCGGTTACCTCGGCGCCTTTCTTACCATGGGATCGCGTTACATTGCACCCACAGGGGGGTTCCAAGGGCGCGGCACGAGAGTACCCATATAATATGGGTTACAGAAGGAAAAAAAAAATAAGCTCCCCTTTTATAACCGAATAATCAGAAAAAGAGAACATTGTATAACCGATAATGCTGTATACTTTTGGCATCGCTTTGGCACGAGCTAAGTCCCCTCTCCTCTTTCACTTTTTTTTTTATAACTCCTCCCCCTCAATATTTCCCATCGGGGACGCATGATCTCTCCTCTAACCCCCGAGACCGATGTGCACTACTGAAATCAAAACGTTTCAAGAGAGCTCTTTATTTTCTGCTGCAAAGAAAGATTTGTTAATGGTTATAGCGCAACGAATCGTGAGCCAGAAGAGTGAGAGAGAGAGAGAGAGAGGGGGGATTACCTGCAGGAGAGAATCAAGGGGGTAATAAATGTCGAGGGTGCCGGATTATCGAGAGTGTGCCACTGAGAGTCTCCGTGACAAATTGACGGCAAAAAGTTTCCTAAACTTTCAAAAGGGAAGTTTAATGTAGATACGATGAAATTCCACATAAAATTCATTGAATAGTTTCGGGTGCTTAGGGGGACTTTAATTTTGTTACTCCTTTTTGATCCATTTTTCCTTCAGGAGAAGCAAGTGAAGGCTACTTGTAAAAAGCTAAAAATTAATTAAATATCCATAAATTTACTGAAATATTTGTTGTGGCGATGTGACTTCATTATTATAATTTCATCTAATAATTATTTTTGGGTTTAGCGCGCTTAAGGCGTATAGAAAGAAATGTTGACAAGTGTGTAACGGCATTTCACGAAAAATGTAGCAGACGACGAAAGCACATTAATAACTAAATTTTTAAATATGAATTTAATTATTATTTTTCCACAGGACTTGGAATTCTTCGAAACATTTTTAAAATTCAACAACATATATAAGAATATATTATTATAAAACATGAAGATAACAATCACTCCGAGTCTACGACTCGGAGTAATTGTTATCTTCATGTTTTATAAAAATTTAAATGTCCATAATATTTTTCAACTAATTCAATTATTTACAAAAATTATAATAAAGTTCGTTGCAAGAATTCAATTATTTTTATAAATAATAAATTTCTTCACTGAAATTCAAGAATTTTCAAAATTTACTATTTTAATAAAAGTTCTCAAAAAGAATTAAATTATTTTTAAAAAAATGTAATAAAATTCATTGCAGAATTCAATTATTTTTACAAATAATAAAATTTTATTAATTTTATTTTTCTTTAAGAAAAAATTGACAAAATTCGTTGTAAGAATTACATTATTTTCATAAATTATAAAATTTTTCTAAGGATTTCAATTATTTTTACAAATAATAAAATGTTTCCCATGAATTCAATTATTTAAGAAAAAAAAATTTACAAAATTCGTTGTAAGAATTACATTATTTTCATAAATTATAAAATTTTTCTGAGGATTTCAATTATTTTTAATACAATTTAAAATAAAATCCTAGAAAAATGAAATTATTTTCTTAAATTTTTTGCTTGAATATAATTACATTTCACGAATATAATAAAATTTTTTTTGAAATCAAAATATTTTCAAAATCTATGTATATACTATTTTTATAAAATTTCTCAAAAGAATTTAATTATTAAAAAAAAAAAAAAAAAAAATTCGTTACAGGAATTCAATTATTTTCATAAATGATAAGATTCTTTACATTATTTCAATTATTTAAAAAAAATTTAATAAAATTCTAAGCAAGAATCCAATTACTTTAATAAATTAATAAAATTCTTCACATAATTTTAATTATTTTTAATACAATATTTTAAGTAAATTCTTCAAAAAATGTAAATATTTTCATAAATTTTATTAAATTTTTATTAAAATTCTATGAAAGAATTCAAATTTCAATTATTTTTATAAATGCTACAATGCTTTTAATATTTAATTATTATCTAAAATTTTAACTGAAATTCATTTTTATGAAATGAAAATCAATTTTTATTAGAAAATTCTACTAGAATTCAATTATTTAAATACAAAAATGAAAAAATGATTGAATAATTGAATGTTTTCAAAATTGAATTCTCATAAAGAATTTTATCAACAAGTTTCTAAACAATTGAAATTTTTATTAAAAAAAAAAAAAATTTTTTTTTTTTACGAATTTTAATAAATTTTTTTTAAGGAATTCGATTAAAATTGTATTAAAAATCATTGAAATTCTTTGAGTTTTGTTATTCATGAAAAAAATTGAATTTTTGTAAAAAAAAAATGTTATTATTTATAAAAACAATTGAATTATTGCGAAGAAATTTATAAAAAAAAATTGTAAATAGTTGAATTGCTGTGAAACTTTTATTATTTATAAAAATAATTTAATGTTTGCTTAAAATTTTATCAGCATTCTTTTCTTAAATAATTGAATTCTTTTGAAAAATTTTATTAAAATAGTAGATATTGAAAATCATTGAATTGAGGAAAATTTTTTTGGAAAATAATTGAAATTTTGCTGAGAATTTTATTAAAATTTGTTAAAAATAATTGAAATTCGGTGAAGAATTTTATTATTTTTAAAAATAATTGAATTTTGACGAGAATTTTAAAAAAATTTTTGAACATAATTGAATTTCTGCGAAGAATTTTATTAATTTTGAAAATAATTGAATTTCTGCAATTATTTGTATATAACTTCTCCAAAATTCAATTTTTTCCAGTACTTTCAAAAATTTTCCCTGATTTCCGCGTTGGTGCTAAATATTCGATTTGTGACGATTTAGGGAAGATGATTAATTAAACTTTGCATTTTTTATTTGTCATTAAAAAAAAATCGTTATATTGTATCTGAATTGCAAAATTCAAAATGGCGGATCCAATATGGCGACTGAATTTTAAACCTATTGAAATAGTGGATCAGAAAATATTAAAATAGTAACTGAATTGTTTCTAATCGACATTTATTTTATTTATTTAATTTCTTGATGACGGTTTTTGTTAAAGTTATGCAAATAAATTTTTTTTTTATTGTCAAATTGCGAAAGTTTGGATATAGAAAAATATGAATTTGGCTTAAATATAAATTCATCGTTGTCGGGAGTTTTTGAATTGAGGTGATAAAGTGCAACCCTTGGGTTACGAAGCTTTAAGGGGCTGTTGGCCCGACAGAAGCCAAGCAAAAGCGACTAGGGTTACGGGCCAACTTGGGGTAACCACAAGCCCCACTGTAAACTCATATAGAGTATCTATTTATCTACTTACTACCGCCTTACTCTTTGCTCGGGATTCTTTTTGTTCTCCGACATTCTACCTTCAGGAACACGCATCATTTTTATTCTACAAAAAAAAAATCCCCTTAATTCTTAAAATTCTGCGTATACAACCGAAGAATCACAATTCCTTAATAAAGACGGTACTAGATGACTTATTTTACCATCAAAATGTCAGGGTGACGCTAAAAATTTGTCCTCTTTGATTCCTTTAACATTTCCCTTATTATCTAAATTCAATTTTGACCCCTCCCTTCCCCCTCATAATTTTTTTTTGCTTATAAAGAATACCTTAAATTCTCCTTTCCTCCCTCATTTAGCATATATAGACGATCCCATTCTTGAATATTTATTTATTATTTTAAAATGTCCCGGACCCGCTAAATATCCGAAAATGTCCCAAATTCAATAAAATTTTTTATTTTACAAAATGAAAAAATAATTTTTTAAAAATAATTTTTTGATTTTGTAAAATAAAAAATTTTATTGAATTCGGTATTTTTTGTCATTTTCGAATATTTTGGGGGTCAGGAACATAAAAATCATGACCTGTACAGAGTATAACGTATATTTAAGCAACTATACAGGATTGACGAGATTTTTGCTTGAAACTATTTTTAGGTTAGGTGTGGATCGATAATTCGGTTTTTTTTTTTGCCATAAAAAAGGAGTATTATTATGATTTTATTTTATTATTATTTTTTTTTTTGTAACGTTTTTTTTTATGTATATATACAAACCTTTGTGAGGCATTTTCCAGAAGGGCGGCTCGGGGGTGGGCGAGCAAGGGTTGGCCACCCCCGCGCCCAACAGTGTCCTTGCCGCGTGCAGCGCCGCCGCCGCCGCCTCTCGATTCCGCACTGCCGCAGCGCTTGGCGGGTAATCCGAAACGGTCGAATCGCCACCGACGACGCCGCCGCCGCTGCCACCGCACGGACGTAGGTGAAGACTCAGGCGGCCGCTGCTAACGCCGCCACCACCACCGCCGGCGCCGCCACCTCCGGCCACGCTAACACAGTGCTGTAAAATAAAAAATATTTATTTTTCCCCATGAGTATTTGAATATAAACTTTTTTTTTTTAGTTTTAGAAATTTTTTTTTTTATAATAATATTTTTAGACGCTCTGCGGCAAAAAGTGATAAAATTATTTATTGTGATTTATTGTGTTAGATTAATGTTAGCCTAACGTTAGTTTAATGTTAGTTTAATGTTAGCCTAACGTTAGTTTAACGTTTCTTGAAAAGAAATATTTTTAATTTAAAAATAATAATGCTAATAACAATAATATTAATAATAATAATAACAATATTAATAATAATAAGAACATTTTTTTAAAATTCTAAAAAAAGTTTAATTACTTTTATATTGTCCTTTTCGATTATTTTTTAAATTTATAAATAATCCTAAGATGTAAACTGCTTTTTTCTCTCGCTTTTTGTTTATATCTGGGTAGTAGAACATAAATATTTTTTAAAGCTTTGGAGATTAAGGACGAAAGGGACGTTATCAATTTGTCGATCATCCATCTTCGTGATCGAACGATTTGGGGCTATTCTATCTCTAGAACGTTGCCCGGTTGACTTAACGCTAACGGGAAAATTTGCAGTTCAATGTGATAGAGAATTTTACTTTACAAAGTCTTACATTGCACAAAATGTAAATTGAAAATTTCGGTTCTTTTTTTTTTTTTTTTTTTTGTCAAATATTTGTCGAAAACTTTTAAAAATTATTATAATCTAAAAAAACTTTTTCCTCATTTTCTATTAAAAAGTTGCTATAAACTTTTTTTTTTGTTATAATTATACGCAGATATTTTAATATAATTATTTAACGTTTGCAATATTATAATATTGCATATTATAATTATTATTTATAATTATTGTTTATAATTATTATTTATAATTATTATTTTAATTATTATTTATAATTATTATTATATTATTATATTAATTTTATTTGAACTTATATTTAAAAATAGTTAACACACTTTTCTCGGAAAATTTTCTTCTTCTCCTCAATTTAGATAAATTTTTTTCTAGTGACTTTTCAAGTCGACGAATAAAAGGGAGGGGGAAGAGCGCTAGAGTGGGGACGTAAGTCAACGCGTAGGCAGAGGATTGAAACACACTTAATAACCTCAAAGGCAATAATTACACTTTTATAATTAATTTTTAAAGGGGAAAAGAAGTGTGAAATCTTTATTTCAAAAAGGTACCTTTCCCCTATACATCAGATATAAACATGTTCATTTGATTTTAATTGCTTCATGACTCCTGCATATCATTATTTTCTTTCCCAACGCACTTTTTCTGTATATACTATTTTTTTTCTTATAAATCTTTCTATTTACTCAAAAAGAAATTTTAAACATTGAACGAGTATTTTGATAGCTGTGAATAGAAGCTGAAACATAAACTTCAAAGTTTCTTTCATAACCTTTTGAATGTTTGCTTTTCTATATAAAACCGCGGATTTTATTTTTGACAATTTTTCCGGTTCGATTGTCAAAAATAGTTTCTTTTTTCGTTTTAAAAATAAGTTATTTGTTTTATAAAATTTGTATGTTTAAATTCAAATTTGATTTTTCAATCCGAAAAATATTTATTTATAGAAGAGGAAAATATTAAATTGATTGTCAACGTCGAGACCTTTTTATTTTAAAAGGGTATTATTTTAAAAAAAAAAGACCCTTTATTTTATTTTTAAAACCAAAATAATAATAAAAAATAAAAAAATAATTTTAATACTATTTTTTTTTTAAATTATTTTTTACTTCCTAATAAAAAATAATAAATTTAAAATCACATTGTACAGTCATGATAATAAGTTCACTTGCATAGTTTACATAGAATTTAAATATTTTATCAACATATGAAAAACAAGATAGTAAATATATTAAAAAAAAAATTGGCTTTCAATTTTCTTCCATTTTATATATTTATAAGTACAAATTCATGTTTTCTTCTCCCATGTTGTTTATATACATATATAATAACTATTGACATTAAACGCATAAGCATTATCTTTTTGGCTCGAGTTTAACGGTTTCCGGTTGAAGAAATTCAAATTATGTAAAATGAAATTATTAGTTTCGATGTGTATAATGCGCAGGAGATATCAAAGTCCGCATGTGTAGACAAACTATTTCATATATGTTATTTGTGATAATGCAAAAGTAAATAATATAATAAAAAAAATATGTAATTATACATTGTCATTCCATAACAATCAGTTTGATAAAATTATTGTTTTTAACATTTTTTTAAAAATCCTTTTAAAGTATAGGAATTTACTATTATAAATAATTGAAAATTCGAAAAAAAATTCGACCACAATATAATAAATTATAATTATAACCCCCAAGTGTAACAAATTTCAAGTAAATCTGATAAATTTTTAAAAAATTCGTCAGCCATATTAGATCCGCCATTTTAATTTAATTTTTTTTTTTCATTTTCATTTTTTTTTAAGTCCTGGCGGTATAAATACTTCCGTTTTAAAAATAATTAGCAAACAGTAATGACAACTCATTATTGGAGTTGCGGGCATATTATAATTTAGGGCGCCGAGAATTGTTTTATTAATTTCATAATATACTTTGAATAGATTTTAACGACATATTAACTGGTTTTAGCAATACAGTGATATATAGTGATTTACATTTTTAATAAACAAAACGAGATTGTCATTTTGTATATACGCGATCTTCTTCGATATTGACGCTATTTCAATTTTATCATTTTGCCTACCAGCAGCATTGTTTGAAAACAAGTTAAAACTGCATATTATACATCACATAGAATTTATAAATGAGTGAGATGAAGAGGAGACACCCACACACAGTACCATCACATATTTTACGCTTTATAATTAAGCACATTAATAATTCAATGAATTTCGTGCACTTTGTGCGCATATGAGAGATTTTTATTTTCTAGTTGAATCATATATTTATAATAATTAAACAAAATAATTTAATTTGTCAATTTATCAGTTATATAAATATGGAAGCAGAGGATTACGGATTAATCTGATGTAAAGATACTTTTGTTCATTAACAACCCCCCTTTTTTATTTTTTTTTCATTATATACCATTTTCTTTGTATTTATTTTTTTATATCTCGATGTTTAAGCATCTCATTTTATATTTTTTTTTTATATTTATTTTATCATTTACTTATATTATTTTATATCAGAAAAAAGTTTCGACTATATTTTTTGTTGTAATTTTAGGTGTCATTACAAATTTTAACTTGAAAATTATTTTATTTTATTTTATTTTATTTTATAAGTGAAAAAATAAGTATTTTCTATGATTGTGAATTTAAAAATTTTGAATCAGCGCGCCTTCATTTTGTTGCGATACTCGACCACCAGAGTTATGGAGTGACGGGTATTTTAACTTTCCAACCCTGGGTCCCTGGCGGTTTTTGAATTTAATACAGAACAGTTTTCTTCAGACTGAATGTAAACTAAAAATTTATTTTAAAAAATCGACTCGGACTAATAACTAATATACTATAATGCATCCATTATTTACTGTTATTTATTATTATTTAAAATTTATAAATCTTCGAAATTTTTTTTTTTTAAATCTATCTATTTATTTACTTCTTTATGTATTTTCTATCTACATTACCTACATTTTTTAGTTTGGTTTTTTTGATCAGGATAAAAAAATCAAATCCAAAAAGTCATAAGTATGAAACTATTTTTAAAAAAATTTTTAAATTTCATTAGCTTCAAGCATGTGGCTTGAAAAAAATAAAAAATTTTCACAATCGAAATATTTGAAAATGGTTTTTGTTTCAACTTTAAAAAAAATAGCTTCTCTTCATAAAAAATAGTAAAATGTTTTTATAAAAAAAAAATTATTTTTTTCTATCTCATATTACATATAACATTTTACATTTTCATATAACATTTTACCTTTTACATCACTATATAGAATTTTGCTTTCAAAAAAAAATTGAAACTGGTTCTAAAAGTTTCCTTTTTTTTCCACATTGTATTTTTATATTGTGAACAAAAAATGGTCTTTTGCTTCAGCATTCACATTTTTTCCTCCTTCTTGTAAAGAATAAACGTTAAAATATTGAAATATAGAAAAAAAAATAGTATAAAAACTGTATTTGTTTCCTTTTATTCATCGTGTTTCCTGTCTTGAAAAAAATAAATTTTTATTTTGGAATGAAAGAAAAAAGGAAAAAAAATTTATTTTGTTTTAACTTAACGAGAAAAGTTTCTGTTAATTCAGGATTGAACAAACAAAAATTTTGTCTTTTTATATATTTTTTTCCTTTTTACTTTGAATTGAAATTTTTTTTTTTAATAATTCCGTTTACTATTTTAGTAGATTAAAAAATGCGGTTTGTTTCAGTTTTCTTTATTTTAAAGCTAAAGCAATTTTTTTCACTGCATAAAATTTTATTTTACTTTCAACATTTTTACTCTTTTCAAATATATTAATATAAATTTTTTAATAACGAAAAATTTCGTTTTGTGTTTTTTTTTCGTCAAGCACTGTTTCAATTTCTATATATTTAAACAACAAGAAGTTTTAAATATTAAGATGATGAAAGAATTTTTAAATATTTTTTATTTTCTTTTTGATTGAAATTTTTTTGAAATAATTAAAATTCACAGAAAAAATTAAAGGGAAGTTCAAATATAAAAAAAAAAATATTATTTTTTAAAGAAAACTAATTTAAAAATTTCTAGGGTACCTTTTAAAAATGAATGATTGTGACGAAAATTTCCTTCGACTATTTTTAAGTTTTTTTTAGTAAAATTCATTAAAAATCTTTATTTATTAAGTAAATATTTTTAGCAAAATTAATTTCATTCCGTTTTGTAAATTTTATTTTTCCTTTTTTCTTCTTTTTCAAAAAAAAATCAAAAACTGCTGGAAACAATAGTCTGCCCTCAATCCGTCGGACTAGAAACGAAAGAGAGAATTTTTCGTTATAATATATAAAATATTTTTTTTTCTAAAAGATCTCTTTCTCCATTATTAGTATATGAGGGCTTTTAGTAGGGTTACTAAAAGGCGTGACCAATATCGACAAAAGGCAAACTTGTAATCTACTTTGGTTTCTATAAGTCTCTCTCTCTCTCTCTCTCTCTCTCTCGACTCAAAAACCTGAGAGTTATATCCGATTTGCACGAATTATCCCGCGCAGTGGCTTTTCAAAACCTTGTTATGCTAACAACATTTATCGCATTAATCGCAATGTCACACACAAATCCAACTAAATGTATATTGGACTTATACCTATTTTCAAAACTAAATGATTTTCAGGTATATACTTATTATTTTGCCTCCTTAATGTAAACTGTCATTAGCTAAAGCAGGCACTTGTTGTAATTCATAACTTTTCTAAGGGATTAAAGATCCAGATGTTTGATTTCGATAATTATTATATTGCGGCGAGAGAGGAACAAAATGTTTGTTATTTTCTTTACAATGCCGCACTGTTTTCAAAGACACTTAAATTATATTCATTCATATTGTTGGACCTCAATTTTCACACTTTTACACTATTAACTATATGGGTCCTCATTAACTGCTCTATGAATAACGATTCTATTAGCACAGTTTTCACGAGTAGTAAAATAATAATTTCTATTATTATCACTATAATTACTATATATTAGCGTCATTATTATTACCTTCATTTTTTTTTTCATTATTGAATAACAATATTAAATATTTATTCTAACCGTGCATAATAAAATATTTAATTTTTTTATTCCCCGAAGCGGACAATATTATTTATTCTAACCGTGTATAATAAAATTAATATTGTTATTCGCTGCCGCAGAGATGATTAAAACGACAAATCTTCAAACTTTTCTTGTTTACCTTCAGAAATCTTTAAACTAGTCAAAAAAAAAAATTCCCTCAGATTTTGGTTATAATTTTTTCTAAACTATGATAAATGAAATTAAAGTTCTCAAAAAATTTTAAATAAATTAATATTTTTGTATTTGAATCTGTTCGCAGAAGTTAGTTTTTAATTCTAAACTTTTTTAATAAATTTTCTTTTTCAATGTTTTGAATTTTAAAATTAATCCACTGAAACTTTCTTGCAAAGTTTTTTCTTAAAATTTGACAATAATAATTAAAGTCATTTGAAGAATTTTATCAAAAATTTTTTTAAATAATTGAATTCTTTCAGCAAAATTTAATTAAAATTCTAGATATTAAAATTGAATTCTCGCAAAAAATATTATTTATAAAAAGAATCAAATTTTTAATTCCTCGAAAGAATTTTATTAAAATTATTTGAAATAATTTAATTCTTAACAAGAATTTTATTAAAAATCTTTTTTTCAAAAAATAATAATTGAAATCGTTCATTTTTATTTTTAAAAATATTAAAGGTAGAATATTTTCAAAAATTTTAATACAGAAATTCGTAAAATTAACTTTTTAAAAATATTTTCAAATTATTTTTTAAAAGAAAAATAATTTTACAATTGAATATACAATTAAAAAATGTATCCAAAATATTGTAAAATCTTTCAAAAAATAATTTAAATATTTAATCTTTGATTTTAATCTTTGAAAAATGTAATTGAAATTTGATAGAATTTTTTAAAAATAATTGAGTTTTTAAAAAATATAAAAAAATAATCAAATTTGTCGAAGAATTTTAATTATAAATGTGATTTCTCAAAAATTATAAAATATAGTAAATATTAAAAAATTTTAATTTCCTTTTTTCGAAGGTAAATAAATTTTAAAAAATTATGATAAAACAATTCTAATTAGTTTTTTAAAAATATTGTTATGTAATTTTTGCAAAAATAATTGTATAATTATGAAAAAAATTTCGTATATAATTTTTAAAAAAAATAAGGTTTTGAAGAATTTTAAATTAAAAATTTTGAATATATATTTATTTTCTGCAAAATGTTCAAAAAAATTCAACAAAATTTTCCTGTTATTATTTTCTGTATGTATTTGAATTATTTCGTAAATATTGAAAATATTAAAAATAATTGTATTTTAAAAATTTAGAATAAAATTCAAAGAATTAATTACTTTTTAAAAAACTATTTTAATATTATTCTTATAACCTAATTTTCATTAATTTTCATTTTTATTGAATTTACACTTGAAGATTATTCATTATAAAATTTTTGGAAAATTTAATTATTTCCAAAATTTTATCAATTAAAGTTATTGAAAAAGTTAATTTTCAAAAATTGTTATAAAAAAACTTGAAAAAAATGATTTATTTTCAATTAAATTTTAATTTTAATAGGAAAAGAAAATTATTTTAATTTTAACTGATCCGTCCGGCAATGACTTTATTATTTTAATAAAATATTGATATTATCATCTTATTGAAATACAATAATTATTGTTATTTATAAATATAAATCGTCAATATTCTCTTTTCCAAGAAATAAAAAAAAGAATTAAAACTTTTCATATAAATATAAAATTATATTAAAACCTACATGAAAATTTAATTATAACTAAATATTTTTAATATATTAAAAATAAATTAATTACAAATAAATCGTTGCCAATTTCATCGCCTGAGGGATGAGAGTGAGGGGAAGGGGATAATTTAATAATTCTCGAAAAATAAATACTCTCAGGATATAGTTACAGTAAACTCTCATATTCATCAATAAACTAAAAAAAAAAAAAATTTCAAAAAATATACTTTGAAATGGTAACATTTGCCTACGGTCACTTTTTAAAAAAAATAACTTTTTTGGAAAATTTCCTAGATCTTTTTTATAAAGTTTGAAAATAATTATTTTGTTGATATAGGAGCGTAAATTTTTTTTTTTTTAATCTTATATAAACAATTTTAAAAATTTTTACTTTAGAGCTTAAATATAAATAACAAAATAGTTATGAAAGTATTAAAAAAAATATTTGTACACAAATTTATCAACGAAAATTGAAAAACAACACAAAAAACTAATGAAGTTTCGAATTTCAGCCTTTTCTACAAATTATAACTTAAAAAAAAAAACAAAGATTAAATGTGCAAAAGTTTCAAGCAGATTTGAAAATAATTATTAAAGTTTTTATTGTCTTTTATTTTTTTTTTTATTTTTTTTTTATTCTTTTTTTTATTTTTTTTTATTTTTAATTTTGTTGTTATATTTTATTTTTCCTATCATTATTCAATGACATAAATTAGTAATAATTGAATATAGAAAAATTTACAAGACTGAAATGAGAAAAAAAGAACGCAAGAATATGGAATGGAGAAAAAATGTTTATCGAAAGATATTTAGAACACTTGATTCCATGATACGATAAGAAAAAAAAATTGATTTGAACTCAAGTGCAATGAGAAACGGAAGATCAGCATGACGAATCATGACATAATTGATGACAAGCGCGAACTACCGAGTCATTGTAGGGACCCCCGTGAATGTTAGGGGACCCTCCAGTGCGGGACTTTGACCTCCCTGATGATGGCACACTCTCAAAAGGAACAAATTGTTTTTTTTTTTTATTTGAGGAAATGATAATATAATTAGATAAAAAAAGAAATACTTAATGATCTTTTTTGTATTTTTGCGTATCAGTCAGAATCAGTCGCATTATGTTATTATGTAAAAAAATTCAAATTCGTTTTTGATTTTAGAATTATTTTACGCACCTTTTTCAAATTTTTTAAATAAATTTTTTTAAACATTTTTCTAAGTTTTTTTGCGGATACCAAATTGAGAAGCAAAAATGTTGCTTCGCAACACTTTTGCTTCGTTTTTTGTCTCAATTTGATAACCGCGCAGAAAAACTGTGTATTTTTTAAAAAATGTAAATTTTAAAATTGTTTCTATAAAAATATTTCTATTTCATTTTTTGTTCTTTTAAAATTAAGTGCTGAATGTTTATAATTATCAATAAAAGTTTAGACAAAAATAGCTTTTTTATATTTACAGTACTTTAAAAAAACTATGGCCGCATATTCCCCGCGGACTTATCCTATACGGATTTTTATAAAATAAAAAAATAATTGACCGAACTGACCAAAAGTGCTGTTAAAATAAATTTCTCTAATCCAAAATCAATAAGGTTAGGAGGAATTAATAATAAAATAGAAAAAACAAATTTTTAAACCGCTCACATCTTAAAATTGCAGAATGCTATTGAAAAGCGACCATAATTTTTAAGCAAGATTTTAGTCCAAATTAAAAATTTTTCGACGGATTAATCAGAACGCAATGTTCTAAGGATTGTAAAATATTTTTTCTACAAAGCTTTATACGTAACAATTTTAAAAAAAGCATAGAAAAAAAATAATTTTTAAACCGCGCGTTTGCATCTTAAAATTGCAGAATATGCTTTAAAAGCGCGGCCATAATTTTTAAGTTTTAAAACAAGATTAAAATTAAATTTTGAGACTTAAAATATACATGAAAATAAAGTGTTGACTATATAGATCAGCGAAAGGTTTTTTTAAAATATAACAAAAGTCTTAAAAAAACAAAAAATTTCGCTATATAATATATAGTGAAATTTATATACTTTCTAAACCTGAATCATTCGCTGAAAATCAGTGAAATTCATTAATTTATTTATTTAAAAATATTTAAAGTTTGAAATTTGACTGAAAATCTGTGAAATTTCACTGTAAATGAGTTAAAAGTATATAACTAAAATATCGAAGTCATTTTAAAACTGATTGACCATTTAAAAAAAGAGAAAATTTCTTTCACTTTTTAACTGATTTTTTACACTGAAGAAAGAAGAATTTATTTTGAAATATTTAAAGTTCGAAATTTGACTGAGAATCTGTTAATATTTACTAAAAGTATGTTAAGAATGACTGTCGTATCAGTCATTTTAAAACTGATTGGCCGCAATTAAAAAATTACAGAAGATTTCTTTCACATTTTTACTGCGATTTTTTACAGTGAAGAAAGGAAAATTTATCTAAAAATATTAAAAGTTTGAAATTTGACTGAGAATATTTGGAATTTTACTAAAAAGAAGTTAAAAATAACTGAAGTATCAGTCATTTTAAAACTGATTGGCCAATTAAAAATTATAGGTAATTTCTTTCACTTTTTAACTGACTTTTTACACTGAAGAAAGAAGAATTTATTTTAAAATATTTAAAGTTTGAAATTTGACTGAAAATCTGTGTAATTTCACTAAAAGTAAGTTAAAAACAACTCAAATATCAGTAATTGTAAAACTGATTGGTCATTTAAAAAATACAGCAAATTTCTTTCACTTTTTAACTGATTTTTTACAGTGAAGAAAGAAGAGTATATTTCACTGCAAAAATTAAATAATCTTAAAAGTGCGCGACTACAAAGTTACTTTTAAGATTTTTCTTTTTGCAGTGTTTCTTTACGATTCTAACCACCCTAACAGGGCTGTAACTAGGCAAACTTTTATCCCCAATCAAGTTCTATAATTTTAACCTAAAAATTGTCCACTTTTTTCGCAAAAATTATTTGCCCGCTTAATTTATATTCCTGATTCAATTGACGCATTAAGTTATATAGTTAGGGGGTCAGGGTTCACTAAACTAATATATAAAAAACAAGGTCTAATCGTTTGGGTCTTATAAAGTCAAAATATATAATTGAAAAGTAGACTAACTTTTAAAATTTTTAAGCATATATAGGTTAGGTCATAACTTCAGGGCTTAAAATCCTACTCTTAAGGCTAAGCTTATAAAAATAATGTAAAAACGCGGTTTTAGTAAAAAAAAAAGTGAAAAGTAGCGTCTACTTTTAAAATTTAAATCTTAATTATTAGGTTAGGACATAAAATTAGGACATAATTAAGACTTAAAATCCTACTTTTAAGACTGAAGCGATTCAAAAGGCTATAAACTTCAGTTAAAAACTATAATGTAACTGCGCGCGGTTTATTAGTCGAAGAATTAAAAAGTAGCCTACTTTTAAAATTTAAAACTTAATTATAGGTTAAGAAATAAATTTTGGACTTTTACTCTTAAGGCTTAACTTTAGTTAAACACTATAATGTAAACGCGGTTTTTGTCAAAAAATTAAGAAGTAGCCTATACTTTAAAAATTTTAAACTATATATATAGTTTAGGGTATAACTTCAGGACTTAAAATCCTACTTTTAAGGCTAAACTTCAGTAAGAAAGTAATATAAACGGTTTTTGTCAAAAAATTCAAAAATATAGCCTACTTTTAAAATTTAAAAGTTAATTATAGGTTAAGAAATAAATTTATGGCTTAAAATATATCCTATATACTTTTAAGGCTTATACCTTCAGTTAAAAACTATATAATGTAAAAAAATAGTCAAAAAAAATAGTCAAAAAATTGAAAAGTAGCCTACTTTTAAAATTTGAAAGTTAATTAAGTTAAGATATAAATTTAGGACTTAAAATCCTTTAATTTTAAGGGGGGAGGGGTCCAAAATATCATGACTTTCTGAACCCCCCCCCCTTTCTTTGAAAAGTAAATCGAAATTATCACTATATATAACCACCCCCCACTCACACTAAACTTTTTTTTTTTCTTTTGTTTAAAAATGTTACGTACCGTGTCGAGAATGGCCGTGGTCAGGCCGGATCCTGGCACCAGCTAAAATCACTATCCGCGACTTCGCACGCACAGATCCTTTTCCTCAGAGGCTTTTTTTAAAAAAAAAAAAACCCGATTCAGATACACGAATCCGGCAAATAAAAATTATTATTTTTGCCTTTTGCGGATATCACACTGATGCGTTCACTTATCACAAATTGATGAATTAAAAATAGTCTCGTTTTCAATATATTAGCAAAGTGCCCGAAATCCGACATCAAGTGAAGAAACAAAACATAGAATATAATAAGAGTAATGTATTAATAATAATGTTGCGACTTTCGATTCCAGTCGAGCGTGAGTGTGACACCAATATTATAATAATAAACACTTGGCGGCTCTCTCTCTCTCTCTCTCTCTCTTTCAATACTGGCTATAAAACGGGTATCTCGGATGTTTTTTTCCTCTCGCCTGGGTTAGCCGCAGGCTTCACCGAACAAAATGACGTGATGAGAGCACGTGCGACTTTTAAAAAAAACGGGGGTGCAGTGACGCGTCGCTGCTACGGTGCGCGGCGCCCGATTGACCAACAGATTCTGCCTTCCCTCATGCGAAGATTCCCTGGAACAATTTTGGCCAGGATTCCCCCACTCCGATTGTGTTGTGTATGTGTTGTATCAGGACGATGATCATCGTGGCCCATTGGGCGGACAAAGTGGGCGTGTCCTAAGGGAGGCATGTGGTGGGAGAGTGGATGAGAGAAAGAGAGAGAGAGAGCGTAATGGGGAGTGGGGGAAATGGTGTATTGCACGGACGGTGAAGAAAGAGCGCGCACCGTATGAAAAGTGTTTGGGTGAAGGACGCGCCGATGGCGGGATGAGGACAATGGAGGCGGGGTTTGTTACATTGGGGGCCGTGGAGACGCCATTGTTTTCCGCGCCCGCGCGACACTGTCGACGCTTAGCGTCCCGACGCCGCCACTCGCCCACGTAACCTCATCGCCGTCGCCTGACGTTATATTCATCAACAAAACCCCCGTTATATTTGTGGGATATTTTTTTTATTTTTTCCCCCAAAAAAAAAAAATATACCGTTTCGCGAATTTTTCCTTCAAGAAAGAAAAGAAACAAGACTCGTCGCATAAACAGAAAGAAAATGTGAATGTGTCGCGAAATTTTCATAAATGAACCAATTTCAATCGTATTATAGTGGTAATAATATTCGATTCCTTTTTCCTTAATTTCTCTATAGACTATTGCATGTAATTTATTTTTTAGACAAAAAAATAGTAATTGTTTTTCATTTTTATGCTTTATTCTGTTAATTATTATTTATTTATTTATTTATTTATTCTTTATCACAAAAAATTAGTAATTGTTTTTTATTCTTATGCTTTATTCTGTTATTTATTTGTTTACTTTTTATCAGAGTTAATTTAATTTGCAATTTTAATTTATTTATTCCGATTTGTAAAATAGTTTTTGTAAAATTTAATTTTTTGCGAGCCTTTGTTATTTTCTTGATGGCAGAAATTATTTGATGTCAAAAATTATAATAATAATAGAGAAAAGATGTCTTTTTTATTCTTAAAGTAATTAACAATTAATTAAATTATAAATAAATTAAAATTAAATTCTAAATATTTAACATTAAATTTTAAATATTTAACATTAAATTCTAAATATTTAACATTAATTTCTAAATATTTAACATTAATATATAAGTAACTTAATATTAGTTAATAGAATTTTTTAAAAAAGTTTTAATTTATTATTAGATAGTTTTATATTAACATTCTATTAAAAAAATAATAAAAAAGAAATTATATTATTAGTAAGTAATCGATTTATTGATAAAAAACCTTTTAACTGAATTTTAGTCTTGAGAGTATGATTTTAATTCTTAAAATTTACTGAATCTGTGGTTTTAAAATTTAAACTTAAAAATATAGGATAATTTTCAATCATATTTTGGTTACCAACTTTGTTTTTTCTGTGAATAAAATAAATTAGAATTTGTAAAATGTTTCTTCATTTCAAAATTTTTTTCGAACAAATTTAAATTACAATTAATGTAGAATTTAAAATTTTTTAAATTTACACTTTTCTTAAAAGTATATCATTATTTGATACAAAAATTTAGAACAAATAAATAAATCTAAAATAATACTTATTTATTAAATTATAAACAGTTTTTTTTGTTAATCTAGTTAAAAAATACTTTATTTTTATAATAAATATCTATACTGACTTTCAGATCCGATATCAAAAGATCAAAATATCAGATTCAATATGTCGGACAAATTAAAAAATTGACTTCTATTTATAAAATTATTTTTAAAATCATTGGTAATTATAATTTTTAACCTTCAAATTAATAATGTTATAAATAAAAATCATAAATAAAACAATAATACATTATTCATCGTGCAAGCTTTGGATATTATAACTTTTTCGACTGTTTTAAAAAAATGCGACTTTTTTCGACTTATTTTCAAAAATTGCGACTTTTTCGACGTTTTTTTCAAATATTTCAACAAATTAAAATTAAATTTTCTCGAAAAATATACATTTAAAAAGATTTTGAATAATTTAAATTTTGTAAAAATTATAATTAACAAATAATTCATTTTTTAAATTATTTTACTTCAATTTTTAAAAATCAAATTTTCAGAAATATTAATTGCCAAATTTTGAAAATAATTGAATTCTTAAAAAATTTTATGAAATATTTTTTAATTGCGTAAATTGAAAAATAAATACTATAATTATAATTATAGCTTCCAAAAATTATATTTAAAATATTTTTGAAAAAAACAATACTTAGAATTTTTTCTTTCTAATTTTTTTTCAAATTTTTTACATATATTTCCAAAAATTTAAATACATACATACAAAAAATAATAAAATTAAAATTTTTGAAAATTTTTTCAACATTTTGGAAAAAACAATCATTTGTTTTAAATTGTTAATACAAAATTCATCAAAAAATTTATTAGGTAGTTTTCTTTAACTATTTATAAAAATTATTCAAGATTTGAATATAGAATTTAGAAAACAGTGAGTAGGTCAGGGAAATATAAAATAAAAATTTTAGTGATAACACTGCGAAAATCATAATAATAAGTTTTATAATTTTTTAGTTATTAAATGGATCATTAAAAATGCTGCGTTTTCTGTATAGAAATCTCTATACATAAATTAAATTATAAAATAAATAAATTTTCATTTATATTAAAAAAGAGATCGTGGATTATTAAAATTATAAAAAAGACAAAATATGAACCTAAATTAACATATAAAATTAGTTCTTTTATATTAAACAAAATAAATATTTATATTAACATAGAAATCGTTCTTGATATTAAATTATAAAATGAATATAAATTTATATTAATGTACCTACCTATTGTTTTATTTATTTTTCTATTTTAATAATTTTTTTTTCTATTTTCTAAATATTGAATGATTAAAAAATTATTATTGTTTTATATCCATTTGCGCGGTGTTTTAAGAATTTACATCCTCTTTAATTTTTAAATACTTTTTAAATTATGAATAATTCTCAAATAATTAAAAAAAGAATAATAATAATTATTCCGAAATATGTGTTTTTATAATATAATATATTTATAATAATATAAGAGAATTTTTTTTTTCGGAAGGAAGAGGTAAAAAGTTCTTCATTTGATTTTTAAGCCTATAAGCGTGGGATTCAGTGATCCTGCTTTTTGCATCCGCCGCTACTAAAACATTCCCAATTAAAATTTTTTTTAAAAATTAAAAATAAAAAAAAAATTTTTTTTAAATTAAAATTAAAAAAAATTTTTTTTAAATTAAAATTTAAAAAAATTTTTTTAAAAATTAAAATTTTTTTTTTTAAATTTAAAAAAACGTCTAGGGATTGTCCATAAATTATTGTAAGACTATTAAGGGGGAGGGGGGTCTAGCTAAATCTTACGAACAAGAGACAAAATGGCGCTAATGTATGTAAAATATCTTACGAGGGGGGAGGGGGTCAAATTTTCCTAAAAAATGGCTTACGTAATTTATGGACGGCCCCCTACCAACGTTTTTCGTTATAAAATTTTATCAAAAATCGGTCTTAAGAAAAAATACGTATAATAATAATAATATTATTATTAATATGAATAAAAATAACGAAGCGACGACGAACGATAATATATCTGAATGTATAACAGATTTTTTTATTTTATTTTATTTTTAATAATTATGTCTTAATTCTATTAAATTATTGTATTAAAAGAAAAAGAGGTCTAATTTTTAAAAAAATAAAATTTTTCGTAAGAATAATTATGACGTTGTAATGTTATTGTTACCACTATGTTTATATATATATATTATTGAATATATAATACAAGAATGGAAGAAAATGAGCAGAAGGCTACTGTATGTATATATTATAAGAAAAACAGCAGGAGGAAGAAAGGTCAGAGCTGACGGATTAGAGAGAAAAAGAGAGTCGAGTAGCTGAGATATATAGGTAAAGATATACCCCACCTCTAATTACTTCTCGACGTTTGAGTGACACATCTCATTAATTTCAGTGGCTTGATCTCAGCAGCGGACGCGTCTACTTTACCATGAGAGTTTTTTTTTTTAAAAAGGGGGCATGTCTCAAAATTTAAAAAAAAAAAAAAATACAAAATCAAACAAAAACCCTTTTACAAATCTCTTCAAATTCGAAACATTTATTATGCGGCCAATGAAGTTCTCAGAATGTGAATCATAGAAATATGTTGACAGATTGTGTCACGCGTGAGAAATCGACCGGTTATCCCGCTGATGGGAAGGAATTCTTTCTTCGGCAAAAGTTTTCAAAGTTATGTTCATTTACATATTGTGTATATTTATAAAAATCATATATTTATATTTTTTTATATTTATTTTATATTTTTTAAATATTTTTTTTTATATTTATTTTATATTTTTTTAATATTTTTTTTATATTTATATTATAATATGTTTGGCCTTTAGAGGTCCGGTTAATTTGCACAAATTTTAGTAGTTTTTTATTTTAAAAAATTTATAAATAAGAAGTAAGGTTGGCAATATTGCTTTAAATTTATTTTCGACCAAAATTATTGGACATATTTACATATTTTAACTAATTTTAGGCAAATAGTATATAGTTAATTATTAGTTGGAATCAAAAAGTAATAAAACCACAAGTCCAGAGAGTACTTTAACGAAATAGTGCCATGACGCCATCGATAGAGGGCCACAAGGCGGGAAATTCAAAAAAAAAAAAATAACAATTAATAAAAACGATAATTTATAGTTCAAAAAACCAACCGTAGGAAATGACAACTTAAAAGAATAATATATTAAAATATAATAGTAATATAATAAAGTAATTTTTATATTAAAAAAAACCACTTGTCCGAATGTATTTGTGTAAAAAAATTTTTTACCCACTATTCCAATAATAAAACTAATTTTGGGCAAGAATAATAAATTTAACAGAAAACATAAATAAAATTAAAAAATAAAATTTGTTAAAAATATAAATTAAATTAAAATGACCTATTATATGATTTGGTAATTTGATGAATGGTTTTTTTTCACAAAACTGTTTAGAAGAATAAGGAGAGCACAAGTGTAACAAGTGCGTTTGTGGCAACAGGAGAGCCGACATCTCGGTGTAATCAGACACCAGAAGCTGGGAGATGCAATGTAATTGAAAACATGCCAGAGGAAAGAAATTCGCCTCTGATCTCGTGCCGCTCTCTCTTTCTCTCTCTTTCTCTCCTTTCATTGCGATGAATGTCCCCTCCAGTTTTTGCAATTAAAGATCGTTTGCCTTTTCCACTGCGTTTCATCCACAATCCACCTGCGTCTGTTTTTACTCTCTTTATCTTCTTTTCTCTTGACTATGATGGTAAAAAAAATCTGAAATTAAAAGACAATGAAAATGATTAAAAAAAAAAACGGGAATTAAACTTTTTCTTTAAAAAAAAAATTTTTTTTAAGGAAGCACAGAATATTTTTAAAAATTTTTTCACGTCTTATTAAAAAACAGCAATTTTTAAAATTTCGTCCATATTGGGTCGCCATATTGGATCCGCCATTTTGAATTTTTGAATTTTTATTTATTTTTTTTTTTTAATGCCATTAAGCATTTTTAAAAAAATCCGCAATTAAACTTTATCAAAAAAAGTTAATTCCACAGAATTATTAGTTAAAAATATGAAAAATTCAAAATTTCCAAAGATTTTAATATATGAAACCTTTTCAAAATTCAATTATTTCTAAAAAAATTCTATAAAAGCTTTTAATATTCAATTATTATCTATACAATTTTAACTGAAATATTAAAATAAATTTTAATTAAAAAATTCTACGAGATTTTAATTATTTAAATACAAAAATAAATAATTATTATTGAATAATATCGAATGCTTATTCTTAAAATTGAATTCTCATAAAGAATATTTTATTTTATCAACAAATTTTTAAATAATTGAATTCTTTCGACGAATTTTATAATAGAATTTTTTAAAAATTACATTTTTCGATGAATTCAATTCAAATAAAATTGTATCAAATAATTGGAATTCTGCAATGAGTTTTATTATTTATGAAGATAATTGAATTGACAAAAAGAATTTTATTATTTTTAAAAATAATTGAATCCCTGTAAAAATTTTAATTTTCTATTAAATTATATATTAAAATTATTCATGGAAAATTCAATCCTTTTAAACAATTTTATTAGAGTTTTTGTAAATTAATTACATTTTTTTAAAGAATTTAATTAAATTTCGTAAAAAATAATGTAATTTTTTAAAGTAATTTTAATTGAAAATTATGAAAATAATTGAAATTTACTAAGAATTTTATTAACAACTTTTGAGAACAATTGAATTGTTTAGAATTTTATTACAATTTTTAAAAATACTGGAACCTGTTAGAGAAATTTTATTAAAATTGTATGTTGAAAATAATTGAATTTCTTCAAAAGAATATCTTATATGATATTTACAAAAATAATTGAATTCTTGTCAAGGATTTTACAATTTATAAAAATAATTGAATTTTTTCGAAGAATATATTTAATTTTATATCAGAGTTGTTGAAAATAATTGAGTTTCTATTAAAACCACTTGAAAATAATTCAATTTAAAAAATATTTTTAAAAATAATTGCGTATTCTTTCGAGAAACTTTGTTAAAATTGTATTGAAAATAATTGAATTCCTCCGAAATATTTTATTATTTATAAAAATAATTGAATTCCTAAAAAGAATTTTATTAATTATGGAAATAATTGAATTATTGTGAAAAAATTTATAAAAATTTTTGTAAACAATTGAATTTCTGTAAAATTTTAATTATTTATGAAAATAATTAAATGTTTGCGTAGAATTTTACCAAAAAATTTTTTTTTTTTTAATAATTGAATTCATTTGAAAAATTTTATTTGAATAGATATTAAAAATCATTGCCTGAGGAAATTTTTTGAAAATAATTGAAATTTTGCCGAGAATTTGATTAAAATTATTGAAAATAATTGAATTTCAAAGACAAAATTTTGTTATTTATAAAGATAATTCTACATAATTTGTTAGTTAAAAGTATGAAAATTTCAGATTTTTTCAAAAACTTTTTTCGACGAGTGAATTCGATTAAAATTGTATTAAAAATAATTGAAATTCTATATAATGAATTTTATTATTCATGAAAATAATCAATTATTATTTTAAATTTAAATTATTTATGAAAATAATTCGATTATTGCGAAAAAATTTACATCTCGTGAAATTTTTATATTATTTATGAATATAAATTAATGTTTCCTTAGAATTTTATCAACATTTTTTTTTTTAATAATTGAATTGTTTTGAAAAATTTTATTAAAATAGTAAATATTGAAATTTTCGAAAATCTAAATTCCAATGGAAAAATAGAATTAAAAATAATGTCATTCCTAAAAAGAATTTTATATTATTGAAGAAAATAATTAAATTTCGGAGTTGAAGTTCATTATATTTATGATGATAATTGAAATTTTGATGAGAATTTAAAAAAAATTTTAGAATACCTAACATAATTGAATTCCTGCGAAAAAATTTGTTGCTTTTGAAAATATAATTGAATTTCTATAATTATTTGTAACTTCTCCAAAATTCAAATTTTTTTTAGTGTTTTTAACTAAAATTCGTCTTTTGTTATTGAAACTGAAGTTATCAAATGTTTTCGTTATGACGTAAAAAATTAAAAATTTTTTTTAAGACCAAGGAGCAAATATAATTTTTGATAAAAAGAAGTTAATAATTATTTTCATGACATATTTAATGAAAATAATTATTATATCTTCTTTTCAATCCATTTCGTAGCGTGAGAGACAATATATATATAGTTATATAGTAATTTTAGTTTCATCTTTTGTTCGGATTCTTTCAGCTTCTTCGTTGGATTCTTCTTTAGGTCAAAATTGATTAAAAAACCTATTTTTAAGTAAAAATTTTATTTAAATCATTATTAAAATTAAAAATTGAAATCCAGATTTAAATCATAACAGCCCTGATTTTAAAAATTAAAAATTAAGAAACATAACCTAACATTTTTAGAAACTCGATTTTAGTCACTGCCTTCTGTTTTCTTCACTGCAAAAGAAGATACTAATTTAGTATACCTTTTCTTCACTGTTAAAAAAAAGGTACTAATTTAGTATAATACCTTTTCTTCACTGTTAAAAAAAGGTACTAACTTAGTATAATACCTTTTCTTCACTGTTAAAAAAGGGACTAATTTAGTTTCCCTTTCTTCACTGTTAAAAAAGGTACTAATTTAGTACAGATTTTGGTAGTAAATTGTAATTTGGTTAAAAAAAGGTACTAATTTAGTATACCTTTTCTTCACTTTTAAAAAAAGGTACAAACTTAGTTTCCCTTTCTTCACTGTTAAAAAAGAGTACAAACTTAGTTTCTCTTTCTTCACTGTTAAAAAAGGGTACTAATTTATAGTTTCCCTTTCTTCACTGTTAAGAAAGGTACTAATTTAGTACAGATTTTGGTAGTAAATTGTAATTTGGTTCTATTTTAATACCGAAATCACAGCTTTAATTTAGAACCTGTTCTTACAGTGCGTTTTTAAATTAAAAAGCAAATTTTATAAATAAAAAAAAATACTAATACAAGTGTACAACACTTTCTCTCTGCTCACTCGTTTTCTTCACTAACACAAATAACATACATACACATATGTAAGCCAAAAAATACGTTCAGTTCAGTTTCCCTTAAGTAGGCTCCCCTTTGTTCGGATGATCTCTCCGCCATCATGTCAAATAAAGTGCAGCAATTTCGCTGCTAGGTAGGTCCGTGCGCGACCCGCATGAGCGAGCATTGGGCGCGATAATGCGTTTCAAAATAGATCCCCGCAGTGGGTAAAGGTAGGTGTAAATACCAGTATTGGGCTGGATTTGGCGCATCCCCCCAACTAAAAGGAAATGCCGCCAAAAGAACGCTTTTTTCTTCTTTCTTTTCTTATTGCTAATAATTTCAATAGGAAGATTTTCTCACAGTTATAGTTCGTGCCTTCAAATTTCGATTCATGTGAGCATATATACTACTATATACATGTGTGTGTGATCTCATATATAGGAGAAAAAATCTTAAGAGCATGTAGAGAGAGTATGCCGCCTATGATGAAAGCCGCCCGTCGGCCATCGTGTTTTTCCCAAATGGTTAGTACCCCCTTTTTCTCCACTATCTTTTTCCTCTTGCTTTCCAATCTTGACCGTGTGTTCCCTCCCATTGGTGCAAACCAATAACAAAACGACATGAGAAGGAAGAGAAAAAAAGATGAACCTCATTGAATTTTCTATTATTTAATTCTTATTTTTTTTCCCTCTCTGGAACTAGTGATGCATAACGATACGAGATTTTCAATTATTATAAGGTTGGTTTAGTATAATAGTAAACAAGGGTCTTTCTGTCAGGAAGAACAGACTCGAAATTATAGGAATTCGGAGAAAAAAATTTTCTCTCTTTCTTCAGTCACAACATTAACCTACAATTTTCTTCTCCTGAGGTCTCTCTTTCTTCAGTCACATATATCAATATGAAGGATTTAAAAATTAAATTTAAAAATTAAATTTAAAAATTTTTTTCTCTTTTTTCAGTCAAATATTGATATATATGACTGAAGAAAGAGAGACGACATAACCTACAATTTTCTTCCCCTGACGTCCCTCTTTCTTCAGTTACATATATCAATATGTAACTGAAGAAAGAGAAACCTCAGGGGAAGAAAATTGTAGGTTATGTTGTGACTGAAGAAAGAGAGAAAATTTGTTTCTCTTCTTTCTTCAGTCACATATTGATATATCTGAATTATTTTTAATCTTAAAAAACTTATTTCTGTACATAATTAAATTCTAAAATAACTTTCAAAAGATTATAGTTTATTTTAATCGACTTAAAAAAATATTTTGTTAAAAAAGAATTTTCAATTTTCAAAAATAATTAAATTTTAGAAGGTTTTCAACTAAAATATTCTTAAAAATTATAAAATAAGTTTCAATTACTCTGAAGAAATGAAGCAGTAATTAAATATGTATTTAAGTTTATTTAAATTTATTTTTATTTTATTTAAGTTTTAAATAAATTTATTTTAAATCGCATGAAAAAATTATAGATTCCTAAAAAATTCCAATTCAATATTGTTTTAAGATTCAGTATAATTAATTTAAGATTCTAAAATATTAATTCAATTCAGTCAAGTTTCGCTTTTCAAATTTTTCCTCACTTGTGAATATATTTACACAAACTCTGTTTACTGTTCGATTCATAAAAAAATTTTCCAAAACCTCGTTGATCGAGCTAATTTCAATTTCGTTTTTAATCAAATTTTTTAATATTTCAAGAAATTTGAAAAAAAAAATAATTATATATTTAACTGCAAATATGAATATTAAATTTCCATCACACGGAGAGAGAAAAAATATTAAATTTTTTAGAAGTATTTTACAATTTGGGTAAAATATGCGACAAAGCAAAATTTTGATATAAAGAATGGAAAAAAAAAAATTATGTGAAAAGTAAAGTTTTATCAAATATTAAAAACAAGAATTTTAATATAAATTCAATTATTGTCGACAATTTTGATGAAATACTTTTTAAAAAAAAAATCATTAGGTATTTTCAAAATTTTTCATAAAATTCCTTAAAAAAAATTCAATTATTTTCAAAAATTTCAGATAAAATTCTTCCAAACAATTCAATTATTTTTTTTAAATAAGAAAATTCTTCGAAAAGAATTGAAATATTTTTATAAATAATAAAATTCTTCAGAGGAATTCAATTATATTTTTGTAATTAATAAAATTCTTTTGAGAAATTCAATTATTTTCAACATACGACTATTAATAAAATTTCTCTAACAGGTTCAATTATTTTTAAAAATTGTAATAAAATTTTTCTAAACATGTCAATTGTTCTCAAAAGTTTTTAATATAATTTTCATTTTTTCTATTAAAATTTTGCTTTATCGCATTTTATTTCCCAAATTGTAAAATACTTTAACAAAATTTAATATTTATTCTCTGTGTGCTTGTCTAGATAACATTATCTATATCAAAGAAATTGGCAAATAGTTTATCGTATGTCATTCAAGAAAGATGTTTAAATAAAATAAATTAACATTAATTATGTAAATTTGAAATTAAATATTAAATTCCCAATAATCTGAAGTATATTTAAAATTCGTTTATCTTCTATTACAATGTGTTTAATTTTTTTATTACAATTATTTTTATATAATAAAAGAAAAATTGGATATACGATGAGAGTTATAAATTATAAATAATAATTAAATAAATAAATAAATTAATAATAATAATAATAATAATAATAATAATAATAATAATAATAATAATAATAATTAACCAGTGTTGCCAAATTGGAAGATTTTTCTTCAAATCTAAAGAAAATTAAAGTAATCTGCGATATTTAAAGAATTTGAAGAAATATTGTAAAAACTTGAAGATTTTTTGAAAATTTTGCGAAGGCTGTGTATATATTAAGTAATAATGAAAATCTTTATAAACATTTAAATAATATAAACAAAACATTTTTTAAAAATAAATTAGAATTTTTCATTACATTTTTATGATTATAATAATAAATGTAATAATTATTAATTACTACAGTAAATGTTACTGTCCCACTTCTTATTTTGCAAATTACAAAATTTTATATTTTCAACTAAAAACATCAATTTTTCAATAATTTCAGATTCAAAATTTAAAAAATTTTATTATTAACTATTATTTTTAGCAAGGATTAAATTATTTTAAAAAAGTTTTAATAAAATTTTTGATAAGAATTAAGTTATTTTCAAAATGTTTAATAAAACATTATTCTTTGGAAGAATTCAATTATTTTTATAAACAGTAAAATTCAGGAATTCAATTATTTTCAAAACAATTTTAAAAAAATCACGAAAATATTCAATTCTTTAAAAAAAATTTTTAACAAAATTCTTGTTAAGAATTAAATTATTTTCAATAATTTTAATAAAATTCTTTCGAAGAATTAAAAATTTGATTCTTATAATAAATAATATTTTTTGCTAAAATTCAATTTTAATACCTACAATTTTAATTAAATCTTTTTTCTTTTTATATTCATCATTTCAATTTAATTATTATTTTCTACAATTTTTAACTAAAATTCTTCTCTAAATCAATGATTTTTCATTTTTTTTTAATAATTTTCGAAAAAGTTTTTTCTGAGAATTTTCAAATCCATTTCTTTACAATACAATTTTAAGTGAAATTTCAATTATTCGAAAATTCTTCAAATTAAATACATTGTAAAAAATAAAAAATTCAAATGATTTAAAAAAAAATTTAATAAAACTTTTTTAAAACAAAAATTATATCTACAGCATTGTTAGTTAAAAGTATGAAAAAATCAAATTTTCCAAAAATTTTAATTGTAACCTTATTCAAAATATAATTATTGCTAATAATTCACGCAATGATAATTTTAATATAGTGAAGAATTTTATGAAAATTTTTTAAATAATTTAATTCCTACTATATGATTTTTGTACTTTATGTAAAATAATTAAATTATTCAAAAGAATTTTGTTACTTATGAAAAGATAATTGAATTCTTTCCACGAACTTTATTTGAATGTTTAGAAAATAATTGAATTTCTGCGAAGAATTTTGTGAAATTTTTGAAAATAATTGAATTTCTGATGAAAATTTTGTTATTTTTGAAAATAATTGAATTTCTGCGAAGAATTTTATAAAATTTTTGTAAATTGAATTCCTAATAAAAATTTTGTTGTTTTTGAAAATAATTGAATTTCTGCGAAGAATTTTATGAAATTTTTGAAAACAATTGAATTCCTGCTAAAAATTTTGTTATTTTTAAAAATAATTGAATTTCTGCGACGAATTTTATGAAATTTTTGAAAATAATTGAATTTCTGTGAAGAATTTTTTTATTTACAATGATAATTGAATTCTTGCCTAGAATTGTATTACATTTTTCAAATAATAATTGAATATTTGCGAAGAAAATTATTAAATGTTTAGAAAATAATTGAATTTCAACGAAGAAGTTTAAATTGTTTTTGAAAATAATTCAATCATTTTAAAAATTCTGTTCTTTATGAAAATAATTGAATTCTAATATAAAGAATTTTGTTATTTATAAATATTATTGAATTCTTGCCAAAAATCAATTTTTTGAATAATTTCAGATTCGAAAATTTATAAAATTTACTTATTAACTATTCTTTTTAGCAAGAATTAAATAATTTAAAAAAAAATTTTTAATAAAACTCTTGATAAGAATTTATTTTCAAAATATTTAATAAAACATATTCTTTGGAAGAATTCAATTATTTTTATAAACAGTAAAATTCATCGCAGAAATTCAATTATTTACAAAACAATTTTAATAAAATCACGAAAAAATTCAATTCTTTAAAAAAAATTTTTAATAAAATTCTTGTTACACGGAGAGAGAATATATATTAAATTTTGTAAAAATATTTTCAAATTGGGGAAAAACTGCGACAAAGCGAAATTTTGATATCAAAAAATACTAAACTTTAAAAAAACTTATGTGAAATTTAGTATAATTATATCAAATATCAAGAATATTAATTAAATTCTAATATAACTTTACTAAATTTCATATAAGTTTTTTTAAAGTTTAGTATTTTTTGATATCAAAATTTCGCTTTGTCGCACTTTTTCCCCAATTTGAAAATATTTTTACAAAATTTAATATATATTCTCTCTCCGTGTAAGAATTAAATTATTTTTAATAATTTTAATAAAATTCTTTCGAAGAATTAAGAATTTGATTCTTTTTATAAATAATATTTTTTGCGAGAATTTAATTTCAATATCTAGAATTTTAATTAAATTTTCCCGAAAGAATACAATTATTTAAAAAATTTTTTGATAAAATTCTTCAAATGACTTTAATTATTTTCAAATTTTAGGAAAAAAAACTTTGCAAGAAAGTTTCAGTGGATTAATTTTAAAATTCAAAACATTGAAAAAGAAAATTTATTAAAAAAGTTTAGAATTAAAAACTAACTTCTGCGAACAGATTCAAACAGAACAATATATTAATTTATTTAAAATTTTTTGTGAACTTTAATTTCATTTATCATAGTTTAGAAAAAATTATAACCAAAATCTGGGGGAATTTTTTTTTGACTAGTTTAAAGATTTCTGAAGATACAGAATATATATTTGTATATACAGAAATTTGTAAAATGCAAACTGTTCCTTTGTGGGCTTATTAGTCCTAGGAACGTATATTTTTAATACATAAATAAAAAAAAATAAATAAATAAGAAAAGTTTAAAGATTTGTCGTTTTAATCATCTGGTAGTGGTGGTTATAATAGAAAATGTTAATTATTATAGAATAGAGATAAATTTAATAGAATTTTTTTTGATATTAAAGACTATGTAGTGTATAGAGTATAATGTTTAGTATCAGTTATTCATGAATAGGTAAAAGCCGAAGGCTTCTGGCTAAAGAAAATTCTGAGCACGAGGATACTTACCGCATGTTGCTATAATGAGTCGGGACCTCGTCCTATTCAAGTTGGAGCGCGGCACATCGCCTCCAAAGGGAGATTAAAGTGCCGCGATCTTCAGAACTTTTTTTTTTTTTTTTATTTATCAAGCGCCGTCTTTCTTCAACGTCTCTAGTTGGACCTTTCAACTCCTCTTTTCATCCTTTTCTTGGTCTGACTCTCTTTTCAAACTCACCGCGATCCATTTTTGCCATTACGTACTATATATATACATGCGATGCACACAAACATTTTGTATACACTTAGGCTATATGGACTCGAAGTTTACAGATTCGAAAGTCTAACCCTCCATTCATTGCGAGAAGAAGAAGAAGTGCATTCTACCATTTTTAGGTTCGTAAATAATGGAGCTCGAAATAATTACCGAATAAGTACATCGGAAAGGCGGAAGTCCGTGAGCTCATATACAAACCACTTGAGTTTACAGTCGATTGAACATAATTTTATACAGATTCCTAGAGAGTGACAGTTCTGTCGATTTTTTTTTGCTTTATAGGTTATGATTTTCTTTATGCTTGAAAATCGAGAACAAAGATTCTCGGAGGAATTTTCTTCGATATGAAAATCGTAGAATCGAAAATCGAAGAAATAAAAAATAATTTTGTAAAGAGAAATATACAGGACTTTAGGAACGCAACAGGGTGGGGAAGCTACGCGCCAAAAGTTTCCTATTGGTTCGTAATATTTCCGGAAATATAACCAGCCAATTAGAAGCACTCGACTTTTAAAGAGCTATAATACAGGTAACTGCATATATGCAGAGCTCGAACCATAGTGAAATTCTGCTATGAGTTTTATTATTCATGAAAATAATTAAATGTTCGCGTTTCATAATTTTATGATTCTTTAAAAATTATAAGTTATTTAAAATTAAATTACAAAATCGAGTCGCAAATATTTTTCGTGAATTTAATATAATAATAATTAATTTTATAGATTTTTTTAATCTTCTAGTATAAAAATTGATAGAAATAAAAAATTAAGGGAAAAAAACAGAAAAAATTTATACAAAAGATGTATTCATTGCAGAGTGTTAAGTTTGTGTTATAAGAAGTTTTCAGAAAAAAAAACATACAGAATAGAACGAAAAGAATGAAGGAAGAAAAAAGAATGAAAGAAGAAAAAAAAATACATTATAGCTGTGATCAGACACATTTGCGGCTACTTGCGGCACTGAGGATGAAAAAGAAAGATAAAGGTACATGGAACATCCCTTATTTCGCGGCGGCTCATTGCACGGCTCGTCGAATCCGAATACTCACTCCCCTGGATAGAGTATTCAAGTCCAGGTGGTTGCCGGCTCCCTTAAAATTTTAGGTACCATCCAGGGACGTAGAGATAGTGAAAAACCCCACTTGGGGCGCAGCTGCGCCTTCAATTCTTACTTTCGAATTTCTTCAAGATTTTTCTCCAACTTTTTTTTTTTTCAAAATTCGCATTTATTACTTTTAACTCGTCCGAAATAAAAATTCAAAAAATACTCTTCCTATTCGGTAAATAAATAAAATATACAAATAATTAAATATATAAGTAAATAAATTAAAATGTCTTATTTTTATTCGTTTTTTGGCATCGAGATCGCAACTATAAAAAAAATGCCAAAAAACGAACAAAAATAAGAGAATTTTTGTTCGTTTTTTGGTATTTTTTTTTATTTTTTACAGTTACGATCTCGATATGAGAAAAATAGAATTTAGAACTAAATAAATATTGTCGAAAGAGTTTAAAATTGAAATGTATTTTTTCAACAAGCGAAGCTTTTTATGAAAAGAAATTAAAAGGTATTTTTTTGGTATTTTTTAAAAGGAAAAAATAGTAGGGCACGTTTTATAGTTTTTAAATATAGGGGAGAGGGGGAATACTGTGAAAACAAGTAGATCTCTAAGAAAAACTTTGCAATTCAGTGTAATCCTGTTGTAATCGGTATAATCGACTATTAATGGTATCGTGTGACATTATTTTCTTGGCTTGACAAATAGCTGTATTTGAAATTGTCAAGGGGTTCACCCCTATAACCGACAAATTGTTACCATTATGACCCGGTTTAGCCTTAAGACCACATATTTTAACCCTATAGAAAAATGAAACCCTTACGGGATATGTATATAGGTATATTCTTCAAATTATACTCATCGTATAAATATCAATCAATAAAGTGTCTTTTTTTAAAAACAGAAAATTTTACAACATATGCAAAAAGGAAAAAAATTAGTAAAGAAAAAAAAGTAAAAAAATTTATTACTATTTTTTAAATTATGCTTTAAACGTTTTGGAAATAAATTATTTTTATCTACTGCGTTTTAACTGATTATAGAGAATTTTATTTAAAACTTTATTATATGGAAAATATCTATACGTTTTTAAGCGTTTTTAAAAAAGCTCCACTGCGGGGTCCGCAGTGGACCCCGCTTGCCAGCTTACGTAATTTTTTTAGCTTGCTCGCCCAAGGGTTAAACAGTAGAAAAATTAAAATAATTTTATAAAAAATAAATAAAATAATTTTTTATTTTTCAAACTGTACATTTTTTTTAGTAATAGAATGTTATTTGAAAATTGTATATATGAGATTTGAACGTGCGGTGGCGGATATCTCAGTCCGGTATATAATCCCGGTGCGAGAGGCACGCACGAAGCGATTACCCACTACCTTGTGAACCACAGGAGGTGGAGGGGGAGGTAAGCCACCCTTAAGAAGCAACGATACACCAGTATGAGAGTGTTTTTTCTGGTAAAAACGCAGAGAAATAACGCGCTTACATGCAATCATCCGAGCTCTTTCTTTTCTCAAATGGCTTTTACATTTATTAGTTGGGCATTTTTTTTTCATATTCTTTATCCTTCACCAGGATCGTATTTTTCGTTTTCTCGACTTCAAATTACTATACGAATTTCGTAATTTTTTCCAAATTATTATAAAATTTAGATAGTATTGACTAATTAAAAAAAAAGTCGGTCACTAATTCAGGAAACATTTTTACTAATTCAAAATTAGAGAGCAAGTAATGTAAAACTTGTAACAATTATTAATATTAAAATATTAAATTGCCTTTTATTTATTATTAATCCCTCTAGGATTAAATTAACACCAGAAAGGATTAGAGTAATCCAATTTGGTGTTATTTTTGACTATGAATGAAATTTTACTTTAAATCAAACACCAAGTCAACGATTTGTAAAAATTCAACGAATTTAGCTTCACCAGGGACAATAGTTTGTTGGTACCTTACAAACTTAATTACTAATTAAGTTAAAAACTTACTTATAAACTCATTAACCTACTAACTCACTAACATTCTAACTTAACTTACAAGCTTAATTACAAATTAAGTTAATAACTTAGTTATAAACTTATTAACCTAGTTACTTACTAACTAACTTAAAAACTTAACTACTACTTAACTTCTTAACTCATTAACCTACTAACTTACTAACTAATATTCTAACTCAACTTACAAACTTAATTCTTAATTAACTTAATAACTAACTTACAAACTTATTAACCTACTAACTTACTAATTAGTTAACCTTCTAACTTAACTTACAAGCTTAATTACAAATTAAATTAATAACTAACTTATAAACTTATTAACCTACTAACTTACTAACTAATTAACTTTCTAACTTAACTTACTAACTAACTTATAAACTTAACTACTAATTAACTTTCTAACTTAAATACTTATTAACCTAATAACTTATAAACTTATTAACCTACTGACTTACCAACTAATTTACAAACTTAATCACTAATTAACTTAATAACTAACTTACAAACTTAATAACTAATTAACTTTCTAACTTATAAACTTACTAACCTACTAACTTATATACTTATTAACATACTAACTTACAAACTTAATTACTAATTAACTTTCTAACTTATAAACTTACTAACCTACTAACTTATATACTTATTAACATACTAACTTATAAACTTACTAACCTACTAACTTATATACTTATTAACATACTAACTTACAAACTTAATTACTAATTAACTTTCTAACTTATAAACTTACTAACCTACTAACTTATATACTTATTAACATACTAACTTATAAACTTACTAACCTACTAACTTATATACTTATTAACATACTAACTTACAAACTTAATTACTAATTAACTTTCTAACTTATAAACTTACTAACCTACTAACTTATATACTTATTAACATACTAACTTATAAACTTACTAACCTACTAACTTATATACTTATTAACATACTAACTTACAAACTTAATTACTAATTAACTTTCTAACTTATAAACTTACTAACCTACTAACTTATATACTTATTAACATACTAACTTATAAACTTACTAACCTACTAACTTATATACTTATTAACATACTAACTTACAAACTAACATTATAATTTAACTTACAAACTTAATCACTAATTAACTTAATAACTAACTTACAAACTTAATAACTAATTAACTTACTAACTTATAAATTTATTGACCTAGTAACTTACTAACTAACTTACAAACTTAATTACTAATTAACTTTCTAACTTATAAACTTACTAACCTACTAACTTATAAACTTATTAACATACTAACTTACAAACTAACATTATAACTTAACTTACAAATTTAATTCTTAATTAACTTAATAACTAACTTATAAACTTATTAACCTACTAACTTATTAACTAACTAACTAACTTTCTAACTAACTTACAAACTTAATTACTAATTAAGGGTATCCCACTTATCGACTAATTAACTTACTAACTTACTACCTTAATATGTATCTTACTGACTAACTTACTATCTAATTTCTAACTAACTCACAAATTTACTTACTAATTTACTTACTAACTATAACTTACTAACTAACTAACATTCTAACTTGCAACTACCTTACTAAGTAATTTACTAACTAACTTACTAACTAACTAGCTATCTAACTTACAAACTTAATTAATAAACTTACATATCTAATTACTAACTAACTTACTATTTTATTAACAGATTAACTTACTAACTGAGTAACTGACTAACTTATTAAGGTTCTAAGTAACAAAGTTACTTAGTAAGTTAGTCCGTAACTAAGTTAGTTAGGTAGTCCGTAACTAAGTTAATTAGCTAGTTTGTAACTAAGTTAATTAGTTAGTTGTTTGTTATCGTTGACTTGTTTTTGATTTGAAGTAAAATTTCAGTCATAGTTAATAATAACACCAAAATTGATTATTTTAATCCTTTTCGGTATTAATTTAATCTGCAACGCCTTTAAGTACCTCACAATTTACTAATTAACCTTCTTACTTACTTACTAACTAACCAACTTTCTAACAAACTTACAAATTTCATTACTAATTAACTTACTAACTAATTTACTAACTAACTGGCCAACGAACTTACAAACTTAATTAACTTACTGACTTATTCACTTTTTACGTTACTAATTAACTTACAAACTTACAAACTTATTTAACTTACTAACTTATTTACCTTTTAACTTATCAAGTAACTTACTAACTTACTAACTGACTAACTTATTAAATTACTAACTTATTAAGGTAGTAAGTAACTAAGATAGTTCGTAACTATGTTAAGTTAGTTAGTTAGTAATAACTAAGTTAAATAAACTAGCTAATTAGTAAGTTAGTTAGAAAGATAAGTAGTGATTAAGTTAGTAAGTTTGTTTGTAAGTTGGTAAGTTAATTTAGTAATTAAATTTGTGACTTAGCTGGTAAGTTAGTTCATAAGTTAGTCAGTAAGTTAGTTAGTAAGGTAGTTAGTGATTAAGTTAGTAAGTTTGTTTGTAAGTTGGTAAGTTAATTTAGTAATTAAATTTGTGACTTAGCTGGTAAGTTAGTTCATAAGTTAGTCAGTAAGTTAGTTAGTAAGGTAGTTAGTTAGTTAGTTAGTTAGTTAGTTAGTTAGTTAGTTAGTTAGTTAGTTAGTTAGTTAGTTAGTTAGTTAGTTAGTTAGTTAGTTAGTTAGTTAGTTAGTTAGTTAGTTAGTAACTAAGTCAGTAAGTTAGTTTGTAACTAAGTTGGTTAGTTAGTTCGTAACTAAGTTAATTAAACTGTAAAAAATTTAGGGAGTTAACGGACTCAGGAGTTGGGAGTGAAATTTTTCTAGTTAAAAATCAACTCCAAAAGAGAGTTAATTTCTAACTGCCTTCATTCAACACCCGCGCGAGTTATTTTTTCCTTGGGAAGTTAGCATTTGGGTGTGAAATTTTAAATCTCTTTATTTAACTCCCCTGGCATTAACTCCCCAATGGGTGCGACTTTTATAGACCCCCCCGGGGGAGTTAAAATTTAACTCTCTTTTTTTACAGTGTAGTAATCGTTGACTTGGTTTTAATTTGAAGTAAAATTTCAATCATAGTAAAAAAAAACACCAGAATAGATTATTTTAATCCTTTTTGGCGTTAATGTAATCTACAACCCTTTTTATACCTCGAAATGTATAATGTAAGCATAAAAATATAGTTGCTAGTAGCGCTACCTGTTGGTTTTCTTAATAACCAATAAATTGCCAAATGCGCCATTTTTTTTTGTCAACTGCCCAACCCTGCTGAATGAAATTTTTTTTCTCAACTACCCAACCTTTCGAGATGAAATTTTGAAAACTTTTGAATAATGTAAATGAGCAAAAGACGCAAAGTCGCAAACTATAGAAATTACGAGAATTACCAATTACATTTTTAAATTTTCATAAAATTAATAGAGACTGTTTCGTTAGTGTTGAATTTTTTGAAGTGAATATAGTTATAAAATTGAAGAGTGAAAATTTTTCAGAAAACATTTTTCACTTGTTCGACTTTTAGTGTTTAGTTTTACATATATAAATTTATTTGCTGCGTCTTGAGAATAGACGAGCACACGACCTGCGCATCGACCGCCCGCCGCATCCATGTATAAAGGTTGTTCACAGTACATCTCTTTTTCAACAATGCGCTCGGTGGTGTAGATTACTTTTGAAAATAGGCGGCGTGACGTAAACGACCTGTCGTTTGTCCCTGCACAAAGCCCTGTTTGCCGACACAATTTTACCGGATTAACGCGGTATCCTCTCCTCTCTCAAGATTTTCTCCCAGTATTCACGATCACCATCTTATTCTTATTCTCTCATGGTTATATTCATATTACTATATATACGTATAAATTTCGAAAAAAGAAAATTTCCGAGTTTCCATTTATTAAGTATATAAAATTGTCCTCTGACATATGAGCTCCAAAAAAGCAAAAATCTATTTTTTTCGTGTAATTTTTTATTATTATTTTATGTTGCGTTCACTTGATATTGAATTGAATTTTCGAAAAATTCCCAAATCTTTTCTTACAATGTGTGTTAAATAAATATTTAAGAATTTATTAAAAAAACCTTTTTTTTTATTTGAACAATTCTCAGTCATGAACATATAATAGTATACTATTTAATATTTGGTAAATTTTTGACATCTACAAATGTTGCAAAATTCTTTATTTACTCATATTTTTCGTTTTGTGGTTATAATCACGATTTTTAATAACTTTGTATTAATTTTTTTTTTTACTTCTTTCAAACATGCGTAAAAATATTCCGCCAAATATTTACATATCCGTATTAAATTTTAATAATTACACAATATATTTACCGAGTTTTGCAATTCATTAAAGTATTTTTCAAAGTTCCGAATTATAAAATCTATGAATACATATTTTTATTAAGTATATATATTACTATACAAATTTGAAATATTTAAAATTTCTGAAAATTGACGCGTGAAGAAAATTAAAAATTAATATAGAAAAACACAAAAAAAACGAAAATCATTATCCAAAAGGATTCAAAAGTACTCTATTTTTAAATTTAAAACTATCAATGTAATAAATTTAAGATTAAAGTTAAGATTAAAGTTACGATTAAAGTTAAGATTAAAGTTAAGATTAAAATTAAGATTAAAGTTAAGATTAAAATTAAGATTAAAATTAATCTTAAAATTAGTGTCTGAAGACTATAAAATTCAGTCAAAAATGGTTCTAAACGGTTTTAGTGAAAAGTGCAGGCTGAAAGTAAGATTTTACCGTCAAGTTTTGCATACGTTATATTAATAAATTTGAAGTTCCTGTAAAAATTTCTTTTCTTGTATGGATATTTTAGTAATACTATTAATATAAGCTGCGGGTACCTTCTGAAGGTTCCCGTATAAGAAGCAGAAACAAATCCGCTGCCTTTGGAAATGAGAAGCCGAAAACGATGATGGTCGATATGATAGTCGTGCCAATAAGCTGTCTAGGAATGCAGAGCCTTCTCGAAAAAGAAGGGAAAAAAAACGATACACTCAAGAAGCCTTCATCAAAAGCCGAATGCTCCCCGTGTATATATATATGATTTTTCCCAAGCACGAGACTAAATAAAACTTTCTTTCACTTCGTCCCGATGATCTGGACACTGACAATCGCGATTTATATCTACTTGAACGATTTTATTATATGTATATTCAATTCATACAATTTTTATTTTTCTAATGATAAAAATTCTATAGAGAAAATTTTTCTCTTAAACAAAAGTTTTTACTTTTTTCCAACATCAAACATTGATTTAGAGAGTAGATTATATTTTTTAAATAAATTACATATTTTGATATGATCCAAAAGTGGATACTTAGCCTGAAGAGTCCTCTTTCGGTTTCTATCTTCCTATTTTCACACTCGCGAGAATTAATTATTTAAAAAAGTAGCAAAAAGTAGCTTTCAAACTAAAAAAAAGTAGTAAAAAAAGTATAGCTAACAAAAAAATTAAACTTGAAGACCAAAAAAACTCGTTTTGGGCACTTCACAAAACTGACTAAAAATTCCATTTTATTTTATTTTTCCTAATGATTTTTTCCTAATTTTCATAAAAAATATTTACTTCTTTCTTATCCTATAGTGATAATAAATTATTGAATTCCTGCAAAAGAATTTTATTATTCATGAAAGAATTTAAATATTTCTAAAAATAATTTCATTCTTGCGAAGAATTTTATGAAAATTTTTAAATAATTCATTTCTTTCGACTAATTTTATGCAAATTCTAATTTAAATAATTGAATTCCTGAGAAATTCAATTCATTTTTATTTTATTCATGAAAATAATTGAATTCTTACGAAGATTTTTACAAAAAACTTTTTAAATAATTGAATTCTGTTTGGAAATTTTATGAAAATAGAAAAATTTTTAAAATCATTGAACTGCGAAAAGTTTTTAAAAATAATTAAATTTTACAATGAATTCTATTAAAATTTTTTAGAATAATTCAATTTCTGTGTGGCATTTTATTAAAATTTTTTTAAATAATTGAATTCTTATAAAGCAATTTATTATTTATGAAAATAATTGAATTCTTTCGAACGATTTTATTAGAATTTTTTTTAATAATTGAATTTCCAAGAAGAAATTTATTACTTTTAAAAATAATTGAATTCTTGTGATGAATACTGTTTTTTTTTATAAAAAGAATTGAATTTTGCAAACAATTTGATTAAAATGCCTCAAAATAATTGAATTTTTGGGAATAATTTTCTTATTTATCGACATAATTGAATTCTTTTGACGAATTATTTATGTAAATAATTGAATTCTTTCGAAGAATTATTAATGTAAATAATTGAATTCTTCCCAATATTTAAAAAAAACATTCTTTTAAATAATTGATTTTTTTGAGGAATTGAAATTAAATTTTAAAAAAAATTACGTTTCTCGAGCAATTCTTGTAAAATTTTATTAAAAGTAATTGAAATCCTGCGATGAATTTTATAATTTATGAAAATAATTTAATAGTTGCAAAAAATTTTATTAAAATTTTCAAAAATATTTGAATTCCTGACAAGAATTTTATTATTTTTGAAAATAATTGAATTATTGCGAAAAATTTTATTAAAATGTTTAAAAAGAATTGAATTTCTGTGAAAAATTTTGTTATTTTTTTAATATAATTGAATTCTTTATAAGAATTTTATAAATATTGTTTTAAATAATAATTGAAATTTTACGATGAGTTTTATTATTTATGAAAATACCCAGGTGAGAACTGACGGTGGATTCAGGCTTTACGGAACCTTCGTTGAGGCTTGGTCAACATTGATCAAGCCTTGGTGGGACGGCGGAACGAAGGTTGTTTCTAGCTATAATGTAACACTTATTTAAGACTGACGCTCCAGTCCTTGTTGAAGATTCGCGTTCAATGTTCAATCAATGCTGCGGAACCCTAATGCAGGACTGAAACAAGGCTGCTTCCACTGTTCCCAAATTTACGCGTCTCTCGCGCCCATTCAATATAATACGAATATATGAATTGTATATAATATTAATAATAATATTAATAATAATAATAATAATAATTATTATTATAATAGTAATGAATATTATTGTTATTATTTTTATTCATATTATATGCGTTTGTTAATTTAATGGCATTAAGTTACTATTATAATAATTATATTATTTTCATATAAATAATATATTACTAACAGTAAATGTCATTTAAAATAGTAATATTAAAAAAATAATTTTAGTAAAAGAAAACAATTTTTCTGTTAATCGGTACATTTTTTTCTCGATTTTTCAGCAGACTTTTTAATATTATTTACAAACATATTCACATTTTTTTTTCACAACACAACACACAAGTTTATTATTATATATAAACGCTTAAAACAAAGAATGAAAAATATTCGCTCGCATGTGGGATCGAAACTCACGTACCCCGCCCCTAACGCATACCGGAAGTTCTCAACGCACGCATTTAAACCGCTCGGCCACAGAAGGCTGGAAGGCACCTCGCCTAATCTACTATTTCAATGCCAGCGCCGTATATTCTGTATATACGGCGCGTCACTCAATATTTGTTGAGCATGGGACACCAATGTTCGTCCCATGCTCGATTCAAGACTCGGTCAATCTTGATACAGTATTCACTTTCTTTATTACCGTGTGCACTGAACAATATTAAATATAAATATTTATAAATTATTTAATATTAAAATATTTTTTATGATAATTTTATAAGTTAAATTATATATATTATTTTTTTCTTGTACAGTGTCAAATTATTATTTTCAAAGATATTTATCTTTGAAAAATTATGACTGTTTATCTGAAAAATTATTAGTGAAAAAAATGTTCATTAGGTAGTGATAAATATTTATGCTTAGTAGTTTTTACACTAGGATTAACTGTTTAGTAAATATTATCAAAAAAATATTTTTTAGCAAACACGCGCAGCTAAACACAAATAACCTTGAAACTCCAGCATTACCAACTCAACTCTTGAGTTGGCAATGCTAAAGTCTCAAGGTTATTTGCATTTAGTCGCACGCGTTTGACAAAAAATAGTTTTTTGATAATATTTACTAAACAGTTGATCCTAGTGTACAACTACTAGGCATAAATATTTATTACACACTAATGAACATTTTTTTACTGAAAATTTTTCAGACAAACGAAACTCTTGGACTTTGAAAACAATAATTTGACACTGAGCAAGAAAAAAAATAATATATAATTTAACTTTATTTATATGAATCTTATATAATTAATAATATCTAATAATAAATAATATAATAATAATTATTATTATTATTCTTATAATAATAATAATAATAATAATAATACCTAATAATAATAATAATAATAATTATTATTATTATTATTATTATTATTATTATTATTATTATTATTATTATTATTATTATTATTATTATTATTAATAAATTAATAATTAATATAAATATTATACACTAAATAAATATTAATATTTATTTACCAATTGATATCTTGATAATAATAATTAATAATAATTTTTAAATAGTATACAAAATTATCATAAAAAATATTTTAATATTAATTAATTTATAAATTATAAATATTTATATTTAATATTTTTAAGTGCACACGTCAATAAATAAACTGTCAAGATTGATTCAGGCTTGAATTAAGATCAGATGTTCGAGCTTCACTCACGAAGATTGACCGAGTCTTGAATCGAGCATGGAACGAACATTGGTGTCCAATGCTGAATCAACATTGAGTGACAGTGGTATAAAGACTGCTTCAACACTGGGTTACCCAGGCTGGGCGTTCAAGGCTCAATAAATCTTCAATCCATCGTCAGCATTGGTCTTTCGCGCCTGGGTATTTTAATTTTGGATGAATTTTATAAATTTTTTTTTAAATACTTGAATTATTTTCCAAAACTTGATGAAAATACTAGATATTGAAAATAATTGAATTTCTAATATCATTCAAAAATAATTGAATCATTTTAAAGAATTTGATTATAATTTTTGAGAATAGTTCTTTGATTTCTAGTCTTAACGAATTTAAAGTAAAATCTCAAAAGAACAGAAATAGTAGCTTTTAGTGGCTGAAATCTAAAAAAAAATACCCAAATAGTAGCCCAACGTAAAAAAAAGTAGTAAATAGGAGGTTTTAATAGATGAGTGCGAAGCCTGTATTTGATAAAAATAAAAACATGTGAAAAAAATTCTTATAAAGCTCCTTTTGAAAATTGCTGCAATCTTAAATTTTTCTCGTTAATTGAAAACTGTTTCTTATTAACAGCAAAAAAAAAATGCAAAGAAAAAACAGAAAGAAAGTAAAAAAAAAAGAAACACTTTATACTGATAACGTGTTTCTCTGAAATGGAAGAAGGCACGCGCTGAGTTTTGCGTTTAGTTGTGCAATGGAACAGTTGGTCTCTGCTGGAGCATCTGACTGTGATTGACCACATTACACAGAAGAGTGAACTTATCGCGATATATATACGAGCGCTCAGTTACAAGCGCATTATTTGCGAACCTACCCGAGAAAATCTCCTAATCAATTTTTACAGAGTCAGTCATTGGATCAGTGTGCACGAACTATACATATATACATACATTTTTATACGTAAAATACTCTCATTCTCTCTCTATATTCAGAATTGATCAATTTAGGGGAATGCCTGATTTGATTTACTTTCAGTCGCAGGTTTAACTTTTAGTGTATTTCATCCCCCCTCCCCCTAACCGCATTTTTCCCACTTCACTAAGTTACCTACATAAAACTATTGAGATCAATGGTATTTTACAATTTTATATTTTCTTCAATGGGGGGTTCAAATTCAATTTTTAATACTTTTTTCTTTTGGAATTTTGATTTTCACATCACTTTCATATCATTCTCACTTCAGTTACACTTTATTTTTGCTGAATTTAACTTTATTTGCATTACAAATTTTCTTACAAAATTTCATAGGTGATTTTCCTCAAATTTTGAAGATAAGTTAAATTCAATACAATAAAGTGACAGTGAAGAAAGAGTGCAGTGAAAGTGAAATGAAAGTAAAGTGACAGTGAAGAAAGAGTGAAGTGAAAGTGAAAGTAAAGTTACAATGAAGAAAGAGTAAAGTGAAAGTGAAATGACAGTGAAATAAAAGTAAAGTGACAGTGAAGAAAGAGTAAAGTTAAAGTAAAATGACAGTGAAGAAAGAGTGAAGTGAAAATGAAATGACAGTGCAATAAAATTAAAGTGACATTAAAAAAGTGTAAAGTGAAAGTAAAATGATAGTAAAGTGACAGTGAAGAAAGAGTAAAATGAAAGTAAAGTGACAGTGAAGAAAGAGTTAAGTTAATGTAAAGTGACATTGAAGAAAGAGTGAAGTGAAAGTAAAGTGACAATGAAGAAAGAGTGAAATGAAGGTAAAGTGACAGTGAAGAAAGAGTAAAATAAAAGTAAAGTGACAGTGCAGAAAGAGTGAAGTTAAAGTAAAGTGACAATAAAGAAAGAGTGAAGTAAAAGTAAAGTGACAGTGAAGAAAGAGAGAAGTGAAAGTAAAGTGACAGTGAAGAAAGAGTGAAGTGAAAGTAAAGTGACAATGAAGAAAGAGTGAAGTAAAAGTAAAGTGACAGTGAAGAAAGATGAGTAAAATAAAAGTAAAGTGACAGTGAAGAAAGAGTGAAGTTAAAGTAAAGTGACTGTAAAGAAAGAGTGAAGTTAAAGTAATGTGACATTGAAGAAATACTGAAGTGAAAGTGAAATGACAGTGAAGAAAGAGTGAAGTTAAAGTAAAGTGACAGTGAAGAAAGAGTGAAGTGAAAGTAAAGTGACAATGAAGAAAGTGTGAAATGAAGGTAAAGTGACAGTGAAGAAAGAGTGAAGTGAAAGTAAAGTGACAATGAAGAAAGAGTGAAATGAAGGTAAAGTGACAGTGAAGAAAGAGTGAAGTTAATGTAAAGTGAAAGTGAAGAAAGGGTGAAGTAAATGACTAAGTTTCGGTAAATGTAGGTTTTCTTCAGTAATAACGCTACTTTTATAATAAGTAAAACTTGAAAATACATTCAGTGTGTTCGGAGTATTAAAAATGATATACAAAGAAATTTTTCTTTCAGTGTGGAATAATACAGAAATCGTTAAAATCTGTATTTGCTAAAATTCTTTTCCTCATTTACGAATTCAATGTTATTCAAACAAAAAGAAAAAGAATTTAAGAAAACAATAAAAAAGGAATCTTTTTTTTATTGGATTTTATGTATTATACAATTTTTCATTAATTCGTAATCTATATGCTTCTTTCTATTCAATCTCAATAGACAATGATTCTATATTTACATCCGTTTTAATTTTAATAATTACGCAATCTTTGTTGAGTTTTCCATTACAATAGGTATTTCTAAGATCCGAATAAAATGAATAACTGGAAATTATGTCATTATTCTACTTTAAATAGAATGATTTAAAATTCTGATAAAATCAGATAAAATTGATACGAGGAAAGAAAGGAATAAAAAATTTCTTATTGTTCCCTGTGTAGATTTTGCTGATTTTAGTATGTCTGTCAATTTTAAACATATGTATATATAATATACACAAACCTGTTCTGTCATTTTTTTTCGATTCTTCTTTTTTTTTTTTTGAAAAAAATTATTTTGCGTTCGTTCACTGCGATGACACAGGAACGTTCAGACATTTTTATAATACTGACGTTAGACAGACGTACTCGAATGAACACACGCTGCGCCTGTTATTTGAGTTAACGACTTTGTAGACAGAATTTCGGCCAACGTCACAAATTTACAAGAATTAATTTAGAATCTTCGGCATTTTATATTTTAGCTCTAAATTTTTGATGACAGAAAATTTTCGCTAAAAGGAGTAGTATCTAAGATAATTTATCTAGATTCATCTAGGGTGCGGTCCTGGTGACATAAGGACTAACTAAAAATTTCATTAGTAAGAAAATTTTAATAGAATTCTTTGTAAAATTTAATTATTTTTAAAAACTTTTCCCAATTCAATGATTTTCAATATCTTCTAGTTTCATAAAATTTCCAAACAGAATTCAATTATTTAAAAAAATTTTGTAAAAATCTTCGTAAGAATTCAATTATTTTCATGAATAATAAAAATGAATTGAATTTCTCAGGAATTGAATTAATTAAATTAGAATTTGCATAAAATTAATCGAAAGAAATGAATTATTTAACAATTTTAATAAAATTCTTCTCAAGAATTATTAAGATATATGAATATGATTTTTTTTTTGTAATTTAAAATAAACAAAATGAGCCTTAAAGAAGAATTAGCTTAGTATTTTTTTGTTGTTGAACAAACGCATGAATTCCGTGAAATTGATGTACTTTGAGGATTTTTGAGGACAAAAGAGTAAAATCCTTCGTAATACAGTGGCGCCTGGGCATCAGGTTTATAATTTCTTGAAAGATATCTCAACCGACATCGTTCAAGATTATTATAAGGCCACAGTCGAAAGGGAATTCTTTTTTTTCCCTCACGTCAAAAGTCCTCTCACTGGTAGCTGGGAACCAGAGAGGATCATGGGGAGATGAAGTGTACCTAACTCAAGCATTCCTTATGTCAGGGTTCACCGACTGATCTAACGCCAGAAAGGTCAGCGGGAGACTTCATCTCAAATGCTACCGGTTGTTTCTTTAAACTCATCTTTCCATCAAGCCGACGTTTTTTTCCCCTCCCTCTCCAACCGAAACAACTTCTAAATCCAGAACCGAACTGAAAGAAACCAATAATTATCTCAAACAGTGCTGCCAAATTGGAAGATTTTTCTTCAAATCTGAAGAAAATTAAAGCAATCTGCGATATTTGAAGTATTTAAAGAATTTGAAGAAATATTTTAAAAACTTGAAGATTTTTTGAAAATTTTGCGAAGGCTGTGACTATATCAAGTAATAATGGAAATATTTATAAACATCTAAATAATATAAACAAAACATTTTTTAAAAATAAATTAGAATTTTTCATTACATTCTTATGATTATAATAATAAATGTAATAATTATTAATTACTACAGTAAATGTTACTGTCCTACTTCTTATTTTGCAAATTACAAAATTTTATATTTTCAACTAAAAACATCAATTTTTCACTAATTTCAGATTCAAAATTTAAAAAATTTTATTATTAACTATTATTTTTAGCAAGGATTAAATTATTTTAAAAAAGTTTTAATAAAAGTCTTAATAAAGAATTAAGTTATTTTCAAAATGTTTAATAAAACATTCTTTGGAAGAATTCACTTATTCTTATAAACAGTAAAATTCATCGCATGAATTCAATTATTTACAAAACAATTTTTATAAAATCACGAAAAGATTCAATTCTTTGAAAAAAATTTTTAATAAAATCCTTGTTAAGAATTACATTATTTTCAATAATTTTAATAACATTCTTTCGAGGAATGAAGAATTTGATTCTTTTTATAAATAACCCAGGCGCGAAAGACCAATGCTGACGATGGATTGAAGATTTATTGAGCCTTGAACGCCCAGCCTGGGTAACCCAGTGTTGAAGCAGTCTTTATACCACTGTCACTCAATGTTGATTCAGCATTGGACACCAATGTTCGTTCCATGCTCGATTCAAGACTCGGTCAATCTTCGTGAGTGAAGCTCGAACATCTGATCTTAATTCAAGCCTGAATCAATCTTGACAGTTTATTTATTGACGTGTGCACTTAAAAATATTAAATATAAATATTTATAATTTATAAATTAATTAATATTAAAATATTTTTTATGATAATTTTGTATACTATTTAAAAATTATTATTAATTATTATTATCAAGATATCAATTGGTAAATAAATATTAATATTTATTTAGTGTATAATATTTATATTAATTATTAATTTATTAATAATAATAATAATAATAATAATAATAATAATAATAATAATAATAATAATAATAATAATAATAATAATTATTATTATTATTATTATTAGGTATTATTATTATTATTATTATTATTATAAGAATAATAATAATAATTATTATTATATTATTTATTATTAGATATTATTAATTATATAAGATTCATATAAATAAAGTTAAATTATATATTATTTTTTTTCTTGCTCAGTGTCAAATTATTGTTTTCAAAGTCCAAGAGTTTCGTTTGTCTGAAAAATTTTCAGTAAAAAAATGTTCATTAGTGTGTAATAAATATTTATGCCTAGTAGTTGTACACTAGGATCAACTGTTTAGTAAATATTATCAAAAAACTATTTTTTGTCAAACGCGTGCGACTAAATGCAAATAACCTTGAGACTTTAGCATTGCCAACTCAAGAGTTGAGTTGGTAATGCTGGAGTTTCAAGGTTATTTGTGTTTAGCTGCGCGTGTTTGCTAAAAAATATTTTTTTGATAATATTTACTAAACAGTTAATCCTAGTGTAAAAACTACTAAGCATAAATATTTATCACTACCTAATGAACATTTTTTTCACTAATAATTTTTCAGATAAACAGTCATAATTTTTCAAAGATAAATATCTTTGAAAATAATAATTTGACACTGTACAAGAAAAAAATAATATATATAATTTAACTTATAAAATTATCATAAAAAATATTTTAATATTAAATAATTTATAAATATTTATATTTAATATTGTTCAGTGCACACGGTAATAAAGAAAGTGAATACTGTATCAAGATTGACCGAGTCTTGAATCGAGCATGGGACGAACATTGGTGTCCCATGCTCAACAAATATTGAGTGACGCGCCGTATATACAGAATATACGGCGCTGGCATTGAAATAGTAGATTAGGCGAGGTGCCTTCCAGCCTTCTGTGGCCGAGCGGTTTAAATGCGTGCGTTGAGAACTTCCGGTATGCGTTAGGGGCGGGGTACGTGAGTTTCGATCCCACATGCGAGCGAATATTTTTCATTCTTTGTTTTAAGCGTTTATATATAATAATAAACTTGTGTGTTGTGTTGTGAAAAAAAAATGTGAATATGTTTGTAAATAATATTAAAAAGTCTGCTGAAAAATCGAGAAAAAAATGTACCGATTAACAGAAAAATTGTTTTCTTTTACTAAAATTATTTTTTTAATATTACTATTTTAAATGACATTTACTGTTAGTAATATATTATTTATATGAAAATAATATAATTATTATAATAGTAACTTAATGCCATTAAATTAACAAACGCATATAATATGAATAAAAATAATAACAATAATATTCATTACTATTATAATAATAATTATTATTATTATTATTATTAATATTATTATTAATATTATATACAATTCATATATTCGTATTATATTGAATGGGCGCGAGAGACGCGTAAATTTGGGAACAGTGGAAGCAGCCTTGTTTCAGTCCTGCATTAGGGTTCCGCAGCATTGATTGAACATTGAACGCGAATCTTCAACAAGGACTGGAGCGTCAGTCTTAAATAAGTGTTACATTATAGCTAGAAACAACCTTCGTTCCGCCGTCCCACCAAGGCTTGATCAATGTTGACCAAGCCTCAACGAAGGTTCCGTAAAGCCTGAATCCACCGTCAGTTCTCACCTGGGTAATATTTTTTGCGAGAATTCAATTTCAATATCTAGAATTTTAATTAAATTTTCTCGAAAGAATTCAGTTATTTAAAAAAATTTTTTGATAAAATTCTTCAAATGACTTTGATTATTTTCAAATTTTAGGAAAAAAACTTTGCAGGAAAGTTTCAGTGGATTAATTTTAAAATTCAAAACATTGAAAAAGAAAATTTATTAAAAAAGTTTAGAATTAAAAACTAACTTAACTGCGAACAAATTCAAACAGAACAATATTAATTTATTTAAAATTTTTTGTGAACATTGATTTCATTTATCATAGTTTAGAAAAAATTATAACCAAAATCTGAGGGAATTTTTTTTTGACTGGTTTAAAGATTTCTGAAGGTAAATAAGAAATTTTTTTTTTAATATATATTTAATTAATTATTAAAAGTAATGAATTTATAGAAGAATTTTAGTTAGAAACACTAAAAAAAAACTGAATTTTAAAGAAGTTACAAATAATTAGAGAAATTAAATTATTTTCAAAAGTAATAAAATTCTATACACAAAAATTCAATTATTCTTTTTTAAATTCTCGTAAAAATTTTAATTATCTTCATAAATAATGACGTTCTTCTTCAAAGTTCAATTATTTTCAAAAATTTTAATAAAATTTCAATTATTTTCTAAAATTTTCCAAAAGAATTCAATTATTTCAACAAAAAAAAAATTTATGATAAAATTTTACGCAAACATTTAATTATTTTTATAAATAATAAAACTCATAGTGAAATTTTAATTATTTTTAATACAACATTTCAAACCAATTCCTGCCAAAAATGAAATTTTCTTCTAAAAAATTTTATTAAAATTCGTCAAAAAAATTGAATTTTTAAAAAATTTGATGATAAAATTCTTTATGAGACTTAAATGTTAAGAAAAGTTTAATTATTCAAAAAATTATTTTTCTCATCTATTTAAATACCTAATTAAATTCTCGTAGAATTTTCTAATAAAAATTGATTTAAAAATTAATTTCAATTAAAATTTTAGATAAAATAATTAAATCTATAAAAAGCATTATAGCCTCAATTTTTAGAAATAATTGAATTTTGAAAAGGTTTCAAATGAAAATCTTTGAAAATATGAATTTTTCATATTTTTAACTAACAATTCTGAAGGATTAATTTTTTAGAATAAAAGTTTAATTATGAATTTATTTTAAAATTATTTTAAATTCTCAAAGAACAATAATGGCATAATTTTCAGTTAGAAGATTTTATTAAATTTTTTTGAAAATAATTGGATTTCTGCGAAGAAATTTATTATTTATGATAAAAATTGAATTCTTACGAACAATTTTATCAGAATTTTTTTTAATAATTGAATTTCTAAGAAAAAATGTATTACTTTTAAAAATAAATGAATTCTTGTGATGAATATTGTTATTTATGAAAATAATTGAATTATGCAAAGAATTTTATTGAAATGTCTCGAATTAATTGAATTTTCGGGAATAATTTTGTTATTCATCTATAATAATTGTATTCTTTCGAAGAATTATTCATGTAAATAATTGAATTCTTGGAAAGGAATTTTATTAAAATCCTAAAAAATAATTGGATTATTTCAAAAAATTAGAATTAAAATTGTATTTAAAATAATTGATTTCTTTCGAACAATTTTTTAAAAATATTTGAAAATAATTAAAATTCTTGTGAAAAATTCTACTACTTTTGAAAATAATTGAATTCTTCCAAAGAATGAAAAAAAAACATTTTTTTAAATAAGTGATTTTTCCGTGGAATTGAAATTAAATTTTTAATAATAATTACGTTTCTCGAGCAATTCCTGTAAAATGGTATTAAAATAATTGAAATCCTACGATGAATTTTATTATTTATGAAAATAATTGAATAGTTGCTAAGATTTTTTATTAAAATTTTCAAAAATAATTGAATTCCTGAGAAGAATTTTATTATTTTTGAAAATAATTGAATTATTGCGAAAAATGTTATTAAAATATTTATGAAATATTTAAAAAGAATTGAATTTCTGTGAAAAGTTTTGTTACCTGTGAAAGTAATTGAATTCTTCATAAAAGAATTTTTTAAACATTGCTTCAAATAATTAATTTTTTCGAAATATAATAAATGTTATGAAAATTTTATTTTAAACAATTGAATTCCTGTGGAAAATTTTATTTGTAAAAATAATTGAATTTTTCGATTAATTAATTTAAAATAATTGAAATTCTTCAATGAGTTTTATTATTTTTGAAAATAATTGAATTCTTGTTTATAGAATTTTATCAAAAATTTTTTTAAAAAATTGAATTTCCATGAAAAGTGTTATTATTAGTGAATGTAATTGAATTAATCTGAAAAATTGTTTAAAAATTTTGTTAAATAATTGATTTTTTCGAAATTTTTTTCTATTCTAAATTAATCGATTTTTTTTTTCTTTAAAAATTGTATCGATGAAAAGAGACTAGGAAGTTTCAACAACTATTTGAACAATTGTTATACTCAAAATTTACGTCGTTATAGTTCATTGCTAATATTGATTAAAATGTGAAAGATAATTGACAATAACTGCGGATAACAATAATACAATATTTGTGTTCCTAAAATTTGAATTTTTTTTCCCTATACTATTGACATTTCCATATTCATGTATATATCATATTTATACATACATTTAATTTTAATCGCATATTTCTTTAAACACTCCTCGTTATTCTCTATAGAATTACATCAGCTTTCATAAAGTGAAGAAAATTCTAAAAGCGATCGAAAAAAATTTTCTACGTTTTTAAAATTTAAAAGTGTCAACTCAGCAGTAATAATGTTGAAAACTATATTTTCCAACAAACTAAAGATTTTTATTATCTCTTTCTTGTTGCATTCATTTGTCAGCATTGAAAGTATTCCAGTGAAAGCAAAAACAACGTCAGATGATTTATTTTATCCAATGGAGGAATTTAACGATACATCCTCAAGAACAAGGAGAGAATCAAATGTTACATTTAAGAGAATATTCCCATCAAGAATAGCAGCTGAAAGTAAGTCTTACAATTTTTATTAGCAAATATAGAAAAAAAATATCTTTAAAAATAAAAATTGAATATCATTTTGCAATTAAATTAAAACATTTATTTAAATTTCTTGTAAGTAAAAATTTAAGTTCTACTTTTAAATTTCAGGAACGTGCAAAAATAGTAAAGTTGAAGAAATTACCAGACCTATCTTTTGTTTAAATTTAACTGACATTAGTAAAAATTGGGACACATATTGTGCAGAAACACTTTATCAATGTTTAATTTAAATTTTTTTAATTTCTATTTTATAGAAATTTTATCCTAATAGTATAGTAATACTCTGTAATAATAAAAATATATTTATCAACTTCCACAAAAAAAAAAACAAATGGACGTTATGAAAAATTCTACAATTTTATTTAATGTATTATATCAACAAAAGGTGAATGTAAATAATAAATGACATTATTAATAAAATAAATATCTTTTGAGAATTTTTTTTAACTAAAAATTAATTATTTTAAATAACCTTTAATAATTTCCTTAAAATATAATTATTATTGTAAGTATTAAAATTATAATAAAAATATTAAAATACACAGTGGGGAAAAAAAATTAATTTAAAAAACAGATAAAAATTTAGGTATTCATTACTGATAATACGGTATCCAGACATTTATTTAATAAATATTGTATTTTGACTCATTTTAATAACAGTTGTTTAAATTTATAGGCGAGAATTTTGATGAAAGGAAAAAACTTTAATTCAAATTTTTACTTTTAAATAAAAATTCTTTGACGATCCTCAAAGCTTTTTTTTGTATAGGTACATATTTAAACTAGGAGGATATTTGGATAAAATTGTGTTTTTTTTAATAAAAATTTATAAATTATATTTTGTCAAAAAATAAAAAATAAAAAAAAAAAAAAAAAAAAAAATTTGTTCTTCTTTGATTGAATGTTTTAATAAAAATTCCTTAAAATTTGTTTTGCAAAATTAAATCACGGAGAAGACATTAATAAAATGTAAAACAAAAATTTCTTTTCAAATGTTAATTCTTTCTTTGAAAGGAAAAAAAGTCTAACAAAATGGTACATTTTAAAATAAATTGTTCAAGAAATATTTTTTTTTTTTTTTGAGAACGAAGAAAACTTTTGATTAAATTATCAGTATTGATAAAAATTTATGTAACTATTAAAAAAAGAAAATATTATAAAAAAAAAATTTTTTTTTTTTTTTAGAATTTTTTTTTTTTATAATATTATAAAAAAATTGATAAAAAATTGTTATGTAATTAAAAATTTTGTATAAAAATTATTTTTTATGTACTGAAAACTTGACGACCAAAAAAAAAAAAACTCGTTTTGGGCACTTCACAAAACTGACAAAAATTCCATTTTATTTTATTTTCCTAATGATTTTTTCCTAATTTTCGCCAAAAATATAATTACTTCTTTCTTATCCTGGTAATAAATTTAATTCCTACAACGAATTTTATTATTCATGAGAGAATTTAAATATTTATAAAAATAATTCAATTCTTGCGAAGAATTTTATAAAAATTTTTTAAATAATTTATTTCTTTCGACTAATTTCATGCAAATTCTAATTATTTAAGTAATTCAATTCCTGAGAAATTTTTATTATTCATGAAAAGAATTGAATTCTTAGGAAGAATTAAAAAAAAAATTTTTTAAATAATTGAATTCTGTTTGGAAATTTTATGAAAATAGTAAATATTGAAAATCATTGAATTGCGAAAAGTTTTTAAAAATAATTAAATTTTATAAAGAATTCTATTATATATATATAGTTTATTTACTCTCCCTACAATAGGTAGGGTTCGAGACTCCCAAGTACATACATAACAATCTTAACCTATATTTACAAAAATCCTTACAACTAAACATTCTCTTCATACAACTTAACCTAAAAAACGCAACTCTCTCCACGCTCTCTACCTTACGCATACGCTCTTAACCTATCGCCAGTGCCGGGCTTCCGTTTCCAGTTCCTTCTATGCCCATGCTGGCTTCAACCCAATTCGCCCACCCTTTTTTCAAAAACCTGCTTTCTCACCTCCCTTACACGCTCCAGTCATCCACTTTTATCCATCCATCCATCCATCCAAGCAAAATCTTCTCACCTCATTCTCAGCCTATACCTGTCTATCACACTTTACACACTTCCATCACTCCACCCATATCCTCCCCCACAACATACTTTACCCCATCCACCCAAATACAATCCTTACCCATTCTTACCTGTTTTCCTTTCACTCTCTCCGTCCACGCTGTTTCTCTCAATAGCCATAGCATTCTTCTCTCTCTCCAACATCTATCCTCATCTATTCTTATTACACTTCCTTTCAGTCTTCCTTTCACCCTCATTACATCCATTTTCTCTTCCTCACTACCCAACTCCACCAACCATAACTTTGGTACCCCATATTCACCCTTTCCTAACGCTTGTACCATTTTCACTGAGACATTAACCCCCACCCACGCCAACACTTTTTCCACTGCTCTTTTACCCTCCAACACACCTACATTCATACCTCTGATCACTACATTCTTTTTCCTTTTTTCATTTTCTACTACATCCACTCGTCTTGACAAATCTCCCATTTTCCACTTTAACCTCTCATATTCACTTCCCTCAACTTTCTCAGTCCCCTCATTCACTTCCTTTATAAATTTTTCTAATCCATTCATTCTTCTCCACATGCTTTCCTTATCCTTTTTCCACTTACTATCCCATTCATTCCACATTTCCTGCAATTTCTCCAACCTCTCTTCAATTTCCACTATCTCTTTGTCCCTTGATTCCCCATCCTCACATATATCCATCAAATTTTCCCTTACTCTCTTCGCTCCTTCATCCATCGCGTCCTTCATCATCCATACTAATTCTAACAAATCCATGCAATCCTCACACGTCATCTTTTTTCCATTCTTTCCTATTCCCCTTTCAAATACCCGCGCCTTTTTCTCATTCTCGCTAACACTACTTGAGTCAAACTCAGCCATTCCAGAAATCTACCTTATCACTCAAATGCTCAAAATTTTTCCACTGTCTCTCTCTCCTCTCTCTCACTTCAAGCAACCTAACCTCACAAAACACACTTCTCTTTTTTACCTTTTTTATCACTCACACATTCACTACTCTATACCAACATACCTTTCCTTTACACTACCGCAAATTACACTACACACTCAGCACTCTACATTACCCACCCTTTTTTAAAACCTTTATATTTCTCAAAAAAACTCTTAACTCTTTCCAAACGCGTGTACACCGAAACGGTACCGGAAACGGAAGCCTAAAGAATTCTATTAAAATTTTTGCGAATAATTATATGTCTAGCGTTTCATTAAAATTTTTTGAAAATAATTGAATTACTAAAATCATTTTATTATTTATGAAAATAATTGAATTCCTGCGAAAGATTTTATTGGAATTTTTTTAAATAATTGAATTTCCAAAAAGAAATTTATTACTTTTAAAAATAATTGAATTCTTGTGATGAATATTGTTATTTATGAAAATAATTGAATTTTGCACATAATTTTATTAAAATGCCTGCTCGAAATAATTGAATTTTCAGAAATAATTTTGTTATTTATCTTTAATAATTCAATTCTTTTGAAGAATTATTCATGTAAATAATGGAATTCTTGGGAAGAATTTTATTTAAATATTTGAAAATAATTGAATTCCGTTGAAAAATTTTATTTTGTAAAAATAATTAAATTTTTCGATGAGTTAATTTAAAATAGTATTAAAAATAATTGAAATTCTTCGTTGAGTTTTATTATTTATGAAAATAATTAAATTCTTGCTTTGAATTTTATGCAAATTTTTTTTTAAAATTGTTTTTTTTTTTTGTGAAAAATATTATTATTAGTGAATGTAATTGAATTATTGTAAAGAATTGTATGAAAATTTTATTAAATAATTAATTTTTTCGAAATTTGTTTGAAAAAGCTTTTCTAAATTAATTGAATTCCTGTGGAAATTTTATTATTTATGAAAATAATTGGATTTTGGATGATTTTTATTAATTTTTTTTTAAATAATTGAATTTCAAATATTTTTTGAAAATAATTGAAATGGAATAAATTTTTTGACTTCTAGTATTGCGTTGAAAAAAATATTTTTAAAAATTTTCCTTTTTTATAAAATTTTTGAGTAAAAGAAGAGAATTTCAACTGCATTAATAAATCTTTTTAGCGTTTTATACACATAAGTGGTTTTTAAAATTATCGAAAGAATATGTATTTACTGAATACTGACCCCTTATCAATAACCATTTATATTTGTCACGTCGAGATTTCAGATCCCTATATAAGTATAGGATCCCGACAATCTTATATAGTCCATTGGTCAATAAAATCTTAATATAATATTCTTTCACTAACAAAAAGTTCAATATAATATTGAATTCTTAATTCATTTAGAAAATCAAAATGAAATTTTTTCTCCTTTGTTTTCTACTATATTTATTTGTTTCGATTCAAGTAACTACAGCTCGAGAAGTAAATACCATTGCACGTTACTAAGTAGTGAATAAGTAGCCATCGAAAAATTAAACTTGACAACTCAATTTTCTTATAATTTCTCAATAACATTCAAAAATAGAATAATTTTTTTAAAATAAATATTGAAATACCTATTTATTTTACCTACAGAAATTAAAATATATTTCAAATGATTTCAATCATTTTTTTTTCTTGAAATTTGTAAATAAAATTATTCAAAACTTTAATCATTTTATTAAATTCTAAATAAATTTCTATTAGAAAGTTCTACGAGAATTTAATTATTTAAATACAAAAATAAATGATTGAATATTTCTTAAATTTGAATTCTCATAGAGAACTTTATTAAAAAATTTTAAAATAATTGAATTTTTACGAAGAATTGCATTAAAATTTTTTATTATAATTGAATTCATTCAAGATTTAAAATGATTTTAAAAATAATTATTACACTTTAAAAAACAAATTATATCAAATTTTTTTTAAATAATTGAATTTTTTCGAAGTATGTATGAAGTATGTCATTTTTTTAATTTGAATCGTACAGGGACAAAAATTACTTAAGTTTGAGGTGGAAATTGGATTTTATACAGGGGCGGATCCAGACAAGGTTCTTGGGGGGGGCCATCTGCTAGACGCTAGCTTGATGACCTTTTATGAATGAAATTTTTATTAAAAAAATTCCAGGAAGTTTGAATTCTCAGGGGGGGGGCATGCCGCTGTGGCCCCCCCCTGGATCCGCGCCTGATTTTATATTAAAAAAAAAACTAAACAATAGTGGTCAATAAAATATTTAATTTTTAATGTTTACATTTCTAAAAAGTACATAAATTTTTATTTTAGATTCTTGTGCAATGTTCCTGTTTTCTATGATCTACGTAATGTTTTACCATTCTAAGGGTAGGCATTCATAAGCTACCCCCTTACAATCCACCGTGCTAAATTCAAAAACAGTTGGATCAGGAATTCCAAAGCATTTTCCTGTATAGCTTACTATTTTATAGTTCGCTGATGCACATTTATCTAAAATTAATTTTAAAAAATAATATTAATTTCATTTATTTATCCACTTTAGGTTAAAAAAAACATGAATAATAAACATTTAGTGTAAATAGAAAAATAGTGTTAAAAATAATGCCAAAAATAGTGTTAAAAATAGTGTCAAAAATAGTGTTAAAAATAGTGTTAAAAATAGTGTCAAAAATAGTGTTAAAAATAGTGTCAAAAATAGTGTTAAAAATAGTGTCAAAAATAGTGTCAAAAATAGTGTCAAAAGTAGTGTTATATTTTCATGACATAATATTTTAATTATGATTGATAATTTTTGTCTACCAGTTTCGTGATTTAGATTGTTACAAACTATAAAATTTTTTTTTTAAGAAGAAGAATTGAAGAAGAAATTTTAGACTCACTTCTAGCCACATATTCTGTGGCGTATTTTTCCTGTGGATCAATGGAATTATTATCATCATCGAGATCTAGTCTGCCACCAGTGTGAACTCGGGCTTCGATCGAGACGATCACAAACAAAAGAAAACAAAAAATGAAGATTTTCATTTTAAACACTAGTTTCTTCCACAGGGCAAAAAGAATTATTAACAATATCTTGACAATTTTTTACGATAATCATAAGACATGGATTTCAATCTTTATATACACCTGCAAATCGGGCAAATGTCAACAAAAATTGAGCATATCAAACTGAATCTATAATTATGACCTTAAAATTACAAAGGTCATTAACGACAATTGCGTACACTTGAAATATAATAATATCTATAATTGAAAATCTATTTTAGAACACCTTCCTTAATATAAGAAAATATGTGTTAAATTTAAGATTATAAAATACAAATTTCATATCGATTTCTTATGTTTCATATCAATTATACTATCATTATTGAAATGAAAATTTTTTTAAATTTACTTTACCCGCATGGATTTTTTATTAGAATTTTCCTTATAATTTGGGGTTCATTTAATATTTTACTATTTCAAATTATTAAGTCAAACATTAATAGTTTTATAATTAAAAAAATTAGTTACAATAACAAATTAGTTACTTTCTATAAAAAATAATTTTTGAAACTCTTTACTGATTTATTTTTAGTAAACGAATCCGCTATTTATTTATAAAATTTGCGACTTAATTGATTGGATAGAATAAATTACAGTTGTGTCAACAAATTTTTTCAACTTTTTATCAAAATAATAAAAAGGGCGGAAAAAACACGTGTTTAAAAGATATTGACCTCTTTATCACTAACTATTTATATTTATAAAGTTAAGATTTCAGTAAGCAGAATCTCTACTTAACAGTTTAAAAATATTTGTAATTTACTAAGTAGCCTACTAATTTTCAAACGCACTTCCTAAGTTACTAACTAATTAACTGACAAACTAACTTACAAACTTAATTACTAATTAACTTAATACCTTAGTTACTAGCTAACTTAGAAAGGTATAGTTAGTATGTTGATTAGTAATTAAGTTAGTAAGTTAGATAGTAAGTTTGTTAGTAAGTTAGTAAGTTAATTAGTAATTAAATTTGTAAGTTTCTAAGTTCATTAGTAAAGTAGTTCGTAAGTTAGTAAGTTAGTAAGTTAATAAGTTAATAAATTAGAAAGTTAGTAAGTAAGTCATTAAGTTAACTAGTAAGTTAGTTAGTAATTTAGTAAGTTAGAATGTAAGTTAGTAAGTTAATTAGTAATTAAGTTAATAAGTTAGTTACTAAGTAAGTAAGTTAGTTATTAATTAAATTAAAATAAATTAAATTAAGTAAGTTAGTAAGTTAATTAGTAATTAAGTTTGTAAGTTTGTAAGTTAATTAGTAATTAAGTTTGTAAGTTTGTAAGTTAATTAATAAGTTAGTAAGTTCATTAGTAAGTTAGTTCGTAAGTTAGTCAGTTAGTAAGTTAGTAAGTTAGTTCGTAAGTTAGTAAGTTAGTTAGTAATTAAGTTTGTTAGTTAGTCAGTAAGTTAGTAAGTATAAATATGTTAGAAAGTAAGTTAGTTAGTAATTTAATGAGTAATTTGTTTGTAAGTTAGTAAGTTAGTTAAATCGATATCTTCATGTTTTATAATAATATTCTTATATGTTATTGAATTCAAAATTTTTGAAAATCTTAATTTCTATGAAATATAATAATAATAATTAAATATTCATTTAAAAATAAAGTTCTTTAGAGTCAGGAAAAAGTAAAAATTTTGTCTGAAAATCAGGAAGTTATTTAATTTGGTAAAATATAAATGTATTTTACAAACAAATTACATTATAATTTATAAATTACAAAAACAACTAAACAGTAGTATTAAAATAATTGTATATTTAATATTTAATATTAACATTTTTAAAAAATACAAATTTTTATTCTAGATTCTTATATGTAAATACTTGAGTTTCTTTATTCTCCATCCGTAATATTTTACCATGCTGAGGGTATGCATTCATAAGCTGTCCCCTTACAATCCACTGGGCCTGATTTAAGAACAGTTCGATCCGGAATTCCGATGCATTTTCCGGTGTACTTTACAATTTTAATGTCCTCCTGACATTGACCTGAAATTAATTTGAAAAAAAGAATATAAATTTCATTTATTCATACATTTTGGATTAATAAACATGACTGATAGATATATACAGCAGGTAAAGCAAAGTCTTAAAGTACTTATACATAGCTCAACCATGTTTTTTTTTCTTAAATCCAACTAATTTTTGTATCATTTTTAAAATTAAAAATTTAAATAAAATTAATTTTAAAATTGCAATAAAGAAGAAGTTTTATACTTACTTCTAGCCACAAATTCTGAGGCGTATTTCTGTCGTGGATCTATGAAATTATCTTCATTAAAATCTAGTCTGCCACCATTGTAAACACGGGCTTCGATCGAGACGATTACAAACAGAAGAAAACAGAAAATGAAGATTTTCATTTTTAAACACTAGTTTCTTCCACAGGGCAAAAAGAATTATTAACAATATCTTGACAATTTTTTACGATAATCATATGACATGAATTTCGATCTTTATATACACCTGCAAATCGGGCAAATGTCAACAAAAATTGAGTATATCAAACTTGAATCTATAATTATGACCTTAGAGTTACAAAGGTCATTGACGACAATATTGTGTACACTTGAAATATAATAATAATATAATAAACACCTTAAAATGACGAAATTATAAATTAAAATACATTTTAGAACACCTTTTTCTTAACATAATAAAAATGTGTGTTTAATTTTAGATTATAAAAATGCTTCCTCTAAATTTTTTATAAATTCCTATACAATTCCTATCAATTACTATCCTACTTGAAATAAAAATTTTTAAAAATCTACTTTTCCAGAGACTTTTCTTTTTTGGGTTTTTTTTTATTTTTGGGATACATTTAATTAAAATAGTGAAAAAGAAAATTTAGTTATAAATAGAAGTTACATATAAATTAAAACATCATTAAATATATATAGGTTTCACAGTAAATTGTGGGGTATTAAAAAGCGTTGAAAATTAAATTAACACCAAACACGATTACAATAATCCATTTTGGTGTTATTTTTTATTAGGACTGAAATTTTACTTTAAATCAAAACCACGTCAACGATAACTAATTAATTAACTTAGTATGTTAGTAAGTTAGTAATGTTAGTAAGTTAGTATGTTAGTAAGTTAATTAGTAAGTTCGCAACTTAGTAAGTTAAAAAGTTTATAAGTTAGTGAGTTAATTAGTAATTAAGTTTATAAGTTTAGGAATTAAGTTAATAGGTTAATTAGATACAAAATTAGTATGTTAGTTAGTAATTAAGTGCGTAAGTTAGTTAGTAACTTAGTAAGTTAATAAATTAATTAATTAGTAAGTTAGTAAATTAGTTAGTTAATACGTTAATAAGTTAATAAATTAATTAGTAAGTTAATACGTAAATAAGTTAATAAATTAGTAAGTTAATACGTTAATAAGTTAGCAAATTAGTAAGTTAATTAGTAATTAAATTTGCAAGTTTAGTAATTAAGTTAGTAAATTAATAAGCAAATAAATTAGTAAATTAATAAGTTAATAAATTTAAAAGTTAGTAAGTAAGTTAGTAAGTAAGTTATTAAATTAATAAATTAGTAAATTAAATAATAATTCACTTCGTAAGTTAGTTAGTAAGTTAGTAACTTTGTAAGTTAATAAGTTAGTAAATTAATTAGTAATTAAGTTTGTAAGTTTTGTAATTAAGTTACTAAGTTAGGTAGTTACTCAGTTAATAAGTTAATAAGTTAATAAATTAATTAATTAGTAAGTTAGTACATTAGTAAGTTTGTAAGTTAATACGTTAATAAGTTATTAAATTAGTAAGTTAGCAAGTTAGTAAGTAAAATAGTAAGTTAAATAGTAAGTTAGTAAGTTAATAAGTTAATAAATTAGAAAGTTAGTAAAGTAAGTCACTAAGTTAATTAGTAATTAAGTTTGTAAGTTAGTAAGTTAGTAAGTTAATAAATTAATAAGTTAATAAGTTAATAAGTTAATAAGTTAATTAGTAATTAAATTTGCAAGTTTAGTAATTAAGTTAGTAAATTAATAAGTTAATAAATTTGAAAGTTAGTAAGTAAGTTAGTAAGTAAGTTACTAAGTTAGTTAGTTACTCAGTTAATAAGTTAATAAGTTAATAAATTAATTAATTAGTAAGTTAGTACATTAGTAAGTTAATACGTTTTTAAGTTAATAATTAGTAAGTTTGTAAGTTAATACGTTAATAAGTTATTAAATTAGTAAGTTAGCAAGTTAGTAAGTAAAATAGTAAGTTAAATAGTAAGTTAGTAAGTTAATAAGTTAATAAGTTAATAAATTAGAAAGTTAGTAAGTAAGTCACTAAGTTAATTAGTAATTAAGTTTGTAAGTTAGTAAGTTAGTAAGTTAATAAATTAATAAGTTAATAAGTTAATAAGTTAATAAGTTAATAAGTTAATAAGTTAATAAGTTAATAAGTTAATAAGTTAATAAGTTAATAAGTTAATAAGTTAATAAGTTAATAAGTTAATAAGTTAATAAGTTAGTAAGTTAATTAGTTAATAAATTAGTAATTAATTTTGTAAGTTAGTTAGTAAGTTAATTAGTAATTAAGTTTGTAAGTTAGTGAAGTCCCTGGTGAAGCTATATTCGTCGAATTTTGACTAATCGCTGACTTTGTGTTTGATTTAAAATAAAATTTCATTCATAGTAAAAAATATCACCAAAATGGATTATTTTAATTCTCTCTGGTGTTAATTTAATCCTAGAGTGATTAAACTGTTGCAGATTATTTTAATCCATTCCGGTGTTATTTTAACACCTCACGATTTGCTGTGTTATCATTAAAATGTATTGGAATAATTTGAAATTTTTGTCGCGCAGTTAAAAGCCAGCTGTGTTTAAAATTCTTGAATATCACGATGAAGAAGCAATACCTTGAAATTATATAGTTATATTTACTAATGTTAATAGATTGTAGAAAATATTCAGATTGTCCGTATTTAAAAATAACCGGATATTACCAGATAGTGGGGATTGTAAAGAATCTTCAAATACAGAAAAAGAATTTTAAAATTTTCAAGAGGGCTAAGAAAAAATAAAGGTCTAAAACTGTTAGCGTCTTAGCACCAAAATGATTGAATCTTGGTTCCAATTTTTAAATTTTGTCTGATTTTTAAATTTAAAACTCTAGTCCTAACTCTAGGACTTAAAATCCTACTCTCAAGGCTAAGATTCAGTTAAAAATGTTTCTAATATTAATGGGTTTAGTTAAAAGCTGACTGAAAGCACATAAGATTTTTTTATAATGCAATGTATAAAGAGTATAATAAAAGAAGAGTTAATTTTTAAAAATCGTAATCTTAATTTATTTACGACTATAATATAACGAAAAGAAGAAAATCATAAAGTAAAATTTGCCAAATTTTATATACGCAGTAAAAATATTTTCAAAGTCTAATTTTTCGTAAAATCATTGTCAATATATTTTCTTTATCTAATGTATATACTAACTTAATACCATGTAAGTCATTTTCACAAAAAGTCTTTAACAGACTAGTACTCTAAATTCCGTACACAAGAGTAAAAAAAAATGGTTCTTGCTAGAAAAATCATCTTGATCAAAAATTTTCAAGGGCAACCACAGTCTACTGATTTTAAAATTGTAGAGGAAGAGTTACCAATTCTAAAAAATGGAGGTATGTTGTCTAAAGTTGAATTAGGTACCTACTTTTGTTTTTAGAAATGAATTTTTTTCGAAAACTTAGATTTGAAATTACTATTGGAACAAGATGAGAATTAATTGATTTATTAATTAATTGATAGATAAATTAATTAATTAAATAATTAATTATTGCTACCATACCGATTTTCACTCTGTATAGAAGTTCTCGTCGAGGCGGAATTCTTTTCGGTGGATCCATACATGATGTCGTCTGCAATTAATGAATCGGGTATTGGCGAAGTTTTCCACGCGAATCAGGTAGCTAAAATAATTGAATCAAAAGATCCTGCATTTCCCGTTGGCCAAAGGGTTAAGGGTTACTATGGTTGGAGAACTCATACGATCATCAATCCTTCGAAATGGGATCATTCTGGATTTTTGAATGAGGTGCCCAAAGTACTGCCATCGTTAGGCGATTTACCTTCTTCTCTCTATCTCGGCGTTCTTGGAATGCCAGGGTGAGAAAAATGGTCAATAAAAAATAATTTAAATTAATTAACAGGCTTCGCACTCATCTACTAAAACCTACTATTTACTACTTTTTTACGTTATGTTACGATTTAGATACTTTTTTTAAATTTCAGACACAAAAAGCTAGTATTTTTGTTTTTTTTTTAGAATTTCTACTACTTTAAATTCGCTAATAATAATAGAATCAAAAAACTATTCTCAAAAATTATAATCAAATTCTTTCAAACGATTCAATTTTTTTCAAAAAATATTCAAAATTCAATTATTTTCAATTCAAAGTATTTTCATAAAATTTCGCAAAAGAATTCAATTATTTAAAAAACAATTGATGAAATTCATCTAAAATTCAATTATTTTCATAAATAATGAAATTTCCAGAGAAATTCAATTAATTTAGAATTTCACTAATAATAATATTTTTCACAAAAAAAAAACAATTTTAAAAAAAAATTTGCATAAAATTCAAAGCAAGAATTCAATTATTTTCATAAATAATAAAACTCATCGAAAAATTTCAATTATTTTTAATACCATTTTAAATTAATTAATCGAAAAATTCAATTATTTTCACAAATTAAGTTTCCCACACGAATTCAATTATTCAAAATAAAATTTTCATAATATTTTGAAAAAAATAATTGTTTAAAACAATATATTTATAAAATTCTTATGAAAAATTCAATTATTTTCAAAAATATCGAAATTTTTCATAGAAATTCAATTCTTTTTAAACATTTTAATACAAATTTTCGGAATAATTCAATTATTTTCATAAATAATAAAATTCTTCTCAGGAATTTAATTATTCAAGATAAATAACAATATTATTCTCAAAAATTCAATTATTTTGAGGCATTTTAATGAAATTCTTTGCAAAGTTTAATTATTTTCATAAATATACCAATATTCATCACAAGAATTCAATTATTTTTTTTTGAATTTCTTTTTAGAAATTCAAGTATTTTAAAAAATTCAAATAAAATCGTTCGCAAGAATTTAATTATTTTCAAAAATAACAAAATTTGTCATAGAAATTTAATTCTTTTTTTAAACATTTTAATAAAATTTTTCGCTATAATTCAATTATTTTCATAAATAATAAAATTCGTCTCAGGAATTCAATTATTTTTGAAAATTTTAATAAAAATTCGTAGCAACTATTCAATTATTTTCATATTTATAATTTTCATTATAAAATTTATCGCAGGATTTCAATTACTTTTAATAAAATTTTACAGGAATTGCTCAAAAAATGTAATTATTCTTAAAAATTTAATTTTAATTTCTCGAAAAAATCAATTATTTAAAAAAAGTTTTTTTTTTTAAATTCTTTGGAAGAATTCAATTATTTACAAAAATATTAGAATTTTATACAGGAATTCAATTATTTTTAAATATTTTAATAAAATTTTTTTGAATAATTCAATTATTCTTTTAGAATTTAATAAAATTCTACCCGAGAATTCAATTATTCTTTTAAAATTTAATAAAATTCTACCCGAGAATTTAATTATTTACATGAATAATTCTTCAAAAGAATTCAATTATTAAAGATAAATAACAAAATTATTCCAGAAAATTCAATTATTTTGAATCATTTTCAAAAAATTCTTAGCAAAATTCAATTATTTTCATAAATAACAAAATTCATGAAAAGAATTCAATTATTTTTGAAAGTAATAAATTTCTTCTTGGAAATTCAGTTATTTTAAAAAATTCTAATAAAATCGTTCGCAAGATTTCAATTATTTTTATAAATAATAAAATGCTTTTTCGCAATTCAACGATTTTCAATATCTACTATTTTCATAAAATTTTTAAACAGAATTCAATTATTTCAAAAATTTTTTTTTGTAAAAATCTTCGTAAGTATTCAATTATTTTTATGAATAATAAAAATTTTCCAGCAGTTCAATTATTTAAATTAGAATGAATTGAAATCTTGCAATGAATTTTTATTATATTTTTTTTAAAATAATTGAAAATTGAAATCCTGAGAAATTTTTATTATATATGAAAATAATTGAATTTTGGAGAATATAATATTTTTTTTTTAAATAATTTTCGAACATAATTGAATTTCTGCAAACGTTTATAACTTCTCTAAAATTCAATTTTTTTCGATAGTTGCCTTGATTATAACAAAAAAGTTTATTAAATTCTTTTACCAAGATTTTTTAGTCTTAAAGAAATTGCATTTTTAAAATATTTAGATTTATAAAAGTTTAAAATTAGAATTTAAAAAAAAAATTTTTTCTTTATAATATTTTGATCATTTTCTATAAATCTAGAAAACCATAAATAGTAATTGTTTAAAATATTTTTGTTATTAGCCCATAATTAACTAAATTTTGACCATAGTCAAAATATAAAAATTTTAAGATTTTAAATTATTTTTGTCTTTGCAAAAAAGGAATAAAAGTCTGTCTAATTTAACAGATATTTAAAAAAAAAAATTTTTATTTTCATTTTTAGAGAAACAGCATATTTTGGATTTTTAGAAGTCTGTCAACCAAAAAAAGGTGAAATTTTAGTTGTTAGCGGTGCTGGCGGTGCAATTGGATCGCACGTTGCACAAATCGGAAAAATTATAGGCCTCAAAGTAATTGGAATAACTGGAACAGTTGAAAAATGTCAGTGGCTTAAAAATGATTTGAAAATCGATCATGTCATTAATTACAAAACCGAGGACGTTTCAGTAGCTTTAAAAAAATTTGCTCCTGATGGTGTGGACTGCTATTTTGATAATGTACATACAAGTATTTTGTTTATAAAATTATATATCTAATAATTTTTATCTTATAAAATTATATATCTAAAAATTTTTATCTTATAAAATTATATATCTAATAATTTTTATCTTATAAAATTATTATATCATCTATATACTAATAATCAGTTTGAAATCAGTTTCTTATGTTAACTCTTTTTGTTTCCTATTCTTTTAAAAAATAATTTTTCCATAAGGAAAAAAAAATTTCAAATTCAAAAGTTTAAAAAAAAAAAAAAATTTTTTTTTTTAAATTAAAAATTTTAAAAATTAATTAAATTACATTAATAAAAGATATTAATGCAAAAAAAATTCAATTTAACAGATTGGTGGTCCTATTTCGGATACTGTAATTAATCATATGAAAGAATTCGGACGAATTTCAATTTGTGGAAGTATTTCGAGTTACAGTGATGATGCACAACTACAAAGACCGAAAAATTTCTATCAAATGCTATTTTTGATTAAACAGTTGAAAATGGAGGGCTTTATGGTAACAAGATGGAAGCATCGCTATGGAGAGAGTTTCAAGCAAAATTTCACTTGGATTCAAGAAAAGAAACTCAAGTATCGCGAAACCATTTATGAAGGCTTTGAAAATACGGTAAATGCCCTTTTGGGTTTAATGCGACGCAAAAATATCGGGAAAGCAATTGTTAAATTATAAACTATTGAAAATTAATTTTTTTTCGAATTTTCATTAAATAAATGTATCTTCTTTACAATTATTGATTTTTCACAATTTTTGTATAAATATATACATAGTGAATATTTATCTTGTCGTCAATTTGTATATTCAAATTTTATGAAAGCAATCTACGACAAATAATTCTTCTGCTCCACACGTTCATCAGAAGAATTGTTTTTACGTCAAAAAATTTAATTTTCAATGTTGGAAATTTTTTTTTGTTATTATTTCTTCATTTTTTTATTGCAGTCAAAAAATCGATGCATATTTCTAATGAGGGCAAATAATGAAAGTTGAATTTCATTTTTATTGAATTTTTAAGTAGAAAAAAAGTAGATTTTTTTTTAAATTAATGATACTTTTTAGAAATTGAAATAAATTATTATTAATGCTAGACATAGAGTGAATGTGACAGTAGGTTGCGCAATAATTTATATTACGTAAAAGTGAGAAAATGAACAATGCTATATTGTTAAAATTAGAAACTGTTACAGACATTTTTCCTTTGACGAGGATTTTAATTATTGATAATTAAGTAATAAACAAGAAAATTAAGAATTTAGTTTTCCTTTTATTAATATTGTAAATATTATAAATTATTAACTAATGACTTTTAAATAAAACTAATGACTTTTTAAATAAAATAAAAATACTATAATAATAAATTTATAATAATAATTATATAATAAAAATATATAAAAGAAGGGAAAAAATTGACGAATTGATGGACAATTTTTCTTTTATTAGGAATTAAATTAGGAAATATTTTACAATTTTCTAATCGATGTCAAGTTTTTTGAAACTTCCTTCAACGCCAAAAATTTCGCCCGCATTTTTCGATTTACCAGGACGAAGATTTTCGTTCACTCGTCCATTTGTCTCGTCATTGGCAAACCAATTGCGGAATTCGGTTAAAAGTTTCTTTCGTTCATCATAATATTGTGATAGTGGTCCCGCTTTTCCACCAGCTTCATTTGGCAATATTTCCAGGGGGATGAATTTTTCTAAACTCTCCTTTGTTGTATGAAGATGCAACTAAAAATTCAATATTATAATTAAATTTCAATTTCTGTATTTGGAAATGTTAATAGTTTATAGATAAACCCAGAACTTTGATTATTTTATTATTATTTTAATTAACAAACGTTTTCGCATTAAAACCGAATTAGAACTTTATAACTTCGAAGAATTATTATTTTTTCTTACCGAAAATTGTTTACACATTTCACTTCCTAGAAGAGGAAATCCCCGCAAATAGTTGTCGTATTTCAAAAAACTGCAAGGTTGGGTAGCTATAAATATTTCTGATGCTACGCAGGGTTCGGAATGTAAGATTCAAGAATAGACGTTTGCGTTTCCGATGAAAATTCTACGAGACTGTCTACAATAGGTTCGTTTTAACTCCTTATGCTGACCATAACATAAGAATATAAAATTTATTAAATTTTCATGTTATATTCAACATAGGAACACAAAAAGAGCATTGTGAACAAAGCCTTAAGTTAAATCCCCAGTATGTTCGAATATTGTGAAAAGTGGACAAAAATTTCAAATAAACGAACTACCCAACCCTGGTCAACTAAAACGTGAGAAACAAGGTCAGTGATATATCACCATCCTTCTTTATCTTATTAATAAAAAATTCTCACCATATCCAAAAGTTCCTTTTTCATAAATGGCTTGCAAATTGTGAGCATTAAATCGAAAATCGGAGAGGAATTCATGACATGTATTTGTTTGAGTCGAACTGGAAGTGCATCTTGAAGGTAAAATAAGGATTTTTTTGCAATTGCTGGACTCATCCTGCTGACGTGTCCCAATTGTGTACCGTGCATGTCTATGAGAATAACGTGACCCTTGACAGTGCCCACTGTGTGGAACCACACGTCCAATACCATATTGTAACCCTTCAAGGAATCACTGTGCACAAAGTGTGATGGTTCTAGATCAATCAATCTTGAGTAAATTATGCTGTAGCCAGACTTTGATAATCCTTTTAGTGGCGTGTACACTCTGTATAAATATAGAAATTTTAATAAATTGTAAATTTAAATTTTAAAAAATTAATTAAAAACTTACGCTAAATCGAGTTGCCTTTGAAGTGGCGGGCAATTTAAAATGTCCCTGTTTATAAAAAATTCGGGCACGTGTGTTCTCATTGTGTAATAATTGTCTATCGTTCTTTTTGTTGGTTCAATTGAATAATAATTACTGTGCAGAAATAATATCAAATCGATGTCTGGAATTTTTGGTAAATGTGGTTGTTTCTTGCACCATTCTCTCAATGCTTCTAGATCCGATTCTTTTAATTCAGGATTTTTTTTAAATTCCTCCTCGACTGTGATCATTTTTACGGAACTCATACTTTTAAAGTTTTCTTATTTCTCGATTGTTATCGAAATTTGTAGCCAACAGAATTTGTTAATTTTTAACCACTTTATTTGTAATTTAAAATTATAAATTAATATTAATTAATATTAATATTAATTAATATTAATTTTAGTTTTTTTAATGAAAGGTAAAATATGTTAGTTTTTGATTTTTAGTTAACTGATGTATCATTTTAATATTTCCTTATTATTGTAGAAAACAATTTTTTTATTTAACAGTTACGATATAGCAGTGATTGGATTAAAAATAACTTATATGGTTCATGTTCCTTCGACGGTCACTAATAAGGAACTGTGAAGCAATTTCAACAACTAGCTCTTGTTTATGCCTCATGGAGCAGTATATTGCAGTATATGATGTCATCATTTCATAATGACAAAGCTAGTTATGAATGATATGCAGTAACGATTTTTTTTAAAATTTTAACATTACATTACAACAATAATTGTTGTATGCATGAAAATATGATCACAGATTACAGAAAAAATGAAATTATTTTATACATTCTGCAAGTTTATTTCTTCTTTGTCATAATCCACTTATTAATTTTGTGCACGAAATTATAAGAGGGAAATGATTTTCAAGACATTTAAGAAATTTAAGATTTTAAGAATTGAGTTATTACTTATTACTTTAAATGAAAAGTAAGTTAAAATCATTTAACACTTGTTCTTCTTCTATTATACATTTTCAATTATGATTACCTCAAATAATATACAAAATAATGTATAACAACTTATTATTATTAAGGTTTGTTTTAATAATTTTTTTCAGTACTTCTTGTCTTCTTTTTTTTTGCTAATTAAAATAACAATTAAATTGAAATAAATAAAATCAAAATATAACAAATTTAGTTATTTATTTATTAATAAATATAAATAAATAAATAAAAACTAATAATAATGATTTTCGGTAGCAATCTATCCGACGTGAATCATAATCATCACAAATAAACACTGTTGTAAGGAAGGTTAGGTATATTACGAACTGTATGCAGAGATGGGCAGTTACGCGTAAAAAATCCAGAACTCTATACATTTTTCTTTTAATACAGATCATGACAGTCTTTATTTAATAATATGTAAGACACTAAAATACATTCTATAAATAAAATACATCTAATTTATTTAAATTATATACAGAAATTGTTGTTGGTCATGGTTTTGCTAAATGGTGGGAGGTTTAAGGCTAAAGCACAATAGTGTCCTAGAATCGTAATGAAAGAGTTAAAAAAGGATATTAATATATATTCGTCCTTCTCTAACTCCATCTTTCGCTATTTTTCTTTGGTCTTAAAATAGGAGAAATTAAATGTCAACATGCTATTAAAGGCACTTATTGTTGTATTATAGTGAACAATCGATTTTTCAGTCAATATCAAGTTTTTTGAAACTGCCCTCAACACCAAAAACTTCACCGGCATTTTTAGACTTTCCAGGTCGAAGATTTTCATTGACACGTCCACTTTTTTCGTCTTCAATAAACCAATCACGAAATTCTGTCAAAAGATTTATTTGATCCTGATGAAATTTTGACAATGGTCCTGCCTTTCCACCGGCTTCATTCGGCAATAAATCCAGTGGAATATATTCCTCTAGACTGTCATTTGAAGTGTGAAAGTGTAACTAAAAAAGGAATTCAAATATAACATTCATTATACAGCGAACTGCTTTTATGCTGTTCTTCCGGTTTGCACACACTTTTCTGTAAACCGTAGCATTTCTCTTACAAACTTATTAGTTCGTGGCTAACATTATACAGGCAATTGCATATATGCTGTCCTTCCAGTCTAAAGGAATTTTTAAGTCGTGTCACTTCTATCAAATATTTTTAGTTCGTGACATACGAATGTCCATTCATTTGTCATGAACTGTCATGAACTACCATAAACTAACAACATTTTTATAGAATTGTCACGACTTTTGAAAACGCCGTCAAACCAGACGGACAGCATTGATGCATTTGACTGTACACAACTTTGCCATAAACTAACAACATTATGATAGAAAGGCTACGCTGTTTAAAGACGTGTACACACTGGAAGGACAGCATATAAGCAGTTACCTGTATTTAAATTCTACAATTGAAAGAAGCCGTGAATCTAAATAATTACCAAAGTCCATTTTCTTTTTGAAGTCGTACTCACCATGTCCAAAAGTTCCTTTTTGATAAACGGCTTGCAAACCGTCATCATAACGTCGAAAAGCGGCGAAACATTCAAGACATGAAGCTCTTTGAGTCGAAGTGGAAGGGCGTCCTGAACATAGAGTAGTGATTTTTTCGCTATTGAAGGATTCATTCGACTGACGTGACCCATTTGTGAGCCGTGCATATCCATAACAAACACGTGACCTTTGACAGTGCCCTGTGTCCGTAACCATATATCCACCACCATGCCGTTGATCTTCTCAATCTCGGAATGCACAAAGTGAGATGGATCGAAGTCAATGAATCTTGAGTAAATTATGCTGTAGCCCTTTTTGGACAGGCCCTTCAACGGCATATATACTCTATTAATAAAAAAAAATTTTTTTAAATTAATTATTTGTGAACCTGAAGTGTTGTGTAAAACGTAAAACAAAGCACCTAGCTTTAAAGGATCCATTTTTTTGTTATTTTTTACTATGACGGAAATTTTACTTCAAATCAAAACCATGTCAACGATTATTAACTAACTAACAAACTAACTAACTTAGTTACTAACTAACTAACTAAATACCTTACTAACTAATTTACTAATTAACTAGGTAACTAACCTACAAACTAAATTACTAATTAACTTACTAACTAACATACTTACTTAACTTAGTTATTAACTAACTAACCTACTTACTAACTTATTAACTCACTAACTTACTCACTTACCAAGTAGCTTTCTAAATAACTTACAAACTTAATTACTAATTAACTTACTAACTTATTAACTTACTAATTTACTAACTTAATAACTTTCTACGGGACTTACAAACTTAACTACTAATTAAATTACTAACTAACTTAGTTACTAACTAACTTACTTACTAATGACCTTACAAACTTACTAAATAATTTACTAACTATCTTACTAACTAACTTTCTAACTAACTTACTAACTTACTAAGTAGTTTACTAACCTACTAACTAACTTACTAAATAATTTACTAACTATCTTACTAACTAACTTTCTAACTAACTTACTAACTAACTTACAAACTTAATTACTAATTAACTTACTAACTTACAAACTTAATTAGTAATTAACTAACTAACTAACATACTTACTTAACTTAGTTATTAACTAACTTACTCACTTACTAACTAACTTACCTACTAACTTAATTACTAATGACCTTACAAAATTAATTAATAATTAACTTACTAAATACTAACTTACTAACTTTATAACTTACTAAGTAACTTACTAACCTACTAACTAACTTACTAACTAACGTACTAACTAACTTACTAAATAATTTACTAACTATCTTACTAACTATCTTACTAACAAACTTTCTAACTAACTTACTAACCTACTAACTAACTAACTTACTAACTTACATACTAACTAACTTACTAAATAATTTACTAACTATCTTACTAACAAACTTTCTAACTAACTTACAAACTTAATTACTAATTAACTTACTAACTAATTCACTAGCTACCTTATGAATGAAATAAAGAAGTAATTCTATTAAAAAAGAACAAAATTTGTAATTATTTGGACCCAAGGCCACAATTAACAAACAGTATTCGACAAAAATTAAGGTCCTTGAAAAAAATACCGAAATTAACTTAATTATTAAATAACTTACTGATTTAGTTACTTACTACCTTACTAAGTTAGTTAGTAACTAAGTTAGTAATTAAATAAGTTAGTAAGTAAGTTATCTAGTGAATTAGTTAGTAAGTTAATTAGTAATTAAGTTAGTAAGTTAGTAAGTCAGTAAGCTTGTAAGTTAATAAGTCAGTAAGTTAATTAAGTTATTAGTAATTATGTTTGTAAGTTAGTTAGTAAGTTAATTAGTAATTAATTTTGTAAGTTAGTTATATAGTTAGTAAATTAGTTATTAAGTTGGTAAGTTAGTAAGTTAGTAGGCTAGTAAATTATTAAGTTAGAAAGTTATAGTAAGTTATTAAGTTAGTAAGTTAGTTACTAACTATTGTCTCTCGTGAAGGTAAATTCGTCGAATTTTGTCAAAATGACATCGATGTTATGAATTTTCGATGTCGATGTTTTTCTTTCGATATCCCATCACACTAACAATTCTATGCAATTATATTCTACACTGTGAAACCCTACGCAGTTGCACTGGAACGCTGATTATAAGGAAACCGATTATTAGGAAAGTGTTGTTATTGAAACGGGACGAGGAGTGAAGGGGAGGGTCGAGATTGCTTCGTTGATCGTAGTAGCGTAGCTATGAAAGGAACCGTATCCCCCCCCGTGTTATTAAATTTTATTTTGTAAAAATGAAAGAATTTATTAATATTTTATTAATATTATAATCAATTAATAATCCGGGTAACAATTTTTCTAAATAAAATTTATTTTTTCTGCAGAAATTAATTTATAATGCATACATATAGTGTTTCTTACGGCCCTGCATGTTTATACTTTTCCGTCAAGGTGACCTAACCGAATTAAAACAAACGATTTAAATAAAAAAAAACGATTTTCTAAAAAAATTATGATTTGTCGTTTTCAATATAGTTTAAAATATACTAACTTCCAATAATTTTATCAAAAATAGTAATAAAATAATGTAAAAAATTTAATTCAATTTCATTTTAGCGTTTTTCTTTAAATAGTAAGATATTAAAAATTTTTCTTTTTTTAAAGTAAAAAGATCGTCAATAAAATTCCCTATAAAGTGGAAGTATACATAAAAAATTATCAAAGGGACAAAACACATACGGCTGTTCAAATTTTTGTTTTTCCTTTCCTGCTTCACATATTTACTTAAAAATATTATAAATATTAGTATTTAAATTACGTAATAAATTATTATACATTATTATAATTTAATAAAATATTGTGAAAAAGAACTTACGCAATATCGAGTTGTTTTCGAAGTGACGGGGAATTAAGAATGTCTCGGTTTGTAAAGAGTTCAGGCACGTGTGTTCTCATTGTAAAATAATTGTCAATTGTTCTTTTCGATGGTTCTATTAAATAATAATTACTATGCAAGAATAGTATTAAATCAATGTCAGAAATTTTTGGCAAATGCGGCTGCTTTTTGCACCATTCTCTCAATATTTCCAGATCCGATTCTTTTAATTCAGGATTTTTTTTAAATTCCTCCTCGACTGTGATCAATTTTGTTGAACTCATGGTTTTCTTTTTTTTATATCACTAACAATGTAATTTTGCTAATTTAGTTGTTTAACTCATATTTATTATTTCGATCGAGCCTGAAGTATATTTAATAATAAAATATTAGTTTTAATACCTAAATATTTTTAAAATAGGATTTAAATAATTTTATTATTACTTAATTGTAATTTTATTATTCTTTTATACTATTTCGAATTGTTATATTATTTTTTCACTTTTTGACAATTTTTTATTTAAATTTTGTTTTTTGTTTACTATTTTAAAATATTGATTTATTATTATAATGGTTTATTAAATTATTATTTTTATGTTTTATTAAATTAATTAGTTTTTTAGTAATTTTTTAAAATTTAATAACTTATAAAAACGCTTTTTTATTTGAAAGTAACCCAAATAGAGGATTATAGTGTTTTTCCTATGATCACGAATAAGGAACTAAATGAAACTTCAACGGCGCAAACTCTTGTTAATTCATTAGGAGAATGATGTCATCGTTCAATAAATGACAAAGCTGGTTTATCAAGGATATGCAACAATTTTCTTTTTAAATCTCAACATCGTAGTTGTTATTAATAATAGTAGTAACAATATTTAATAAATATTAATAATATTACTTTTATTAATATTTATTAATAAATATTACGAAGGTTTTTAAAAATTTTACTTTAAATTTAAACTGTTCAAAACGTAACCTGAATTTTTTTGTCGCCTAAAGTCCATGTTACTGAAAAGCGTCACTCATAAGAAGGTTAATAGAACTAAATGTTTATTTTATATTTAAGTGTTGCGTCAGCCTAGAGCCTACAAGTTAAATTAATTTTTCTGAAAAGTGTTTTGGATGTAATTATATTTAAATCGACACTCTTGGTCCCCTTGGTCCTAAAATCTGATCGTCTTTTCTTTCTGTGAAATGCTTTTTCCCGTAAATTGACAACTTAATGTTTACTTCACAAGTACACACTGTTGTAAAAAGTTAGGTTAGGTGTATTACGAATTGTATACAGAGATGGGCAGTCACGCGTAAAAAAAACTCAGAACTCTGTGCACTTTTCTTTTAATACAGATCATAACAGTCTTTATTTAATATGCAAGACACTAAAACACATTCGATAAATAAAATACGTCTAATTGATTTAAATTAGACACAGAAATTGTTGTTGAGGACGCGGAATGTAAAACTCGGGACCTAATAGGGAAAATTAAGTTTTAAGGTTATGTTTACTTGAAAATCGTCGTTCATAACAGTGACGTCATGGTTTCACTATACATGATGGGAGGTTCAAGGCTAATGCACAATAGTGTCCTAGAATCATAATAAAAGAGTTAAGAAAGGATATTAATATATCTTTGTCCTTCTCTAATTTGCTCTTCCACTATTCTGCTTTGGTGTTAAAATAAGAGAAATTAAATGTCAAGATGCTATTAAAGGCACTTATTGTTGTATTATAGTGAACAATCGATTTCTCAGTCAATATCAAGTTTTTTAAAACTGCCCTCAACACCAAAAACTTCACCAGCATTTTTAGACTTTCCAGGCCGAAGATTTTCATTGACACGTCCACTTTTTTCGTCTTCAATAAACCAATCACGAAATTCTGTCAAGAGTTTCATGCGATCATCATAAAATTTTGACAATGGTCCCGCCTTTCCACCGGCTTCATTCGGCAATATCTCCAGTGGAATATATTCCTCGAGACTCTCCTTTGTGGTGTGAAGGTGTAACTAAAAAAGAATTCAGATAGAATATTGATTATATAGGTAACTGCTTTTATGCTGTTCTTCCGGTTTGCACACTTTTCTGAAAACCGAAGAATTTCTCTTACAAACTTATTAGTTTGTGGCTAACATTATACACTCAGATGCTTTAATGCTTTCCTTCCGGTTTGACTTAATTTTAAAATCATGTCACTTCTATCAAATATTTTTAGTTCGTGACATACGAATGTCCATTCATTTGTCATGAACTGTCATGAACTACCATAAACTAACAGCATTTTTATAGAAGTGCCACGACTTTTGAAAACGTTGTCAATCCGAAAGAACAGCATTAATGCATTTGACTGTACACAACTTTGCCATGAACTAACAACATTATGATAGAAAGGCTACGCTGTTTAAAGACGTGTACACACTGGAAGGACAGCATATAAGCAGTTACCTGTATTCAAATTCTACAATTGAAAGAAGCCGTGATTCTAAATAATTACCAAAGTCCATTTTCTCCAGTACTCACCATGTCCAAAAGTTCCTTTTTCATAAATGGCCTGCAAATCATCATCATCAGATCGAAAATCGGCGAAACATTCATGACATGAATCTCTTTGAGTCGAACTGGAAGGGCGTCCTGAAGATAGAGGAGCGATTTTTTCGCCACTGAAGGATTCATTCGACTGACGTGACCCATTTGTGAGCCGTGCATATCTATAAGAATCACGTGACCCTTTACAGTGCCCTCAGTCCACAACCATATATCCAGCATCATATTGTAGGCCTTCTCGGTCTCGGGATGCACAAAGTGAGATGGTTCGTAGTCAATCAATCTTGAGTAAATTATGTTGTAGCCCTTCTTGGATAGTCCCTTCAACGGCATATATACTCTATTAACAAGGAAAAATTAAATATTTTAGAACCTGTACTCAAAAGTAAATTATGAGATATTAACAAGCGTTGTAGATTAAATTGACACCAAAAAGGATTAAAATAATCCATTTTGGTGTTATTTTTTACTATGACTGAAATTTTACTTCAAATCAAAACTAAGTCAACGATTACTAACTAACTTAGTTACAAACTAACAAACTAACTACCTTACTAATTACTTTACTAACTTACTAGATAAATAACTTACAAACTTAATTGCTAATTAACTTACTAACTTACATACTTACGTTACTTACTAACTTAGTTATTAACTAACTAACTTACTAACTAACTTACTAACTTACTCACTTACTAACTTACTAACAAACTCACTAACTTACAAACTTAATTACTAATTATTTTACTAACTAACTTACAAGCTTAACTACTAATTAACTTACTAACTTAATAACTTAATAACTTACTAATTTACTAACTTACTAACTTACTAACTTAATAACATCCTAACTTACTAACTTACTAAGTAACTTTCTAACTAACTTACAAACTTAATTACTAAATAACTTACTAACTAACTTAGTTATTAACTAATTTTCTAACAAACTTACAAACTTAATTACTAATTGACTTACTAACTAATTTTTTAACTAACTTACAAACTAACTTACTTACTTAACTTAGTTATTAACTAACTTACTAACTAACTTACTTACTTAACTTAGTTATTAACTAACTTTCTAACAAACTTACAAACTTAATTACTAATCAACTTACTAACTAACTTACAAACTTAACTACAAATTAACATACTAACTTATTAACTTAATAACTTACTAACTTAATATCATCCTAACTTACTAACTTAATAACATCCTAACTTACTAACTTACTAACTTAATAACATTCTAACTTACTGACTTACTAAGTAATTCTCTAACTAACTTACAAACATCATTACTAATTAACTTACTAACTAATTTTTTAACTAACTTACTAACTAACTTACTTACTTAACTTAGTTATCAACTAACTTACTTACTTAACTTAGTTATTAACTAACTTACTAACTAACTTACAAACTTAACTACTAATTAACTTACTAACTTACTAACTTATTAACTTATTGAGTTATTAACTTACTAACTAACCTACAATGTAACTTTCTAAGTTACTAACTAATTAACTTAGTTAATAACACACTAACTTACTAACTTGTATAGCCAAGATTGAAAGCTTAAGACGGGTGGTATAAACAAATAAATAAAAATTAATAAATAGTTAGTTATTGAGTTAGTTAGTAAGTTAGTAAGCTATTTAGTTAGTTATAAAGTTAGTCAATTAGTAAGTCACTTAGTAAGTTAGAAAGTTAGTTTGTTAATAAGTTAGTTAGTAAGTTAGCTTCATTTTTGACGGAACCATAAAACATTGAAAATTGGTAAATTTCTTTAGAAGTGACAAACTTTTATTAATTACATTAAAATAGGGTAAGAATTCCTGAAGTGGGCCCCTAAATTTTTTTGGGTCTATGAATTTTTCTCATTTTTATACGTTTCGATAGCCTATGATGGTATAATTAAAATTTGTAAATAGTTTTCTGATATTCGAATATTTGCAAAAGTCATTAATGTTCAAAGTTCTTTGTAGCGTTTTAGTAAATAACCAATTAATCGCGATCCAATTAATGAACCGATTTTAATAAAACCTGAAAGAGTGTTTAATGAGGAATTGTACTTTAGATAAATGATAAAAGTTTTAATTAAAAATAGGATTTGTTTAAATAAATTAACTTCATAATTTTTTAGGTTAAAAAAATATGTTTTTCATCTTTTTTTTATTTTTTTTAATAATCAAAGAAAGAATACTTTTAAGATTTCTTTTCAACAATAAAAAAGTGTGATTTTCTATTTCTTTAGAAAATATAATATTTTTAATATTAAAAATTAAAAATTAATTAATTAATTAATTAATTAAAAATTATTTATTTTTAATATTTTTAGTTACAAAAATTTTTTGAAAAGTAAAAGAGATTTAAAAAAATGAATTCAATTTCGAATTTCATAATCGTTTTAAACGTTCAAATGAACGAAATTAATTTATTTCTTCTTCAAATTAAATTTTTATTTCTATAATTTTGCAACATGAAAAACATTAATTATATAAAGTTTCCAAATCTAAAATTTCAGTTTATAATCTTTATTATAATCAGTATTAAAAATATTTTTAATGAAATATATTTCGTTCATATTAGAATATTCTACACTTTTTGATCATTTTAGTTTTGTTTTGCGTTTTTCTCTAAAATAATAAGATATACAAAAATTTTATTTTTTATAAAAGTAAAAAGATCCTGTGATGTAGTACAGATAAAAAATTATCAAAGGGCCAAAACACAAACGGCTGTTCAAATCTTTAGTTTTACTTTCCTGCTTTACTTATTTACTTAAAAAAACTAAGTATTATCATTTAAATAATGTAATAAATTATTATAAGTTATTATAATTTAATAAAATATTGTGAGAAAGAATACTTACGCAATATCGAGTTGTTTTCGAAGTGACGGGGAATTAAGAACGTCTCTGTTTGAAAAAAATTCAGGCACGTGTGTTCTCATTGTAAAATAATTGTCAATTGTTCTTTTCGATGGTTCTATTAAATAATAATTACTATGCAAAATTAGTATTAAATCGATGTCAGCAATTTTTGGCAAATGCGGTTGCTTTTTGCACCATTCCCTCAATATTTCAAGATCCGATTCTTTTAATTCAGGATTTTTTTTAAATTCCTCCTCGACTGTGATCATTTTTGTTGAACTCATGGTTTTTGTATTATTAACTCAAACCGAATTTTGTTAATTTACTTGTTTAACTTATATTTATTTATCTTTATTATTTATTAAATTATTTTTTATGCTTTATTAAATGAATTAATTTTTTATTTATTTATTTTTTTTATTCATTAAATTTTTTTATGCTTTATTAAATTAATAAGTTTGTTAGTAATTTTTTTAAAATTTAATAACTTAAAAAAAAGCTGTTTTATCTAAAAAATCTCCCACATAGATGATTAGTGTTTTTGCCATGATCACTAATAAGGAACTAAATGAAACTTCAACGGCAATCTCTTGTTTATGCATCATGGAGCATGATGTCATCATTCTATAATGACAAAGCTGGTTTATCAAGGATATGCAACAATTCTTTTTTTTTCTTTAAATCTTGAGATTTAAACATCGTATTTTGAATAATTCTCATGTGGACGAAAATTTTGATCATAGGTTACAGATGAATAACTTAAAAATCATTTTTCAAAACGTAATTATATTTCCTTTCTGTCATTTATACAGCTGTTATGTATTCAATTTTTATACATGAGAAAATGGACAAGAAAATTTACAAAATGGTAAATAATATTAAAATTTCAGTTAATATTGAATATTAGTTGTTAATTAAAAATTAGATTAAATAATATAATATTTTAATTCTATTACAAACTTTCCAAAACATAACCTCTATATTTTTTTGCCGCCTAAAGTCTATTTTACCGAAAAGCGTCACTTATTCGGTTAATAAAACTAAATTTAATTTAAATTATTTATTCAAGTGTTGCGTTAGCCTACAAGTTTAATTAATTTTTCTGAAAAGTATTTTCGATCTAATATTTGTAAATTTTAATCGATAGCTAGTGATTTGAAGCTACCTTCAGCGCCAAAGAGATCGGTAGCGTTTTTCGCTTTTCCAACGCGTTTAGATTCATTCACACGTCCATGCAATTCGTCGTGCGCAAACCAATAGCGAAATTCCTCCAATTCCTTGATACTATTTTGTCGAAATCCCTCCACAGGACCTGCCTTACCGCCTGATTCATTTGGCAAAATTTCCATGGGAAATAGTTTTTTAAATGTGTCGATTGCCGTATGAAAATGTAACTGAAAATTTATTTAGTTCAATTATTTTTTTTTTCAGTTATTATTTTTGCAAAAATATAAGTCGGTTCAATTTTAATGTTTAGAAATAAGAAAGTGGACATGTACGAATATAGTTATGGTTATAGTTACTATACCATGTCTATTAATTCCTTCCTCATAAATGGTTTTGTCATTGCAAACAGCATATCGACTGCGGCTACTGAATTAATAAAATGTATGGCCTTTAAACGAACTGGAAATGCATCTTGAAGATAGCAGAGAAATTTTTTGAAAATTATAGGACTCGTTCTTGTCACGTGACCAATACTTATTCCCTTTACGTCAATAACCAAAACATGACCAAGCATTGTTCCATGCGTTTGCAACCACAAATCAAATATCATTACGTGAAGTTTCATCGTGTGCAAATGGACATACTTTGTGACGTCGCTGTCCATTAATTTCCAAAACAAAACACTGTAACCCTCATTTGTCTTTCCCTTTAGAGGTGTAGTGAAACTGTAAATGATAATAATTCAAATTCATTTCGAATATGATTAATATTAATTGGAATATCGATCGATATCTTCTACTTTTTTTATTAAGTGGTTATATCCACTTAGAATTTAATTATTTTCATAAATAATACAAATTTCACAAAAGAGTTCAACTATTTACAAATTTTTTATAAATTAGTGAAGAAAGAGAGTGTAGTTAAAGTAAAGTGACTGTGAAGAAAGAGAAGTTTAAGTAAAGTGACTGTGAAGAAAGAGTGAAGTGATATAACAAAGAAATGATAGTAAAGTGACAGTGAAGAAAGATGAAGTGAAATAACAGTGCAATGAAGGTAAAATGTCAGTGAAGAAAGAGTGAAGTTAAAGTAAAGTGACAGTGAAGAAAGAGTGAAGTGAAATGACAAAGAAATGATATTAAAGTGACAGTGAAGAAAGAGTGAAGAGAATTTGAAAATAAAGTTATAGTGAAGAAACATGAAGTGAAATAACAGTGAAATGAAAGTAAAGTGACAATGAAGAAATAGTGAAATGACAGTGAAGTGAAAGTAGAGTGACAATGAAGAAAGAGTGAAGTTAAAGTAAAGTGATAATGAAGAAAGAGTAGTGAAGTTAAAATAAAGTGACAGTGAAGAAAGAGTGAAGAGAATTTGAAAATAAAGTGATAGTGAAGAAAGATGAAGTGAAATAACAGTGAAATGAAAGTAAAGTGACAGTGAAGAAAGAGTGACGTTAAAGTAAAGTGACAGTGAAGAAAAAGTGAAATGAAAGTAAAGTGACAATGAAGAAAGAGTGAAATGAAAGTAAAGTGATAGTGAAGAAAGATGAAGTGAAATAACAGTAAAATGAAAGTAAAGTGATAGTGAAGAAAGAGTGAAGTTAAAGTAAAGTGACAATGAAGAAAGAGTGCAGAGAAATTGAAAATAAAGTGATAGTGAAGAAAGATGATGTGAAATATCAGTGAAATGAAAGTAAAGTGACAATGAAGAAAGAGTGAAATGACAGTGAAATAAAAGTAGAGTGACAGTGAAGAAAGAGTGAAGTTAAAGTAAAGTGACAATGAAGAAAGAGTTGCGAAGTTAAAGTAAAGTGACAGTGAGGAAAGGGTGAAGTTAAAGTAAAGTGACAGTGAAGAAAGAGTGAAGTGTAAGTGAAATGACAAAGAAATTATAGCAAAGTGACAGTGAACCTGTACCTTTCTTCACAGCAGGTCACATATAAATGTTAAATTATTAATTGATATTAAATTTCTTTTATAGAATATAAATTTTAATTATACATACGCGACTTCCAATGCGGTTCGCAATTCCGGCGACTGTGTCAAATCCCTGCTCGTGAAAAATTCCGGTAAATGTGTCCTCAACGTAAAATAAGTTTCAATATTCGTCTTTGTTGGTTCCATCAGGTAATAATTGCTATGTAGGAAAAGAATTAAATCCGTGTCAGTGACTTTCGGCAAGTGCGGTTGTTTTTCACACCATTCACGTAGCATTTGCAGATCCGATTCTTTAAGATCGGGATTCTTTTTAAACTCCTCGTCCACATTGATATACTTCAGAACCATGACTATTCGAAAATTTAGTTCCTTTCAATTCAATTTTAGTAAAGTATTTGATAAATATTAAAGGGGGTAAAATTTCTCTGCTTATTCTGTACCACTATTTTCTTTTTGTTCTATGTTATATATATTATATTATGTATTATTATATTATATATTATATTTCTTTTTGTAAAAATATCTTTTAACAATATATAAATCAAATATACCGCCGTATATTCCGTACAGGGGAAAAAAATTATGAAAGTAAAGATATAAAGAAATAAAGATGTAAAGTTGGGGAAAAATATTTACTGTACTGTAAAAGAGTGAAATGATGACTGTTGTCGCAAACTATCGTTTATCTAAGCTACATACTAAGTAATCAAAATTGTCGTGACTTTGATTTTTAAGAATGACAAAGCTATATTAATGGTAAATTATAGAATTGTTTTTATTTTTCACAAACATCTTACAAATGCTGTTTCCTTGAAGGAAACGTATAATAACACTGCCTTAGAAAACAATCTTTAAAAATAAAAAAATGCTACAAAGTATATGATTTTTTTAGAAAAATACCTAGAAATTAGAATTTTAGGTCACGCCTTTTTTACAAGACACGCTCATTTCGGCACTAGATTCATAGTGGGGGAACAAAGAGGACTCACATTTTTCTAATTCTAATTGATTCTTTCTCTCCTTAATAAAAAAAAATTCGATAGCTTCTACCTTATTGGCCAGAAGTATTTTTTTAAAAATTCTTTTTAAAGAACTTTTTTTCTTTCTTTGATTTTCATTAACTTAAAATATTAACGTTAGACTTAACATTTAACGTTAACCATTATACTCTTTGGTGTTAAGTTTACAATTTGGCTAAATTGACAAAGAAGAATTACAAAAATTGCGTTAATGATAGATTGAGACAGCAGAATTTTTCGCCACCATGTCTAAAAAATCTTAATATTGTCAAAAGCAACAATATACTTTCAGTATAGTTTAAAGTTTAAACATTTAGTAATTTAAAGAAAGGAGAGGGAGAAAAAGGTGGACAACTCGAATATTTTCGCCCATAAATAATAATATTTTCTAAGAAAGTAGAATTTTCGTGAAATGGTATAAATAAAATATTATTTTTGTGTTAAAATACTGATAAACATATGTTTATGAATTGAAAATTTAATCTATGTCGAGCTTTTTAAAACTGCCCTCAGCGCCAAAGAGGTCAGTGGCATTTTTTGCCTTTCCTGGACGCAGTGTCTCTTGAACACGAGCCGTTTTTTCGTCTTGCTCAAACCAATCGCTGTAATCGTCCAGTTCCTTTTTTCTCGCATCATGAAATTCACTCAAGGGTCCTGCCTTTCCACCGGCCTCGTTAGGTAATATGTCCAGGTCAATGTGTTTCGCTAATGAAGTATTATTGGTGTGAACGTGCAACTAAAAGAAAAAAAATTGTATACCTTATTTTAATTGAATTTTTCATCTTGAATTTCAATTTTACAGGTAAAGAAGTTAAAATATTGGTAAAATATTTTGCTTGATCGATTTTATATTTATAGGCTTCGCACTCGTCTACTAAAACCTACTATTTACTACTTTTTTTAGGTTATGCTACTATTTAGGTACTTTTTTAGATTTCAGCCACTATAAAAGCTATTATTTCGGTTTTTTTTTGAGAATTTACACTACTTTAAATTCGCTAATACTAGAAATCAAAAAACTATTCTCGGAAATTATAATCAAATTCTTTAAAACGGTTCAATTATTTTCAAAAAATATTCGAACTTTAATTATTTTCACATTATTTTCAATATCTAGTATTTTCATAAAATTTCACGAAAGAATTCTATTATTTAAAAAAAATTGATAAAATTCATCAAAATTTCAATTATTTTCATAAATAATAAAAACTCATTGAAGAATTTCAATTATTTTAAATACTATTTTAAATTAATTAATGAAAAAATTCAATTATTTTCAAAAATAAATTATTTCCACAAGAATTCAATTATTTAGAACAATGTTTATAAAATTCTTATAAAAATTTCAATTATATTAAAAAAAAAAAAATTTTCAAAGAAGTTCAATTATATTAAAAAATAATATAATTCATCGCAGAATTTCAATTATTTTTAATACAATTTGACAGGAATTGCTCCAAAAATGTAATGATTCTTAAAAATTTAATTGCATTTTCTCGAAAAAATCAATTATTTAACAACATTTTTATAAAATTTTTCATAATAATTAAATGACTTTCATTAATAACAACACTTTTCGTTGAAATTCAATTTTTAAAAAAAAAATTTTTGATAAAACTATAAGCAAGAATTCAATTATTTTTAAAAATAACAAAATTTTTCACAAAAATTCAATTTTAATATAATTTTTTTGCAATAATACGATTATTTTAAAAAATAACAAAAATTTTTCACGGAAATTCAATTATTTTGAGGCATTTTAATAAAATTTTATGCAAAATTCAATAATTTTCATAAATAACAAATATTCATAACAAAAATTGAATTATTTTTAAAAGTATAATAAATTGTTTCTTTGAAATTCAATTATTTTAAAAAATTCTAAAAAAAATCGTTCCCAAGAATACAATTATTTTCATAAATAATAAAATGTTTTTTAGGAATTCAATTATTTAAGAAAAACACAATTTTTCACAGAAATTCAATTCTTTTGAAGAAGAAAAATGTAATTATTCTTCAAAATTTAATTTCAATTCCTCACAAAAATCAATTATTTAAAAGAATGTTTTTTTAAAATTCTCTAGAAGAATTCAATATTATTTAAAGAAATATTAGAATTTTTCACAGGAATCCAATTATTTTCAAATATTGTAATAAAATTATTCCAAAGAAATCAATTACTTTAAATACAATTTTAATTAATTTTTTGAAATAATTCAATTATTCTTTTAGATTTTAATAAAATTCTTTCCGAAAATTCAATTATTTACATAAATAATTCTTCGAAAGAATTCAATTATTAAAGATAAATAACAAAATTATTCCCGAAAATTCAATTATTTTGTGGCATTTTAATAAATTTTTTACAAAATTCAATTATTTTCATAAATGACAATATTCATCTCAAGAATTCAATTATTTGTAAAAGTAATAAATTTCTTCTTGGAAATTCAATTATTTTAAAAAATTCTAATAAAATCGTTCGTAAGAATTCAATTCTTTTCATGAATAATAAAAATTTCTCAGAAATTGAATTATTTAAATTAGAATTTGCATAAAGTTAGTAAAAAAAAAATCAATTTTTTAAAAATTTTTCTAAAATTCTTCGCAAGAATTAAATTATTTTAAAGGACAGAGATATATTTGTGTCCTTTTCCATCGCATACGTTTCGTTATTGCGAAAGACTTTCGCAAAACTATTATATACTTTCGGTCTTAATACCGATAAAAGAAAGATACTGTAGAGACACCATTATAGAGAACGGGGAAGCACAGAAAACATTAAGCCCTATTCACAATGGATTCTTGCACGTGAATAGTATTTTTTTTTTTTGGTAACTCCCCAACCTTGCAGATTGTTGACAAAAAGTTTTTCATTTAACACAGTTGGGCAGTTGACATTATAGAATTATAAAATTATAATTATAGAAATTTTAAGGATTATAAAATTATAATTATAGAAATTATAAGAATTATAAAATTATAGATCTAATTATCCAATTATAGAAATATTTTACATACCACTTCAGTTAATTCCTTCTTCATCAATGGCCTTATCATTTGAAGTATAACGTCCATTGCGGCATTAGAATTCATAAAGTGCAATCCCTTTAGACGCACTGGAAGGGCATCCTGAAGGTAGACCATAAACTTTTTTGACGTCAAGGGACTTAATCGAGCGCAATGTCCCAAGGAGATGCCAGCCATGTCGGCCAATAAAACATGTCCACTGGTTGTGCCTTCCGAATGTAGCCAAACGTCGAAAATCATTGAGTAATATTTTAAAATGTCAATATGCACAAAATGCGATGGATCCGAATCGATTAGTTTCCAAAAAATTATTTTATGACCGTCCTTGGTTTTTCCCTTCAATTGTGTCGTGACACTTTTACAGAAATAAAAAAGAAATTCATATATAATTATACAGATTTATGAAATAATTTGTAAAATCTTTTTCCCCATTTTGAATTTTTTAAATCCGACTTGAAACTAACGTTCAAGTCGGATTTAAAAAATTCAAAATGGCGGATCCAAAATGGGGAATTATTTTTACAAATTGACCGCATATTCGCTTAAAACTTATCAATTGGGGGTTTTTTAAGTCACTGAACATGAATTTCAAGTCGGATTTTAAAAATTCAAAATGGCGGATCAAAAATGGGGAAAAGAATTTTATAAATTGACAATTTTTTATTAAAACTTGTCAATTGGGGGTTTTTTAAGTCACTGAACGTGAATTTCAGGTCAGATTTTAAAAATTCAAAATGGCGGATCCAATATGGAGGATATTTTTTTTTTAAATTGTTGCAAATCGTTTGAAATTTATAACTCTGGGGTTTTTTGGGGTCACTGAGTAGAAATCAAATGTCAAATTCAAAAAAAAATACTAATTTACCAGACTTTAAACAAATAACTTTTTATGAAATTAAAAAAAAAAAGTTGAACTTGAATAGAAAAAAAAGATGATCACTTACGCAACATTTGATATTTTCTGAAGTTCCTTGGACGTTTTAAATCGTCTGTTGGAAAAAAATTCCGGCACGTGTGTTCTCACTGTATAATAACAATCAATCGTTGTCTTCGTTGGTTCCATTAAATAATAATTACTATGCAAAAACAATGCTAAATCGATATCAGGAATTTTTGGTAAATGCGGCTGTTTATCGTTCCATTCCCTCAACAATTGAATTTCATTGTCTTTCAATTCGGGATTTTTTTTTAATTCCTCCTCGTATGTTATAAATTTTGCCATTATTTTGATAAATGTCTGTAAAAATGAAAAAAAATGTTTCTTTTTATTAAAATAGTTCGAATGTTTCCAAAAAAAACTTAATTTTACACAAATATTTGTCGATTTTTGTGGCATTGTGTCCAAGGCCACAAAATCGACAAATATTATTTGTAAAATAGGTACGTAATCAACTTTTTTTTTCTTTTTTTTTATTATTATTTTAAACTAAGAGTGTAATTTAAAAATTCTATTTCTCATGAGCGCTGAGAAAAAACTGCAAAACTATTGAAGATAATAATGTTCTCGCGTGTTAGAATCGCGTGCGCCAATATCATTTCACAGTGCATTGTCAATTGACTATTAGGTGAATGTTAAATGGCGTAATTAATTTATAAGTAACATTAGATTGCACAACTTTATTATAAATATCGTATATTATAAAATAAAATAAGTGAGGTAAAAATTTAATACTATAATTATTTTTTAAAAAAAACCACATCTTTTCAATTTTACTTTTTTAGAAAAAAAATAATAATAATAGTAACAATAATTTTTTAATAAAATTAAAATTTAGATTTTTAGTCGTTTACAAAATTGTTCGATAAAAAAATCTAAGTCAAAATAAATAGAAAAAAAAGAAAAAGAAAAGAAAAAAAGGAAAAAAAAATAGAAAAAAAAGTAGAAAAAAATGTTATGAAAAAAATATATATTGAAGGGTACATTAGAAAGTGCATGAACAGAATACTAGTTTTCTTCGCGAGACCAGTTTTCAACGGAAATATGAAAAATTTCTTGTGTGAGGGAATTTTTTTTAAAATTTTTTTTTTATTTTTTATAATGCAGACGGCATTGATCATGGACGTGAACAGGACAGGCGGACCACCCCGACCTCGAGCGATCATGTCCCGATCACCTAAACCGACCGCCCTCTCATCCATCATACCTCCGCGGTTTGTGTCACGTTCCTCAAGTATCTCATCTTTTATTCACTTTTCTTTTTTCTTTTTTCATTCTTTTTTTACTTCTTTGCTTCTTTCGATTCTCTTTTCTTTTACGATTTTTACTTTCATAAATGTTTTTTTCTTTAATATTCAGTTTGATTTTTATTTTTTTCAATTCAATAATAAATTAATAATAATAATACAGGCTTCGCATTTATCTATACTAAAACTATTTTCAATATCTAGTATATTTTCATAAAATTTCGCAAAAAAATTCAATTATTTAAAAAAAAAAATTATAAAATTCATTGAAAATTCAATTATTTAAAGGGAAATTTATAAAATTCATTAAAAATTCAATTATTTAAAAGAAAATTTATAAAATTCATTCAAAATTCAATTATTAAAAAAAAAAATTTATAAAATTCATTCAAAATTCAATTATTTAAAAGAAAATTTATAAAATTCATTCAAAATTCAATTATTAAAAAAAAAAATTTATAAAATTCATTCAAAATTCAATTATATAAAAGAAAATTTATAAAATTCATTCAAAATTCAATTATTAAAAAAAAAATTTATAAAATTCATTCAAAATTCAATTATTTTTATAAACAATAAAAGTTCCACAAGAATTCAATTAATATAGAATAGCATAATGAACAAAAAATTACGAAAAAATCAATTATTTAACAAAATTTTTAAACAATTCTTCACAATAATTCAATTACTTTCACTAATAATAACATTTTTCATGGAAATACATTTTTTAAATAAATTTTTAATAAAATTCTAAGCAAGAACTCAATTATTTTCATAAATAATAAAACTCATCGAAGAATTTCAATTATTTTTAATAATTTTTAATTAATTAATCGAAAAATTCTATTACTTACACAAATGAAGTTTTCCACAATAATTCAATTATTCAAAATAAAATTTTCATATTATTTATTATATTCCGAAAAAATTAATTATTTAAAATAATGTTTATAAAATTTTTATGAAAAATTCAATTATATTTTCAAAAATAACAAAATTTTTCACAGAAATTCAATTCTTTTTATAAACAGTTTATTCAAATTTTTCGCAATAATTCAAATATTTTCAAAAATAATAAAATTCTTCTCAGAAATTTAATTATAATTGAAAATTTTAATAAAATTCTTTGCTACTATTTAATTATTATCATAAATAATAAAATTCGTCGAAGGATTTCAATTATTTTTAAAAAAATTTAAATAACATCTTCTGAAAGAAATCAATTATTTCAAATACAACTTTAATTAAATTTTTTAAAATAATTGAATTATTCTTTCAGATTTTAATAAAATTCAATTTTAATAGAATTTAATTATTTACATAAATATTTCTTGAAAGAATTCAATTATTAAAGATAAATAACAAAATTATTCCTGAAAATTCAATTATTTTGAAGCATTTAAATAAAATTCTTTGCAAAATTCAATTATTTTCATAAATAGCAAAATTCATTTCAAGAATTCAATTTTTTTCATAAAAAATAAATTACTTCTTGTAAATTTAATTATTTTAAAAAATTCTAATAAAATCGTTTGCAAGAATTGAATTTTTTTTAAAGTAATAAATTTCTTTTTGGAAATTCAATTATTTTCAAAAATTCTAATAAAATCGTTCGCAAGAATACAATAATTATAGTAAATTGCTTTATAGGAATTCAATTATTTTCTAAAAAATTTAATAAAATTCTTATCAACTATTCAATTATTTTCATAAATAATAAAATTTATCGAAGGATTTTAATTATTTTTAATACAATTTTACAGAAATTGCGAAAAAAATGTAATTATTCTTAAAAATGTAATTTCAATTTCTCGAGAAAATTATAAATATTTAAAAAATTGTTTTTTTTTAAATTCTTCGGAAGAATTCAATTATTTACATAAATATTTGAATTGAAATAATTCAATAATTTTTTAAATAATTCAATTATTCTTTTAGATTTTAATAAAATTTTTCCCAAGAATTCAATTATTTACATAAATAATTCTTTAAAAGAATTCAATTATTAAAGATAAATAACAAAATTATTTCCGAAAATTCAATTATTTTGAGGCATTTAATAAAATTCTTTGCAAAATTTAATTATTTTTATAAATAACAATATTCATCACAAGAATTGAATTATTTTTAAAAGTAATAAATTTATTCTTGGAAATTCAATTATTTAAAAAATTTCTAATAAAATCGTTCGCAAGAATTCAATTATTTTCATAAATAATAAAATGCTTTTAAATAAAATTTAAAAATCAGCGAATTTAAAATCTTGCAAGTGCGAGGAATCGAACCCCGGACGTTAAAATTGCAGTGCATGTAATTTTCCTCTCGACCATAGTGACCCAAGGTTCATTTATCTTTTACCCTTCTTTTTAAGATTTTAAGTTTGACAAATTGAAAGTTTTCTAAATTAAACTAATAGTAAAAATGCAAAAAAATTGGATAAAATATTATTAAAGTCAGAAAAATAGAGAAAAAAATATTTTAAATATATTTTAAGTAGAATTTTTTTTTTTTTTTTTAAAGAGATGGGTCTAGTCGACATACACAGTGCAAGGGACAGATAGTCATCGACCGTTTGCTACAGCCCGACTCGTCGCGACCGTAGAGGCGATAATAACACGTTTTATTCTTGACCAATATTAATAATCCACCATTGACACTTATAATTTATATGTTGAACGGTCGTTCAATAGCTTTCATTCTAACGAAAAACATATTCACCTGGACAGTATCAGCTTAATTGATAATCCCTTCTGAATAAACTAATTTACTTGAGCAATACGTTATTAAACAAACCTTGATTTTCTCTATTTTAAATCTTTGTCAGATACTGGAGATTTTTTTTTAACTAATAAAATATTTTTTAATTCTCTACCAAAAATATGTAACTTTATTTATTTTATTACTTACTTGTTAATTTTTTTCATTCAAATACAGAACATTTTTCTTTTAAATTTTTTACTTTTTATATTTAAATATTTAATATTAATATTATAAATAATAATAATAATTATTATTATTAATATTAATATTTTTTTTTATTTTATTATTTTTTTATATTTATATTTATTTTTTAATTAAAAACAATCAAAAAACGGTTTTAACAAAAAGTATCATAAAAAGTTTTAATATATTTTAATTAAATTGATAATTAATTAATTAATTAATTAATTTTTAATTAAATTAATATTCAATTTAATAAAATAAAATTCAGATTTTTGTTAAAATTCATTTTTTGACAATTGAAAATTACTTGCGAAAAAATCAGGTGAGAAAATTTATAGCCGCACCGGGATTCGAACCAACCACCATTAGAAAGTGAGAGTATTAATGCTAATTGATGCCTTACGCACTACAACCATCAAAGCATTTTTACGAAAAAAAAAATATGAAACTGAATTAAAAACAATAATTTTTATTGAAATATTGTATTCAATTTTTTCGAACCAACTTTTTCGTGTGTAATATTTTCAAAATACCAAACAATAATTTTTTAAAAAAATATCAAAAAAAAACTTGTAAGTAAATGAAAATCAAAGTTTTTTGTAATTGTAATTAATCCGTTTAGAGTCAATTAGCACTTTTTCTTTTTCTTTTCTTATTCGTTTTTTTTTCTATGAAATAAAAATTAAAACACATTTATGAGTATACCTGTGAATAAAAAAAGACGTTATTATGCAGCTCGTTCTTCAAAACTGAATAAATAAATTAAAATAGACTTTACATTAAACAAGCGTTAGAGCAAAAAACTGTTGAGTCATGACAGTAGGAGGATATTCGACTTCTAATGACAACGGTAATGACTAATTACCTTTTGAACTGCATGTGAACTTTAATTAAGTAACTGTATTCAATTATATAATAACACAAGTCAATTATTACATCATATTTTTCCATTAATGAAAAATCATATAACAACTTTTCTTTAATAAAAAAGAAAATATTTTCGCATGTTAGATGTTAATTTAACAAACTTAAAGAAATAATCCCAGAAAAGGTTCGTTTCAAATTTTTTAGTCGTCTTTCGAATTTTTTTTAAATCTCTTGCTTTTTCCCATCCATTTGCTTACAGGAACAATAAATTGGCAAAGGCAAAGGCAAAAAAAAAAAAATTGGCAAAGTTTAAAATTTTTAAATTTTTTGACTATGGCCAACACTGAATAAATTTTATTTGACACAAATCAAAATTCAAATGCTACAAAAAAATTTTATTTGTACTGAATAAAATATGATTAAAAAATATATAAATAAATTAAATCCTATAGAATAAACATTCAGAAAATAAATATAAAAATCTCTTTTTAAAAGTAACGATATAAACTTGATCAGAGATGAAGTCGGCAAAGATGAAAATAATGTTATCGAATATTCCGATCTTGTTTGGATTTTTTTCATTTTTTGTTTGTTATTTTGTTTGTTTTCTTTGTTTGTTTGTTTGTTTGTTTTTTTTTTTGAAGCGTTTTTGCAACTTGTTTTGCAAATCAGATATCAAAACGAGTTTCTTGCTCGATCATTACGCACTCCGGGAAGTGTCGGGCAAAATCTTGACCACTTGGGACACGACAGAAGGGCACCGGTAATGCTCCGTTGACATGATGATGGATCGCGTTCCCCCAGCAGGTAGGTAAATGCGTTTTCGCACTGCATTCACCTGAAATCAGCTCCTTTCAATTTTTTTTTTTTTTTTTTTTTTTTTACTATTCACTTTAATATCGCAATCTAGATTTAACAAATCAAAAGCAGTGCTGCCAAATTGGAAGATTATTCTTCAAATCATAAAGGAAATTAAAGAAATTTGCAATATTTGAAGAATTGGAAGAAATATTGTAAAAACTTGAAGATTTTTTGAAAATTTTGCGAAGGCTGTGTGTATTAAGTAATAACGAAAAATTAGAATCGAATGACAAAATGCGAAATTCTGAAAGTGAATGCGAAGATTTGAAAAGGGTGAGAAATAAGGGGAGCGAAATGAATATAATATAAAGTCTGTGGTTTTGTGGCACGTGCGTGGCAGTCCAACCGCAATGAAGCGGATTATATAATTCACAGAGATAGGCAGGTGGGCGAGGCTTTACATTCGAAAACCTAACGAGGAACTGTAATTATTGCTCACAACTTAATGCCAAGTGGGCCATGCGACCATTGTCATCATTATCGTCTTTATCGGCACCATAAATTTGTCTAATTTATTCTTCTATAGTTCAATAATACGACATGTCTATTAAATCTAAAATTTAAATCTAAATTAATCACTTTTTTGACTAATTTCAATATAGAACACATTGATTTTATTATAAGAATTGTGACAAACTGACAACGAAAAAAAGCATTTCTATAAATTGGAAAACAAATTTTTTTTTGGAAAATTCTAATTTCAATTCTGTTGAAAAAATTCAACTATCCTAATAAATATTAAAATTCTTTCCAAAAATTCAATTATTTTCAAAATTAATAAAATTCTTCGCAAAAATTCAATTATTTTCGTCAACATTTCAATTATCTTCATAAATAGCAAAAAATCTACATCGAAATTCAATTATATTGAAAAATTTTAATAAAATTCCTTGCAAAATTCAATTATTTTCATAAATAATAGTATTCATTACAAAAATTCAATTATTTTCAAAAGTAATAAAATTCAATTATTTTCAAAAATTTTAATAAAATTTCCCAAAAGAATCCAAATATTAAACAAAAATTTTGTTAATATATACTAAACGAACATTCAATTATTTTCCAAAGAATATAAAAATTTCACAGGAAATTAAATTATTTAAAATATAGAATTTGCATACATTTTTTCCAAAAAAAATCAAATGTTTTCAAATTTGGTATTAAATTCTTCGCAGTAATTAAAATATTTTCATAAATTTTAAAATTCTTTTCAGGGATTTTAATTATTTTCATAAATAATAAAATCATTCGGAGAAAATCTATTATTTTCATAAATAACAATATTCATTACAAGAATTCAATTATTATTTTTAAAAGTAAGAAAATTCTTCGCAGAAATTCAATTATGTTATAAAATTTTCAAAAAACTTTCGTCAAAATTTCAATTACTTTTAGAAATAATAAAATTCTTCTTCGAAATTCAATTATTTTCATATGTAATAAAATTTTTGCAGGGATTCAATTATTTTTGAAAAATAATAAAATGCTTTTTCGGAATTCAATTCTTTTCGCATAAATAATAAAACTCATTGCTGAATTTCAATTATTTTTAATATACAATTTTAATTAATTTCTTCAAAAAATGTATAATTATTCTTAAAAATTTTATTAAAATTCGTCGAAAGAAGTCAATTATTTAAAATTTGTTTATAAAATTATTTATGATATTTGAATTTTAAGAAACATTCAATTATTCAATAAATTATTTATTTGCATTTTATATTTGTATATTTAAATAATTGAATTCTAGTAGAATTTTCTAATAAAAAATGAATTTTAGTTAAAATTTTACATAACAATTGAATATTAAGAGCATTTTAGGATAAATTTTTAGAAATAATTTAATTTAAAAAAGGTTTCATTTTAAAAATTATTAGCAAAATTTTAACTATTTTCAAAAATTTTCTACAATTCAATGATTTTCAATATCTACTATTTTAATAAAATTTTCTAAAAGAATTCAATTATTTAAAATAAATTTAATGATTTTCATATTCAATTATTTTCGCAAATAATGAAACTCATCGTATATAGAATTTCAATTATTTTTAATACAATTTTAATCAAAATTCTCGAAAAATCTAATTATTCTTAAAAATTTTATTAAAATTCGTCAAAACAATTCTATAAACAACAAATTGGTTTAATAAATAATAAATACACACTGAGAAAACGAATTATTTGGTTCAAACAAATTTTGTTTAAATCAAACTTAAAATATCTTTGCTATATACAGTCGAACATATTTAAGTTTATTTCAAACATATTTTTTGGTTCATTTAAAGAAACAATATATTTAATTCAAATATATAAGTTATGGTTGATTTTAAATTATTTATAATAAAATTTTAAGTTTGAATCAAACATACAATTTTTTAACATAATTTTTGTTTAAATCAAAACAGTAAATATGTTTGAATTAAACACAATTATTCAAACAAATAATATTTTTGAATCAAAGCAGTAAATATTTTCTAAAAAATTGGGATTAAGCTTACAAACTAATTTCAATTAAACAAAATCATTTAAAATTATTTTTCTATTTGAATTAAGTATAATGTTTTCTCAGTGTAGGTTTCATGAATTACAACTATGGATTTAAATACTGTCATATTTTATTAAGAGAAAGTGAAATGTAGTTATACAATTTTGGTTTTAACAAGTCATAAATTTTATTATTGTTAAAATATAATACGTGAAATTATTTTATTCTAAATTTTAAATTTAAAACTAAGTGAGCGGCTTTACCCCGAGTGTATTCCTCACATTTCAGAATAAATTCAATTAAATCTTTTTGAAATGAGATAAAACTATATATATATGTATTTCGAAAAAGGACATCGAATTTAGCATAAAAAAAAATTTGCCAAATAAATTAAGACTCAAAAATAATGATCGAAAAAATAAAAATCAAAAAAAAGTTTTTTTTTTCTGACACTTGTAAAAACATTCGATCGCCTCTGATTCTATGTTGAATTCATGAAACTAAACGAAAGTTCGTTAATATATAATATATGAGTTGAATGTTAAGTACTATTCACAGTACCAATATCTCCATCTTAAGTTGAGTTCATAGCGTCAAATCGCTAGTGAGCGGGTTTATCCCAGTCTCCCCTAAATATTTAATTGATAATAGTCAAGTAATCAGTTATTTCAATCAAAGAATTTTTTTAGTGTCCAATGAAATCTTATTGTTTTTCTCAAAGAAATATATTTTTACGTTTGAAATAAATTTTATTAGGTTCAAATAAATATTAATTCTTTTCTGTTCAATAAATTTTGTAAATATATGAAATTTTTTTCGATATACGAAAAATTTTTCTACAACCACATCTTCTTCTTTATCCCAGGCGGAAAAGTCGGACGAATGTCAGAATTTACAACCGGCTGGGATCCGCGCCCGTACAGACCGCAAGTACCGACGGTCTGTACCGATTCGGATCTGAAAAAGCAACCGGCGCGGTACAGATTATGCTCCGACTGTCGGAACCGTCTTCCCACTATTGTCAGTACTGGCTCGGTACTGGACTTCTTCCGCCGGCGGATCTTATTCTTCTGCGGCGTCGGATGAATGACGGATATGTTGAGTCTGTACTGGCTCGGTACTGGGGCGGATCCGACTGCGGATCTCGTCATTTATTGTCACATTATAAATTTATTTTCAATAAATGTGTCATAACTAAATAATTATTACAATAATTAATTGCATTATTTTAGAAAATAATGATTAATTAATGAATGAATTTAATCAAAATATTATTAAGTAATTATTTATTGAGACTTTTTTCAAAATTAAACAATTAAAAAAATTTGTTGTGCACTTATACTTTATAATTATTATAAATAATAATAATCATTCACTTCTTCGACTTATATGAAAATGGCGGCCTTTTTTTCCATGAGCAAAAGTAACGCATGGTACTAGCTGTTTTTTTGCCCATGGGAAAAAAAGGTCGCCATTTTCATTCAAGTGGACAAATGAATGGCTTTTAGTTCCTGTTGGATGCTATCTAAAAGCGCCTATTTTGTGCCTGAGGTATAAAAAGTCAATTTTTCACCAAATCTAAAGTAATAAACACTTTTCTAATCTAAAGTAATATAAAGTAAAAAATATTGAAATTTGAAAAAATTGAAATTTTAAAATTTTAAAAGTACTGTAGTTTGTGTAGTTTTCGACGAAAATGGCTGGCTAACGAACTCGATCTGTATTTTAACACTAACTTTGTGCATGCAAAGTTGCAAGTTGATACAATAAGTTTTTCAACAGTTATCGTGGTGACACCATTGTGTCTACAGACAGACACGAAGACAGACATACAGACAGACACTTTTTCTAGACCATGTTTTTCGGACTCAGGGGACCCCTAAACGTCAAGATTTCATGAAATTAGAGAAAGTCAATTTTCGACCAAAACTAATACTTTCTCATGTGATGAGAATGTAATAAATAAGCCGCTCACTGCTACTTGACTAGTATCATCCTTTTCAACCACGCGTTCGTCCCTTTATTGCAGCCAGCCCTTCATTTGTAAATAACAATTATTTGTTTAAACTGCTGCTCAAATTGATCAAATCATAAAATATCTTCATGTTTTTATGAACAACTTAATTATTAGCAAAATTTAAAAATAATCCTAGTTTTTAGGTGGTTTACATAAGAAAAATAATAAAATAATAATAACTACTAAGTAGACTTCCTATGAAATTCAATGCAATTCGAGGGGTAGAACATATAAATAATTCAAATTGTTTATAAAATTATTATTAAAAATATGAAATTTTTAAATTCACAATCATGAAAATATTTTCATTTGAAAGAGTGAAATTCTTTGTGTAATCAGTGTGTACTCTTTAAATCTGAATATGTGAAATTTCACTTATTGTACGTTATAAGTCGTCCTCTCGATCAATAAGTGCATATACACTTATAAATAAGTGAATTTTTCACTTATTGTGAGTGAAATTTCACTTATTATAAGTGTATATGCACTTATTGATCGAAAAGACAACTTATAACGTACAAATATGTGAATTTTCACATATTCAGATTTACAGAGTAAGTTTAATTAATTTATTGTAAACGCATTTTAAGTTATTAATTATTTTAAAAAGATGTAGTATTCTGTAATAATGCAAAAAAAAAAAATTTTAAATCAGTTAAAAGTTTTTTTTTATTTATTCTAAACTACAGATTTTTATAAAAATTTTAAATTTTAAAAAACAATAAAATTTTTTTAACACGGTAGAACTGGTCGGGCCCAAAAACTTAAAAAAAAAAAAAAAAAAAAGTTTCTATGAAAAAATGTTGTAGAGGAAAGTTGTTTGTATTTGTCTAATCTAAAGTAATATAAAGTTAAAAATAATGAAATTTGAAAAAATTGAATTTTTAAACTTTTGAAACTACTGTAGTTTGCGTAGTTTTCGACGAAAATTGCTGGCTAACGAACTCGATCTGTATTTTAACATTAACTTTGTGCATGCAAAGTTGCAAGTTGATGCAATAAGTTTTTCAAGAGTTATCGTAGGGACACCATTGTGTCTACAGACAGACACGAAGACAGACATACGGACAGACACTTTTTTTAGACCATGTTTCTCGGACTCAGGGGACCCCAAAATGTCGAGATTTCATTAAATTAGCGAAAGTCAATTTTCGACCAAAACTAATACTTTCTCATGTAATGAGAATGTAAACAAATTTGTAACTCGAACAATTTTCGACCAAATCCTTGTTTCTTGGTCGCAAATTAAAGAGGGATTAATGCTTCTTGTCATTGAACCAATAGGAATTTTTTAAAACAGTTTTTGATAGCCAGCGTCCCCACCCGCCCGTATCAGAAAAACGAAAATTGGAAAAAAGTTCAAAAAAAATTCATAACTCGAACAATTTTCGACCAAATCCTTGTTTCTTGGTCGCAAATTAAAGAGGGATTAATGCTTCTTGTCATTGAACCAATAGGAATTTTTTAAAACAGTTTTTGATAGCCAGCGTCCCCACCCGCCCGTATCAGAAAAACGAAAATATCGAAATATGTCCAAAAAAAATTTATAACTCGAACAATTTTCGACCAAATCCTTGTTTCTTGGTCGCAAATTAAAGAGGGATTAATGCTTCTTGTCATTGAACCAATAGGAATTTTTTAAAACAGTTTTTAATAGCCAGCGTCCCCACCCGCCCGTATCAGAAAAACGAAAATATCGAAATATGTCCAAAAAAAATTTATAACTCGAACAATTTTCGACCAAATCCTTGTTTCTTGGTCGCAAATTAAAGAGGGATTAATGCTTCTTGTCATTGAACCAATAGGAATTTTTTAAAACAGTTTTTGATAGCCAGCGTCCCCACCCGCCCGTATCAGAAAAACGAAAATTGGAAAAAAGTTCAAAAAAAATTCATAACTCGAACAATTTTCGACCAAATCCTTGTTTCTTGGTCGCAAATTAAAGAGGGATTAATGCTTCTTGTCATTGAACCAATAGGAATTTTTTAAAACAGTTTTTGATAGCCAGCGTCCCCACCCGCCCGTATCAGAAAAACGAAAATATCGAAATATGTCCAAAAAAAATTTATAACTCGAACAATTTTCGTGGTCTTGGTCGCAAATTAAAGAGGGATTAATGCTTCTTGTCATTGAACCAATAGGAATTTTTTAAAACAGTTTTTGATAGCCAGCGTCCCCACCCGCCCGTATCAGAAAAACGAAAATTGGAAAAAAGTTCAAAAAAAATTCATAACTCGAACAATTTTCGACCAAATCCTTGTTTCTTGGTCGCAAATTAAAGAGGGATTAATGCTTCTTGTCATTGAACCAATAGGAATTTTTTAAAACAGTTTTTGATAGCCAGCGTCCCCACCCGCCCGTATCAGAAAAACGAAAATATCGAAATATGTCCAAAAAAAATTTATAACTCGAACAATTTTCGACCAAATCCTTGTTTCTTGGTCGCAAATTAAAGAGGGATTAATGCTTCTTGTCATTGAACCAATAGGAATTTTTTAAAACAGTTTTTGATAGCCAGCGTCCCCACCCGCCCGTATCAGAAAAACGAAAATATCGAAATATGTCCAAAAAAAATTTATAACTCGAACAATTTTCGACCAAATCCTTGTTTCTTGGTCGCAAATTAAAGAGGGATTAATGCTTCTTGTCATTGAACCAATAGGAATTTTTTAAAACAGTTTTTAATAGCCAGCGTCCCCACCCGCCCGTATCAGAAAAACGAAAATATCGAAATATGTCCAAAAAAAATTTATAACTCGAACAATTTTCGACCAAATCCTTGTTTCTTGGTCGCAAATTAAAGAGGGATTAATGCTTCTTGTCATTGAACCAATAGGAATTTTTTAAAACAGTTTTTGATAGCCAGCGTCCCCACCCGCCCGTATCAGAAAAACGAAAATTGGAAAAAAGTTCAAAAAAAATTCATAACTCGAACAATTTTCGACCAAATCCTTGTTTCTTGGTCGCAAATTAAAGAGGGATTAATGCTTCTTGTCATTGAACCAATAGGAATTTTTTAAAACAGTTTTTGATAGCCAGCGTCCCCACCCGCCCGTATCAGAAAAACGAAAATATCGAAATATGTCCAAAAAAAATTTATAACTCGAACAATTTTCGTGGTCTTGGTCGCAAATTAAAGAGGGATTAATGCTTCTTGTCATTGAACCAATAGGAATTTTTTAAAACAGTTTTTGATAGCCAGCGTCCCCACCCGCCCGTATCAGAAAAACGAAAATTGGAAAAAAGTTCAAAAAAAATTCATAACTCGAACAATTTTCGACCAAATCCTTGTTTCTTGGTCGCAAATTAAAGAGGGATTAATGCTTCTTGTCATTGAACCAATAGGAATTTTTTAAAACAGTTTTTGATAGCCAGCGTCCCCACCCGCCCGTATCAGAAAAACGAAAATATCGAAATATGTCCAAAAAAAATTTATAACTCGAACAATTTTCGACCAAATCCTTGTTTCTTGGTCGCAAATTAAAGAGGGATTAATGCTTCTTGTCATTGGACTAATCACAAAATTTTTGAAACATTTTTGATAGCCAGCGTCCCCACCCGCCCGTATCAGAAAAACGAAAATTGGAAAAAAGTTCAAAAAAAATTCATAACTCGAACAATTTTCGACCAAATCCTTGTTTCTTGGTCGCAAATTAAAGAGGGATTAATGCTTCTTGTCATTGAACCAATAGGAATTTTTTAAAACAGTTTTTGATAGCCAGCGTCCCCACCCGCCCGTATCAGAAAAACGAAAATATCGAAATATGTCCAAAAAAAATTTATAACTCGAACAATTTTCGACCAAATCCTTGTTTCTTGGTCGCAAATTAAAGAGGGATTAATGCTTCTTGTCATTGAACCAATAGGAATTTTTTAAAACAGTTTTTGATAGCCAGCGTCCCCACCCGCCCGTATCAGAAAAACGAAAATTGGAAAAAAGTTCAAAAAAAATTCATAACTCGAACAATTTTCGACCAAATCCTTGTTTCTTGGTCGCAAATTAAAGAGGGATTAATGCTTCTTGTCATTGAACCAATAGGAATTTTTTAAAACAGTTTTTGATAGCCAGCGTCCCCACCCGCCCGTATCAGAAAAACGAAAATTGGAAAAAAGTTCAAAAAAAATTCATAACTCGAACAATTTTCGACCAAATCCTTGTTTCTTGGTCGCAAATTAAAGAGGGATTAATGCTTCTTGTCATTGAACCAATAGGAATTTTTTAAAACAGTTTTTGATAGCCAGCGTCCCCACCCGCCCGTATCAGAAAAACGAAAATATCGAAATATGTCCAAAAAAAATTTATAACTCGAACAATTTTCGACCAAATCCTTGTTTCTTGGTCGCAAATTAAAGAGGGATTAATGCTTCTTGTCATTGAACCAATAGGAATTTTTTAAAACAGTTTTTAATAGCCAGCGTCCCCACCCGCCCGTATCAGAAAAACGAAAATATCGAAATATGTCCAAAAAAAATTTATAACTCGAACAATTTTCGACCAAATCCTTGTTTCTTGGTCGCAAATTAAAGAGGGATTAATGCTTCTTGTCATTGAACCAATAGGAATTTTTTAAAACAGTTTTTGATAGCCAGCGTCCCCACCCGCCCGTATCAGAAAAACGAAAATTGGAAAAAAGTTCAAAAAAAATTCATAACTCGAACAATTTTCGACCAAATCCTTGTTTCTTGGTCGCAAATTAAAGAGGGATTAATGCTTCTTGTCATTGAACCAATAGGAATTTTTTAAAACAGTTTTTGATAGCCAGCGTCCCCACCCGCCCGTATCAGAAAAACGAAAATATCGAAATATGTCCAAAAAAAATTTATAACTCGAACAATTTTCGTGGTCTTGGTCGCAAATTAAAGAGGGATTAATGCTTCTTGTCATTGAACCAATAGGAATTTTTTAAAACAGTTTTTGATAGCCAGCGTCCCCACCCGCCCGTATCAGAAAAACGAAAATTGGAAAAAAGTTCAAAAAAAATTCATAACTCGAACAATTTTCGACCAAATCCTTGTTTCTTGGTCGCAAATTAAAGAGGGATTAATGCTTCTTGTCATTGAACCAATAGGAATTTTTTAAAACAGTTTTTGATAGCCAGCGTCCCCACCCGCCCGTATCAGAAAAACGAAAATATCGAAATATGTCCAAAAAAAATTTATAACTCGAACAATTTTCGACCAAATCCTTTTTTCTTGGTCGCAAATTAAAGAGGGATTAATGCTTCTTGTCATTGAACCAATAGGAATTTTTTAAACCAGTTTTTGATAGCCAGCGTCTCCACCCGCCCGTATCAGAAAAACGAAAATATCGAAATATGTCCAAAAAAAATTTATAACTCGAACAATTTTCGACCAAATCCTTGTTTCTTGGTCGCAAATTAAAGAGGGATTAATGCTTCTTGTCATTGGACTAATCACAAAATTTTTGAAACATTTTTGATAGCCAGCGTCCCCACCCGCCCGTATCAGAAAAACGAAAATATCGAAATATGTCCAAAAAAAATTTATAACTCGAACAATTTTCGACCAAATCCTTTTTTCTTGGTCGCAAATTAAAGAGGGATTAATGCTTCTTGTCATTGAACCAATAGGAATTTTTTAAACCAGTTTTTGATAGCCAGCGTCTCCACCCGCCCGTATCAGAAAAACGAAAATATCGAAATATGTCCAAAAAAAATTTATAACTCGAACAATTTTCGACCAAATCCTTGTTTCTTGGTCGCAAATTAAAGAGGGATTAATGCTTCTTGTCATTGGACTAATCACAAAATTTTTGAAACATTTTTGATAGCCAGCGTCCCCACCCGCCCGTATCAGAAAAACGAAAATATCGAAATATGTCCAAAAAAAATTTATAACTCGAACAATTTTCGACCAAATCCTTGTTTCTTGGTCGCAAATTAAAGAGGGATTAATGCTCTGTACTGGCTCGGTGCTGGGGCGGATCCGACTGTGGATCTCGTCATTTATTGTTATAGTTTACATTATCAGTATAATCATAAATTTATTTTATTATTATAATTAATTATTACAATAACTAATTGCATTTATTATAATAATATTATTATTATTATTTAACCAATAAATAAATTAATAGTATTCATGCAAAGGAAGAATATAAGAAACTTAATTTTTTCATTATATATAAAAAAATCCAACTTTATTAATGTGCAATTAAATAAATAATTTTTAATAAATAATATATTAATTTGAAAGAAGTAAAATATATTTAACTTGAAAGAAAATGTGATCAATATATTATAATGCCTACAATAAATAACATATTAAATACAATATATAAAAAAGAGATTATTATTAATTAATTTATTATTAATTAATTAATAATCTCTTTTTAATTTAAACAATATATTAAGGAATTATTTATTGACACTTTTCTGCAAATTAAATAATTAAAAAAATGTGTTGTGCATTAAAATTTTATTCAATTTAATACTATTACTTATATGTTATAAATTGTTTGCAGTGAAGTTATGTTCATATTATTCGATATATTATGTAATAAAATATTAAAAAACATAATAATAAAAATATAACATTTTTTTTAAACGAAATATTGAAATATTCATAAATACACATTCAGTACTCTCTAAAACTGAATCAGTGAAAATTTCACTTTTTTCGTAAGTGGACGAATTTCTCACTTATAAATAAGTTAAATTTTCACATATAATATGTTAAATTTATTTGTTACTCATCAATAAGTAAAATTTTTACATTTAATAAGTTAAATTGATTTTTCACTCATAAATAAGTGATTTTTTCACTTATTCGTTTGTCAGTGTCACTTGGCGTCATTGTTTCACATTGCGTCATTCTGAGCGTCTGTGCGTCGAAAAGTTTACCGGTTTTCGAATGAATAAATATACGTAATTATAAACATTTTTATATTAGTATAAGTATACTATTAAAAAAATATAAATTATTTGCACCTACAATTTAATTAAATGATAAGGATATTTCATCTGTAAATGTCTACGTATACACAGTTTTTCATGTCTCTATAAGTTTGAGGTTATATTTTATGCTTTCTTTAAAAAAACTTTTATTTTATACTTTTTGACTAGTAAATGTAACATTGTTAGCTCCACAGTTTCCATATTTTATATTATATGTTTTGAAACAATATTGTCATTATTTGTGTTACAGGATTGCTAATTTTTCTACATAAAACAGTTCACTTATTTAAAAGTGAATCTTGCACTTATTTTATAAGTGAACTGTTTTTCACTCATGTAATGTGTGAATATTCACTAATTCAGAGAGGACGACTTATAACGTTTGAAATAAGTGAATATTCACTTTCAATAAGTGAATTTTCACTGATTCAGTTTTAGAGAGTAAAGTATTGAAAATATACCGGTATTACATCAGTTCGTATTTCCAAATTGCCTATTGCCGCGTAGTAATTTTACAATTTTTATTTCAGCTAGTGAGACTTGAAAGCATTTAAGGTTTGAGAGTTCCATGCGAGCGTAGCATAGTGGTTAGCGTGCGAGATTTCGGTGCGTAAATATTCGGTTAGGCGTAGGTTCGTACCCCCAAGCGTTAGGATTTTTCAAATGTGTATGTAATAAAAAATTGCGTTTAAGTGTATAAAGAAATAAAAAAATGTGTAAAGTGAACTGTCAATGAATTGTCATCCGTATTTATCTTTTGCAATTAATTATTATTTTTTATTGATATTTGTTGAAATTATCATTTTGATCCGAGCCGGTTGTCAGGCGGTAGAATGCCAGCATTGCCAGCGCACATCTGGCTAGGAAATGAAAGATCCGCAGTCGGTACAGTGCCGGGTCCCAGCCGGTTGAATTACTCTCTAAATCTGAATATGTGAAATTTCACTTATTGTACGTTATAAGTCGTCCTCTCGATCAATAAGTGCATATACACTTATAAATAAGTGAATTTTTCACTTATTCTGAGTGAAATTTCACTTATTATAAGTGTATATGCACTTATTGATCGAGAAGACGACTTATAACGTACAAATATGTGAATTTTCACATATTCAGATTTAGAGAGTATACACGGAACGGCTCTTCGCCAACCCAAAAGAGTTGATCCATCGAAAAAAATCTTTCCGCTTCTGTGCCTGAAAGTGACTAATTTATTTTAATTCGCACAGTAGCCGAGGAATTTAACAGTAGGCCCAGAAGTTGAGTGGAAAAAATGAGTAAAAAAGACAGAGAAAGAGAAACTCTTCTAGGTTCTAGTTTTAAACTTTTCGAAGCAAAATGGCTAAATGATTAAATTATGTTGAGGTTGAACTCCTGCCGTCGCGACCAATTTCTCTATAATACACTTCACTCCAGGCAGTCGAAAAACGGGATAATCACTTGTTTCCTAAACCCTGAGAGAGATGAGTGCGCGTCTCAGCTTGACCGCAAAGGTAAATACCAAACTTTCGACGAATTAGCGTAATCCTTTTTAAATAATAAACCCTCGTTAAACTGTAATGAATCCAGCCGGGGGAAAAATGAGATGAATTTTTACAAAGGACGAAAGTGTCACAGGAGAAAACGACGTTGGGAACATTTGGGAATAATAAAAAAGAATGAGATAAAGTCCCACTTAACAGAGTTTCAGTTCTTCATTTACCTCAAGACTTGGATATTTGGATACTAATAATCCCGTTTTTCCAAACTAATACTTTTCTAAATCTGTCGACTACTATACTGACTATAACAAATATATCAACTTGTCCGTATAAGTGGAGATTTTGGGTAAAAATCCTTTAGCTCTGATATGCTTTCAAGAAGAATCTCATCCACTTTTCATTATTTTTTCTATAAAGGATGCTAATAGGAAAAGTGGATTACAAAAGTCTGAAAAAAAGTGTCTGTTATTATTAAATATAATTACTACTAGATGATTATTGTCATCCACTTTTTTCTTCAAATTTAAAAAAAAAATTAGGATTTTTACAGATTTTTTACAATTGCAGAATTCGCACACGATAATTAATTTTAAAACAGTAGGAAAAAGTAGCTTTCACACTAAAGAAAGTAGTAAAAAGTAGCTATCAAAGAATCAAACTTGACGACAAAAAAAAACTCGTTTTAGACACTTCACAAAACTTACAAAAATTCAATTCCATATTTTTTTATTTTCCTGACTTTTTATACTAATTTTCGTCAAAAATATTTACTTTTTTCTTCTCCTGCTAATAAATTGAATTCCTCCAACGAATTTTATTATTCATCAAAGAATTTCAATATTTATTAAAATAATTTAATTCTTGCGAAAAATTAGTATAAAAATTTTTAAATAATTCATTTCTTTCGACTAATTTTATGCAAATTCTAATTTAAATAATTGAATTTCTGAGAAATTATTATTATTATTCATGAAAATAATTGAATTCTTGCAAACGATTTTATTAGAATTTTTAAAAATAATTGAATTTCCAAAAAAAAAAAATTATTACCTAATACTTTTAAAAATAATTGAATTCTTCCAAAGAATTTTATTAAAATGCCGCTTTAAATAATTGAATTTTCGTTAATAATTTTGTTATTTCTCTTTAATAATTGAATTCTTTCGAAGAATTATTTATGTAAATAATTGAATTCTTGGGAAGAATTTTATTAAAATCTCAAAGAATAATAATTGAATTATTTCAAAAAAAATTTAATTTAAATTGTATTTAAAATAATTGATTTCTTTCCAACAATTTTATTTTAATATTTGAAAATAATTGAATTCCTGCAAAAAATTCTAATATTTCATTAAATAATTAAAATCATCCAAAGAATTTTAAAAAAAAACCTTTTTTTAAAATAATTATGATTTTTTCGAAGAATTGAAATCAAACTGAATTAAATTTTTTGAGCAATTCCTGTAAAATATTGTATAAAAATAATTGAAATCCATCGATGAATTTTATTATTTATGAAAATAATTGAATAGTTGCAAAAAATTCCATTAAAATTTTCAAAAATAATTAAATTCCTGAGAAAAATTTTATTATTTATGAAAATAATTGAATTTTGGATGAATTTTATAGATTTTTTAAAAATAAATAAATTTCCAAGAAAAAATTTATTACATTTAAAAATAATTTAAATATTGTGACGAATTATTGTTATTTATGCAAATAATTGAAATTTACAAATAATTTTATTAAAATGCCTCAATATAATTGATTTTTTGGGAATTATTTTGTTATTTATCTTTAATAATTCAATTCTTTGGAAGAATTATTTATGTAAATAATTGAATTCTATGGAAGAATTTTATTAAAATCTAAAAGAATAATTGAATTATTTCAAAAAAAAATTTAATAAAATTGTATTTAAAATAATTGATTTCTTTCGAACAATTTTATTAAAATATTTTAAAATAATTGAATTCCTTGAAAAAATGTCTAATATTTTTGGAAATAATTGAATTCTTCTAATGAATTTAAAAAAAATTTTTTTTTTAAATAATTGATATTTTCGAGGAATTGAAATTAGATTTTTAAGAATTTTAATTTTAATTTTAAGAATTTTTTTTAACAATATCTGTACAAATTATATTAAAAATAATTGAAGTCCTGCGATGAATTTTATTATTGATGAAAATAATTGAATAGTTGCAAAGAATTTTATTAAAATTTTCAAAAATAATTGATTTCCTGAGCAGAATTTTATTACTTTTGAGAATAATTGAATTCCTGCGAACGATTTTATTAAAATTTTTTAAAATAATTGAATTTCTAAGAAGAAATTTATTATTTTAAAAAATATTCAATTCTTGCGAACGATTTTATTAGAATTTTTTAAAATAATCGAATTTCCAAGAAAAAAATTACTTTCAAAAATAATTGAATTCTTGTGATAAATATTATGTTATTTATGAAAATAATTGAATTTTGCAAAGAATTTTATTAAAATACCTCAAAATAATTGAATTTTCTGGAATAATTTTGTTATTTATCTTTAATAATTGTATTCTTTCGAAGAATTATTTATGTAAATAATTGAATTCTATTAAAATTGAATTTTATTAAAATCTGAAAGAATAATTCAATTATTTAAAAAAATTTAATTAAAGTTTTTGAAATAATTGATTTCTTTCAGAAAATTTTATTAAATTATTTGAAAATAATTGAATTTCTGTGAAGAATTTTATTATTTATGAAAATAATTGAATAGTTGCAAAAAAATTCTATTAAAATTTTCAAAAATAATTAAATTCCTGAGAAAAATTTTATTATTTTTAAAAATATTTGAATTATTGCGAAAAATTTTAATAAAATGTTTATAAAAATAATTGAATTTCTGCGAAAAATTTTGTTAGTTTTGAAAGTAATTCAATTCTTCATAAGAATTTTATAAATGTTATGTTAAATAATTAATTTATTCGAAATATAATAAATATTATAAAAATTTAATTTTAAATAATTGAATTCTTGTGGAAAACTTTATATATTTGTGAAAATAATTGAATTTTTCGATTAATTAATTTAAAAAATCATTGATATTCTTTACTATAGAAAGAAAGGTACTATTATAATTTAGGACGAATTTTGGTACTAAATCGTAATTTGGTTCTATTTTAATACCAATTTCAGATCTAAATCTAGTTTAGAGCCTTTTTTTCACTGCGTTCGATGAGTTTTATTTCTTATGAGAATGAATTCTTGCTTAGAATTTTATCAAAAAATTTTTTTAAAAAAATTGAATTTCTCTATGAAAAATGTTTTTATTTGTGAAAGTAATTGAATTATTATGAAGAATTGTATATAAAAATTTTGTTAAATAATTGATTAATTTCATTTTTTTTCGTATTTTTTTTTTTTTTTGAAAATGCTATTCTAAATTAATTGAATTCCTCTGGAAATTTTATTTTTTATGAAAATAATTGAATTTTGAATGAATTTTATCAATTCTTTTTTGAATAATTAAATTCTTTTGCTAAATTTTTATATAATACTAGATATTGAAAATAGAATTTCGAATATTTATTGAAAATAATTGAATCATTTCAAAGAATTTGAGATTCTAATTTTTTAGAAGTTTTTTGATTTCTAGTATTAGCGAATTTAAAGTAAATTCTAAAAAAACATATAGAAATAGTAGCTTTTATAGTGGCTGAAATCTAAAAAAGTACCCAAATAGTAGCATAACGTATAAAAAAAAGTGGTAAATAGTATATAGATTTTAGTATAGATCAGTGCGAAGCCTATTCAATTATACCGAAAACATCAACAAATCTCTGCATGTAGAAATTATTTTTGTTAATAATTGTTATTTTTTTGATTTTTTAAAATCGACCAAGCGGGTTACAAGTTTTAGCTTTCATAAAGAATAATATTATTTAACTTTATAATTTAATTTACAAAATTGAGGGGCTGGATGCTATAAGGTGTTACGCGCCATGTTAAGTAAATGGTGCGTAACACCTTATAGCATCCAGGCCCTCAATTATATATGGGTGCTAATAATTATAGATGCCAGTTTCTTCAGCTCCATTAAAAATTGACGAAAATTCTCCCAATTTTCAGTTCCTTTAGATATTATTAATTATTCCAACACTAGTTTGCTTCGTGTCGAGGAAAAAAAAGTTGTCATTATAAAAGCAGCACTACAATAAATTTAAAAAGAGATGTATCCAATTCAATGATTAATACCCTTGAATGCGAATCTAAAGAAGGTGTTATTCGTCCTGCGCTGAAAGCGATTCGCCTCGCAGTGTGTGTGTGTGTTGAGTTGAGGGGGGTCGAGAGAGGAATACACGTATATCGAGTGGCATTTTTACGCTGTTTACGAGGCAGTGTATCGACGTTGCAACGGGAAAACATGAAATGAAGAGATGAGGGGTTGAGTGCGGATGCGGGAATTGAAACCGCGGACACAAGTCGAGGGTTGTACTGGCATGCAAGCCACCCCATCGGTCGTGCGTGGTTGCCTCCCTGGCTTATATAGAAGTCGACTGCAAAGGCGTCTGCCATTCGACAGTCCTCTCTTTGCTCACATATACACAGCAACAAAAAAAATCCAAGTCATCGGCAAAGATCAAAGAGCATTACATTCATCAAGAGTCCGCCTTAGAGCCACACGTTCCTATAAATACAAGTTCATTTATGCTTTCTCGATTCCGCATTCTCCATTGAGATGTTTCTGAAAATTTGTCACAATTTTGAATTTTCTTAGGAGAACTTAAAATCACTTGTTAATAGATTTCAGCGGTGGGGTGTCCAATTTTCAAATTGTTGGAGTTTCTTCATTTATTTCAGTCCGTTGCGCAGTCAGCGCACTCTGTAGTGATGGAGAAGCTTTCCTCACTTTTGGAGACACTTCCAGATGCTGACAGAGATGATTAAAACGACAAATCTTCAAACTTTTCTTATTTATCTTCAGAAATCTTTAAACTAGTCAAAAAAACATTCCCCCAGATTTTGGTTATAATTTTTTCTAAACTATGATAAATGAAATTAAAGTTCACAAAAAATTTTAAATAAATTAATATATTGTTCTGTTTGAATCTGTTCGCAGAAGCTAGTTTTTAATTCTAAACTTTTTTAATAAATTTTCTTTTTCATAATTTTGAATTTTAAAATTAATCCACTGAAACTTTCTTGCAAAGTTTTTTTCCTAAAATTTGAAAATAATTAAAGTCATTTGAAGAATTTTATCAAAAAATTTTTTTAAATAATTGAATTCTTTCGAGAAAATTTAATTAAAATTTTAGGTATTGAAATTGAATTCTCGCAAAAAATATTATTTATAAAAAGAATCAAATTCTTAATTCTTCGAAAGAATTTTATTAAAATTATTGAAAATAATTTTTAATTCTTGACAAGAATTTTATTAAAAATTTTTTTAAAAGATTTGATTCCTTTCGTGATTTTATTAAAATTGTTTTGAAAATAGGGGAGAGTGGGGCAAAATGGGGTAGGCGGGTCAAATGGGGTACCTCTGTTTTTCCATGATAGGTACTTTTAATTTTTTTATCCTCGACATATATCATTCATGTTGATAAGAAACTGTTATTAATTATGAAGACACTCCAAAGAAAATTTTTTTTTGAAAGTTATACAACTTTTAAGTTTTAAGCAAAAAAAATATGAATTTTTTTCAAAATTAAAGTGTTCACCAAACTTTTTGGGATAATGCATTTAATTTGGCAAGTGTGGTATCTTTTTCAGTACTTATTCTAGAGTAATTTCCAATAAAATAGATTGTTTAATTGTTTACAATAACTTGTAAACATTGCATTTTGTTTTAATATGCAGTGTGGGGCAGAATGGGGTACCTAAGTGTGGGGCATGCCGGAAGCTACGCCGTTTCATTAAAACTATTTAAAAACATTATATTATGCATATTTAAAGGTTTCCAGCAGAAGAATCGATATTTTTGCTTCGAGCAATTTATACTATCGATGTTTCATTATCAGTATATCGATATTTTGCAATATCCATGTTTTTTTGTTAAATTCTAATAAATATTACTTGTTTTTTCATAATAATGAAGAATCCTACTTTGTGTTTGTATTTATAATCTCATACAACAAGAATTTAATGAATTTTGAAAAAATACTCAATGTTTTGTATAGTTATTTGATGCCACCCCATTTTGCCCCACGGGTGGGGCAAAATGGGATTTTAGCACTTTCTCAGAAAATACGATATAAGTTCTTTCAAAAATTTTTTTCTCCGCTATTATCATAATTTCCTCAAAGCTAAGTATACAAAGAAGAATTCTGAAGTTTAGCTGAATCGATTTATTCGTTTGGTTCTCTGTAAACAGCCAATTTCAAAAAGGTACCCCATTTTGCCCCACTCTCCCCTAATTGAATTCCGGCGATGAATTTTACTGTTTATAAAAATAATTGAATTCTTCCAAAGAATATGTTTTATTAAACATTTTGAAAATAAATTCTTATCAAGAGTTTTATTAAAAATTTTTTTTTAAATTATTTAATTCTTGCTAAAAAGAATAGTTAATAAGTAAATTTTATAAATTTTCGAATCTGAAATTATTCAAAAATTGATTTTTGGCAAGAATTTAATAATATTTATAAATAACAAAATTCTTCATATTAGAATTCAATTTTTTTCATAAAAAACAGAATTTTTAAAATGATTGAATTATTTTCAAAAACAATTTAAACTTCTTCGTAGAACTTCAATTATTTTCTAAACATTTTATAATTTTCTTCCCAAATATTCAATTATTATTTGAAAAATGTAATACAAATTCTTGTCAAGAATTCAATTATCATTGTAAATAAAAAAATTCGTCGCAGAAATTCAATTATTTTTAAAAATAACAAAATTTTTAGCAGGAATTCAATTGTTTTCAAAAATTTCATAAAATTCTTCGCAGAAATTCAATTATTTTCTAAACATTCAAATAAAGTTCTTGGAAAGAATTCAATTATCTTTTCATAAATAACAAAATTCTTTTTAATAATTCAATTATTTTACATAAAGAACAAAAGTCATATAGTAGGAATTAAATTATTTAAAAAATTTTTAAAAAATTCTTCACTATATTAAAATTATTATTGCGTGAATTATTAGCAGTAATTAAATTTTGAAAATGTTGCAAATTAAAATTTTTGGAAAATTTAAATTTTTTATACTTTCAACTAACAATGCAGTAGATTTAATTTTTGTTTTAAAAAAGGTTTATTGAATTTTTTTTTAAATTATTTGAATTTTTTATTTTTTACAATGTATTTAAATTGAAGAATTTTCGAATAATTGAAATTTCACGTAAAATTGAATCTTTTCGTGAAATTTTATTAAAACTGTTTTGAAAATAATTGAATTCTTCCAAAGAATATGTTTTATATTAAACATTTTGAAAGTAACTTAATTCTTATCAAGAATTTTATTAAAAAATTTTTTTAATAATTTAATTCTTGCTAAAAAGAATAGTTAATAAGAAAATTTTTTGAAGTTTGAATCTGAAATTATTGAATAGTTGATGTTATTAGTTGAAAATATAAAATTTCGTTATTTTCAAAATAATAAATGGGACAGTAACATTTACTGTAGTAATTAATATATTATTATATTTATTGTTATTGTGGCATAAGAATGTAAAGAAGAAAGACTATAATTTATTTTTAAAAAATTGTTTGTTTATATATTATTTAAATGTTTATAAATATTTTCATTATTACTTGATATAAACACAGCCTTCGAAAAATTTTCAAATAATTTTTAATTTTTTACAATATTTCTTCAAATTCTTCAAATGCTTCAAATATCGCAGATTATGCTCTAATTTTCTTCTGATTTGAAGAAAACTCTTCCAATTTGGCAGCACTATGATTTTGGAAAGCGTTAGCTCTGTATACGCTTAAGTATTGAGACTCTAGATGATTAAAAAGCTTAAAGCTATACTGTTTGCCACTTTTTTGTCATACTCAACGAGTGCGAAGCTTGAAATTAAAATGAAAAGCGACAACTCATCGCGTTTTGAAATTATGGCACTTGACTAAAGCAGATAAATCAAGCATTAGATCGAATTGAAAGCGGAAGTAACCCCAATGTTCTTGTACGAATTTGTAAAGTCGAGGCGCCACAGCTGGCCGTGACGAATTGCCCCACACTGTGGGGTGTCAACCCCCTTGATGAAGAATCACAAGTGGAACCCTGTTATTAGGTGCTATTATATATACACTCATGATGAGTCGTTACGTCACAGTGCGTCATCCTCGCGTACAACATTGGCAATCGCGTAAATACACATTGGTTATAAATACAGCGGCAGCTTTAGTCAATTATTCCGTGCGGCATTATTCCCGAATCGCTGGCATAAATTTAGTTTGTTCTCTGATGGCAGAATGGGACAGAATGGTACAGAATGGTACAGAATGGCACAGAACGGCGAAAAGAGGAATGAGCAAAAGTGAGGGTGGCATTTGGGATAAACGTGACGCAGCGTGACTCGTGTAGCTCGTTACTTGCCCGGCTACACAATGCGCTCGTCAACGTACCGCCTATATATGTATATTCACATCTCGCATTATGAAATCCCTCATCTGCTCTTTAAGCATTATAGTGGTGCACTTGCGGCGCGAAAGCGAGATCATCCAAAAGAGAAGCCGCGCGTTTGCTCCGCGGAAAATGAGGAGTAATACTAAATGGAGGATTATTAAAGGCGCAGAGATTAACCCCAAAAAGGCTAAAATTGCAAATAGTTTCTATTTCTTCACCTTCTCTTATTCGGAACCCTGAATAAAAGGTGAAGAAATGAAGAAAATTTAATTTTTTATTCTCCTAACTTTTCCCTGATTTTCTAAAATGTATAAAATTCTTCTTGACATCAATGACAAATAATTGCTAATTGAATTGAAGAAGAATTTGATACATTTTAGAAAATAATAATTGAAAAGTTATTAAAATGATGAAAGAAATATCAGAATAGAAAAAAAGAAACACATTAACCCACATAGCACCATAGTATGAGGTAAGGTTATGTTGAGTACTAATCGTAAGGCACATAAGGTTACACAATATTGCTGCGGTAGACCTGAGGTGAACTAAAAACTTCCGCCATGGAGGTAAGGTTACATGTTAGGGTGTGGTGAGTATATATGATAAGGCCATGGTAACCTTACACGTTAAGGTTAAGGTAACCTTACACGTTAAGGTTGATGTAACCTTACACGTTAAGGTTGAGGTAACGTTACATGTTAAGGTTGAGGTAAGGTTACATGTCAAGGTTGAGGTAAGGTAATTAATAAGTTGTAAGGTTAAGGTAAGGTTGTGATAAGCTTACCAGTTATGGAAAATATTGAAAAAATAATTAATAATATAATAAATAAATATTAAATTAGAAAGTTAAGTTTGTTGCTCTTCTCTATTTTGGAAACCTGACATAAAGCAGAAAATTTTGAAAACAAATTTGGGGGGACTGGGATTCGAACCCGGGATCGACGCGCATAAACCTATCATTCTAACTAACTGAGCTAAGTAGAGAACTGGCAGAAGGAAAATTAATGTTGCCTTTAAGGTGAACCAAGAAGATGATTAACTCCTTAAAGGCAATATTAATTTTCCTTCTACCAGTTCTCTACTTAGCTCAGTTAGTTAGAATGATAGGTTTATGCGCGTCGATCCCGGGTTCAAATCCCAGTCCCCCCAAATTTGTTTTTAAAATTTTCTGCTTCATGTCAGGTTTCCAAAATAGAGAAGAGCAACAAACTAACTTTTTAATTGAATATTTATTTATTAATTATTTTTTCAATATTTTCCATAACTGGTAAATTTATCACAACCTTACCTCAACCTTACAACTTAATAATTACCTTACCTCAACCTTGACATGTAACCTTACCTCAACCTTAACATGTAACGTTACCTCAACCTTAACGTGTAAGGTTACATCAACCTTAACGTGTAAGGTTACCTTAACCTTAACGTGTAAGGTTACCATGGCCTTATCATATATACTCACCACACCCTAACATGTAACCTTACCTCCATGGCGGAAGTTTTTAGTTCACCTCAGGTCTACCGCAGCAATATTGTGTAACCTTATGTGCCTTACGATTAGTACTCAACATAACCTTACCTCATACTATTGTGCTATGTGGGAAGAATTAAGAAAGGATCAGTGAAAATGTTGGCGATCATCATTTCTGGTATATTTGTTACATCTTGTTTTTCATTGAAAGCGCTTCTGTTATGCCAGTTAGTTGGATATCCCGCTGCTTTTTCTTGTTACCTGACAAACATTGATGCGTTGTACATATAGTATGGTCTATACTATATATGTTCAATGGACTTTAGCCATTATATGGCCAGAATCTGAATATATGTTTGTGTTGCTTTCAAATGGAATCTCAATACCAACAAGATTATGCACCAGTGCAACACAACGTCAGCATCATCCTGCTCCGAAAATAATAGTCTTGCACGCTCACTGACCGATCATCCGTTATAATTTGGAGAGAGAGAGAGAGATGCCAATCAGAGATCTTTGTTCCATCGCAATCCATTGATCGTAGATGTGACAAACATTAATGAGTATTGATGCTCACCTCATAATTGAATGACCAGCATTTCCTTTATCAAATATTTGCGCTATTTATACCATATACAAACAGTGAAAAAAATATTCATAACAATGCACTGCGAAAAATAAGTCTTATTTTCTTGCCCACTACTTTAAGTTCACTAATACTATAGAAATCAAAAAACTATTCTCAAAAATTATAATCAAATTCTTTGAAACGATTCAATTATTTTCAAAAAATATTTTCATTTTTCATTCCAAAAATATCACAAACATAGCATCAAATTTTCAATTTCTTAGGTACTTCTTCTTCTTCTTAAATGACTTGTGGCCTTGCCGAGTGTCAGAAATTAACATATTCTGAACTCACCTTTAAAATTATGGTACGTCTACACTATAATGACTATAGTATTGACATTCGATTGTGTCATATTCCCCGCATATCCAAGTAGAGCATACAATTTTTTTGAAGTATATTTCTTATTGACATATATATATATATATGTCAATAAGAAAAATTTGGACCCTTTTTATTGCAAACATAACGGATTATGATGTGTGTGTTATACTAGTAGAGTTTAGCGTAAGAAAATATATATAAAAGGGTCGAGAGCGTCGACTATATACTCTCATCAATCAGTTGATGTGAGACCGTACGCCGGCATTATAAGCTACGCTTACTCAGGACAAGAGGGAAGCTGATATTAATGCCGAAATTATGAAGTGAAAATTACATGAGATATTTTTAACTTTACCATCAATCAAATAATTTTTTTCTCTTATCGTTTCTATATATGTATATGTCATTTAAGAATTCATGAAGTGAGCTTTGTTGAGGTACCAAATCTTGATTACTACATTATATTTAATGCTTTTTTTGCTACTGTATAAAAATATAATTCATTATTCATAATTAGTTTTTTTTTTTGAAAATTCTAGATCAAAAAAAATTATTGTAGACTTACTATAAATTAGAAGAAGTACAAACTTGTGCTTTACTGTACTGCTAATAAAAATTAGTAATTCCCCTTAATTTTTTGATAACTGGCATGTTGTCTGGAAAAAAATCAAAGGCAAAATAACAGTTTATTTCATACCGATAAAATTTCATAACCAAGAAGGTTTTACAATTCTTGTTTTTATTTGAATGAATTATATTTCCATTTTACTTTAATATCTTTCTTCAACGATTTCATTTTAGTAAAAATATCACCAGAGGTCACAACCTACCGAGTTTTCTGAAAAAAATAGAGAACATACTTACCGATCGTTAACAATATGATTTCGTTTTTAAAAATATTTTTAATGATAAAAAATAAATAAAATAAATTCCGTATTTTATTGTTGAAAAAACTGTTAAAAATATAAACGAGAAAAAGAATTTTTCAATAACTTTATTTACATTACCGTTTATTGAGACAGTAGAAATCTGTATAGTACACTTGCTGTACTACAGTAGAAATCTGTAAATTTGTTATCTTAAGAGGTAACGTCGACAAGTTACCGTGAGAGATGGTAACTTGTTTCTAAGTATTCTTATTCTCAACAAGTTTCATTAAATTTTTCACAGATGGCGGATAGTCCTTATTTAGAAAACTTATGGCTATTTGAATTCAAACAAGTTTACTTGTTGAAAATATCGAATTTCTAAAATCATAAAAAACGTTCTCAAATATTTGTCCTAGCTTACACTCGTAATGAGATAAAAGTTAAGGAAAGAGTCAAGCTTCATTTTGGTACCAACCGGAACTTGATATCTTGAATACCAGAAAACTTATGGCCATTTGAATTCAAACAAGTTTACTTGTTGAAAATATCGAATTTCTAAAATCATAAAAAACGTTCTCAAATATTTATACTAGCCTATACTCGTAATGAGATAAAAGTTAGGGAAAGAGTCAAGCTTCATTTTGGTACTAACTTATGACCATTTGAATTCAAACAAGTGTAAATGTTGAAAATATCAAATTCTTTAATCCATAAAAAACGTTCTCAAATATTTATGGTAACCTTTTTTCGTAATAAGATAAAACTTAGGGAAAGAATTATTCTTCGTTATTCTTCGTTTTGGTACTAATCGATTATTGTTTGATGAAAGTTTTAGAAGAATTAATTTTCTAAAGATAAATTTATAAGATACTAGTTCCAAATTCATTTAGAATTATTATTTAAATATTTTTCACGAAAAATTTATTTATTTCAACAAGGGTGACAGTTGTTTTAGAAACGCTACTGTTTATTTTTGTTTAAGAAAATGATTCTAACTTCAAATTACTATATATAAATCTGATAAGACCATTATCAAAATCAGAGTATATCAAATGCTACTTAGTGATGTGCATTTTGTCTTGCCTCTAATTTCTAAAAAGAAAGAAAAATTATTTTTAAAAATATTAAAGTTATTGAAATGATTAAATTTCCTTTACTGATATTAGTGTTTGCAATTATTGGTAAGTAAATATTTGTTTTTAAATTAATTCTTAAGTTAATGAATATTTTTTTTGTTTACCCTTTTTATTTTTTATTTAACTGTTAATTCTAAATTATTTTAAAATTATTTCTTTATTTATTTATATAATATTTCCTCAGTGCACTAATTAAAATTTTTTTTTCTTACTGAACATTTTAGCGCTTTTTGAATATTAATTTATTTAATATTAATTATTAATTTTAATAAATATAAATAAATAAATTAAAAGAAATAAATATAAATTATTAGTATTATTAATTACTAATTTTAATATTAATTTTAGGCTTCGATCTGTCATTTCAACTTCCTCAATTAAGTGGCCGAATTGTCGGTGGACAAGATGCAAAAATTAAAGATGTACCATATCAACTTTCTCTATGGTATTCGAATGACTTTATATGTGGTGCTTCAATTATTCACATAAAATGGTCTATTACAGCTGCTCATTGTCTTTCAATAAAGTATGAATTTTATAAAATATAGAAAAAATTATTTTTTGTTTAAGAAAATGTTTTTTATGAAAAAAAAAATTTCAGTTATAATTTTACGAAAAAAATAATATTTTTATCGTTATTTCGAGTACGAAGGTCAACGAGTTTTATTTTTATAAAGCAAAAATTCTTTATTAGATTTTATTATCTCTGATTAAAAATAAAAAAAGTTTACAGTCAAAAAAAGAATTGACAAATTTTTTTTTTATTTTCTTAAAGAATAACAATTTGGCATTATTTATTTATTTATTTATTTATTTATTTGTTTATTTATTTATTTATTTATTTATTTATTTACCATTATAAACGGGACATGCCCTTTCGTTATATATAAAAATATTTTTTTTAGAAATGAATTTGCTACTGTTTGGATCCATTTTTTAGATTCAATTATTTTCCCAAATAATGAAAATTTTCGCTGAAATTCAATTATTTTCGCAATATCTACTATACTAACAAAATTTTCCAAAAAACTTCAATAAAATTTTTTGCAATTATTCCATTATTTTCATAAATAATAAAATTCTTCGCTGGAATTCAATTACTTTCATAAATAATAAAATACTTAAGATAAATTCAATTATATTGATAATTATTTTAATAAAATTCGTCGTAGAAATTTAATTATTTTTATAAATAATCAAATTTTTACAGGACTTAAAATACAATTTTCATAACATTTTTCGAACAAAATCAAATTATTTAAAAACATTTTGTTTAAATTCTTTCAAGAATTGAATTATTTTAACAAATTAAAAAATTAAAAAATTAAAAAATTTTTTGCAGAGGTCTTAATAAAAACTACTTAAGTGTTGGCGCTGGCAGTGAATTTAAAAAGAATGGAAACTGTTACAAAATACTTACAGTTATTATTCATTCATCATATAAAACAACTTCAGCCGATAATGATATTGCATTACTTGAGGTAAGGAAAAAATAAATTTTTTTGTATAAAAAGAGAAAGAATTACAAAAACAAGATTTTTAAAAATATATTAAAAGCAAACATTTTACAATAAATTATTTTAAAAATTTTATAGGTTTGAATGAATTTTTTCTGTTTCAAGAAATTTATTTATTATTATTTTTTGATCTCTTTGATATTGAAAAACAATAAAGTAATGATTTAAGAAGTTTTACTACCAATAAAATGATTTAAGAAAAAATTTCTTGTCAATAAAGTAATTTATTATGAAATTAATTTTTTTCATCAGATTCAGGGCGAATTTAAATTCGGTGAATTCATTAATGCTGTAGAGCTTCCAGAGGCAACTTTTGAGCCCCCCTCTGGTTTAGAAGTGACAGTTTCCGGTTGGGGATGCACAGAGGTATTTTTAACCTTCTATTAACACACTAGGTCATTTTGACCTTGTAATTTTAATTTGACTTTGACTTTCATTTTCATTCTGTCTTTTACTTCGACTTTCAAAATCAAAGTCAGAGTGAAAATGAAAGTCAAAGTTTTTAAGGTTAATTTTATTTAATTTTATTTTTTGTTAATTTAATTTATTTTAATTTTAAAGTCAAATTACAAAATCGCTAGTGTGTCAATGGCGTTGCAAAATATAGCTGTGTCAATAAAAGGCTAAGCATGAATATAAAATAATAAATTAATAATAATAAAATAATAAAATAATAGAATAGAATATAAAAAAAAATAAAATAAAATAAAAAAAAAACTCTATAAAATAGTATAATTTACTTTAGCGTTTTTTAACAATACAATTTTTATTATATTGTTTTTTTTAGGAGAAAAACTGCAAAATTGCAGGCGGCGTAAATGATTCTGAAAGTTTGAAAAAAGTTTCAGTTACGATTGTTAATCATAAGGAATGTGAAACAAATTATAAACAAAAAAAGCGTCTTGTCACTAAAAATATGATTTGTGCTGGTGATTTGAAATTTGGAGGCAAGGACGCATGTATCAATGATTCTGGTGGACCAATGGTGGCAAATAGAAAACTTTATGGAATTGTCTCCTGGGGTGAGGGTTGTGGTAATAAAAATTATCCCGGAGTTTATACTCACGTCGCAAAATATATTAAGTGGATTAAAAAGAATGCTAAAATTTAATATTCTTTAAAAAATTCATTCGTATTCAGAAAAATGCTTCAAACCTTTTCGTAGTTTTTCTCTATTTTTATTTAAAAAAAAAAATTTTTTTAATAAAATTGAAAATATATTTTTAAAAGTAGTTGAAATTTTGAAGAGATTTTAAAAAAAATTTTTAACATAAGTGAATTTCTGCAAAGAATTTTATTCTCAGAATTTGCTTATGAATTTTAAAATTTTAATATATATATAATATAAAAAATAAATATATATATATATTGAATATTTTTTCCAGTTTGTACTTCAAATTTTAGTGTTTAAATGCTAAACAATAAAATAATTTACAAATGAAAAAAAGCAGAAATTCATCCACCTATCCAAATACTGAAATAATATTTCATCATTTTTTATAATATTTTTCTCGCTTATTTTATCTCAATTTTTTATCAATTTCAATCTCTTTCAGAAATTATACTTTATAAAACTTTTATTTAAAAAAATTTCTATTAAACATCCATTTTTCGTTATACTTTGTTTGCAAAGTTTTTTTTGTTTATTTAATAACACAAATTTCCTTATTTTTTTGAAATCTAATATTAAAAGTATTAAGTATAATAAAGCAACATCTACATTTTTTATATTTTAAAATTAAATTTTTATATTTATAATAAAATTTTTTATTTGTATATATTTTTATTTTTCGGATATAAACAATAATTACACAAATTGTCCTGTTTTAAAAAAATAAATTAACTTATTAAATTAATTATTGAAAAAAATTTTTTACTAATTAATTTATTAAAAAAATTTTAATAATTTATTAGTTCTAATAATTTATTATAATTAGGATATAATAGCTTAGAAAATTTTTAGAATATCCAGAATCAGAATTCAACAAGAATTATTTTATCTATGTTTGTATTACATGATTATGATAATTTTCGTCAATCTTCTCTATTATCTTCTAATTTGATACAAATGAAAGATTTTTCTAAATTATATTGTAATTTTATTATACAATCTATTTGCATTAAATATCTACCTAAATACAAATTATATAAGCTGTTTTTGGTTCATTTATTCATTAGATAATTATGCAAATTTCTGTGAATTTTTTAATTGCAACAATAGAATATTTTTAAAAATAAAATGTATAAAATTGGTGGTATATATAAATGAGCAAAGCAAAATTTTATTTATTATAACTTTATAGGACAGTCAATTAACAATTATACTCAAAATGTCAAATAAAATTATTTTCGCCATTTTTCTTTTAATATCTTTTGCCTGGGAATTGAATGCATACAGCAGTGCTGGTTATTCTACAATTCAAGATGCCAATAGTAAGTTCAAAAAAATTATTAAGCAAAGTTATCATCATTTTTTTTTCTTTTCTCTGTTCAATTTTTTTTTTTTTTTATTCAAGAAACTTTAAATTTTTTAAAAAACTGATGAAGAAAGTTACTTCGTTACATAAATATTTACAAATTAACCAAAAACTCTCCTAAACATAACCTACAATTTTTTGTCGCGTAAGGTCCATTTTACCGAAAAAATGAGTCACATTTATTCATTTATTTATTTATTTATACAGGAAATTGTTGGCCACACGACATACAATCGAGAGGAGGACATTATTATTGCTTGACTTTTCAAACAACAATTTTAAATAAATACGCCGAACAATTTGGAACCGAGGCGAGTAGAAGTTTCGAGAACTACGACGAATTCAAAGAATTAATAAAATTTGTGGAAAATAATGGATTTTGTGGTAATTCTATAATTTACGAAACAAAAAATAATAAGAAAAAAAAGTGTAAAGCGTACTTTGAAAATAAATAAAATTTATTTTTTAGCCTCTCGCGTAACTTACCACACTCAACGTTTATACCCGGACTACGCGAAATATTTGGCAGTTGGAAAGAAGATTCGAGACTTTGCATACACTTACGGATATTGCGGTAAATATAATTGAAAAAATTACTTTTATTTTTATTTATTAACCAAAATATGTTATCATTTATTAATTATAATAACGTGACGCGCAAGAATAAAAATTTAAGGTTATGTTTATAATTTTTGAAGTAAAAATACAGAAAGAAAATCAATTATTATTGCGCAAATTATTGATGTTCAAGTCTTTAATACAATAAAAATATTCAATAAAGACTGGTTTCAAATTTAAATAATCAAACGGAAAATTTCAAGGGTTTCAAGCAAGATAAATTTAATACAAACATAACCTATAATTCGTTTGCTCCTTATAGGTACCTTTCTTCGCTTTCTTCGAAGCGCGTTACATATTAATTAATAATATAATTAATAATTATTAATAGTTAATAATATTTTTTAATAGTTCATAATAATTCTTAATAGTTAATAATTATTAACAGTTAACAATAATTATTAATGATTTCATATTATTACAATACTCACAAGTGCATAATTTTTAATTATTGTTTTTAATATTTTTCTAGCTCCAAAGAAGCGTCCTGTTCAAAACAAGAAGAATTGATAATTTAGAAAAATGTCGTTGACAATATTTTGTAATAAAGTTATTAAACAAATTAATTTTATGTTTTTTTAAATAGTTTTCAAGCAATATTGAAAATTACGAAGTACGATTATAATTATTACAAACAATTCAAAATGGTGGACATTTTTTTTTGTTCAAATTCGCTCAAAACTTGTTATTCGAGAGTTTTCGGGGTCACCATTTTGAATTTTTTTAATCTGACTTCAGATTCGTAATCAACGACCCTAAAAACCCCCGAGTAAGAAAAGTTTTATATAAATTTGAGCAATTTAAAAAAAACGTCCGCCATATTGGATCCGCCATTTTGAATTTTCAAAATTTCGAAAATCTGACTTTAAATTCGTAATCAGCGACTCCAAAGAACCCCTGAGTAATAAGTTTCAATAAAATCCATTCGCTGGGTTTCTCGGGGGCACAAAAGGGTTAAATAAATATATTATAAATAATTTCTGTCGATCATAAATTTCAGCGAATCTCTCATCATAGTGTAATAAAGTTTATTAGTTTTCAAGAGTTGAGGAAGAGTTTTCAAATAATTGAGATCATAAAGAGGCTGTGGATTATCGCCTTCTTGGGCAGTTATGATATGAAGATCAATGAGCAAAACACAAGCACCAAAACCACCGAATCGTTTAAGATGCTCCGTGAGAACTTCAAATGGAAACAATTTCTCCACATCACAATTCAATTTTGTCAATAATTCAGATAACGATTCATGATAATGCTGTAGTAATTCATCGTAGTGTTTTGCTCTCACTTCCTCAGTAAGACAAGTGAAGAAAGTGTAAAGAATATCCATTGCCGGAGAACTGAATCTGTGCAGTTGAAAGTCAAGAAATCGAATGTCCTCCGGTTCGGATTTCTAGAAACAATTTTTAATTATTTTTTATTAATTAATTAATTATTATTAAATTATCACAAATCTAAAAAAAAGAATCAAAATAGTAGTATAAATGAGTACGAAGCCTGTGGGTCTCTTCTATCTTAAAATTTAAATAAACGAAAGAAATGACTCACTTTATTGTACTTGAATAACATATTAAGTGTCCACAAGTCACCATGATTTAAAGTGGTGTAAGGTTCGGCATTTCGACCATCACAAGCATACTGAATAATTTTTTCCATATTTTTTTTCAACTCCCTAATTTTCTCAATGTAGTGTTCAGCTTCATTTTTTAAAGCCTGTATAATGTTGTTTAAAAAAAGTTTTTTTAAAAACTGTTTTTTTTAAAAAAGTTTGTTAAATCACATAAACTTAAAATGAAAGAATATTTAGATGTACGACAAATGTACTTATCATTCGCTAATAAATGAAATTTATTTTATTTTTAAAATACCTCAATTGCAACATCAGTGATTATATCAATTTGTTGCGCGTAACAATTTGTCTCGTAAAATAACGGCTCTTTAATTTTTCGAAAATTTTCAAATTCTTCAGGCTTTTTGTCCCGAAGTGCAAAACTGTAGGCGTGAAATCTTCCAAGTTGTTCAGCTACAAGAATTGCATGTTGATAGTCCAATAATTTTGTTTCCTTCAACACAAATCCTTGAGGTTTCAAATCTTCTAAAATCAGGATCTGTAAAAAATTAAAATGATATTTGTAGGTATTTATAAATAAAGGCAAAAAAAATTTAAGAACTAAGAACACTTAAAATATAAATAATACCTCATTTTGTGGTGTTTTGCAACCTTTATAGTAAAAAGGAACACCTCTTATTGTCAATTTAAATTCCCCAAGTGTTTTAACAAAAAGTGGTAGTCTCTCCTCGTAAAATGCAATCTCATTAAGAAACATATCGTCAATTTTGGAAAAACCTCGAAGTCTTTCGTCGAGTGGAAAGCATTTAACAACTAAATGCAATTCTTTATTTTCACCATTATTCTCGACGGCGTTAATTTTCGTACGATATAATGTACCCAAAAAATTATCACCATCCTTGCTGGCATTTGAAAATTGAAATTTTCCATTCAAAAGATTTTTCTCTTTCAAAAAAATGTCCAGTTGCTTTTTCACAAAATCCGGTGGTTCCATAATATTAATAATTGTAAAATTAAAAAATAATTGCGCGATAAAACTGATATGCTCGGTACACTTGCACTTGTTTCAACTGTAGAATTTAATGACTGTTTAACTGTGTATGAAGAGTTCCAATAAAATGAGGCTGCTATCAACCATATAATCACTTGTCTCCCGACCCTCTTCTACTCTCACACACGCGGATTATAATTCTTAACTGTACTTTGAAGACAAAATCTTCTTTCTCTTTAATCGCACACTCAAAATCAATCAAAAAAAAATATTAATAACAGGCTTCGCACTCATCTACTAAAACCTATTATTTGGTACTTTTTTTACGTTATTCTACTATTTGGGTACTTTTTTAGATTTCAGCCACTAAAACCTACGAATTCTGCTTTTTTTAAATTTCCACTACTTTAAATTCGCTAATAGAAATCAAAAAACTATTCTCAAAAATTATAATCAAATTCTTTATAACGATTCAATTAATTGAAAATAATTATTTTCAAAAAATATTCGAAATTCAATTATTTTCAAAAAATATTCGAAATTCAATTATTTTCAATATCTAATATTTTCATAAAAAGCAAAAGAATTAAATTATTTTTAAAAAATTTATAAAATTCATCCCAAAATTCAATTATTTTTGAAAACTTTAATTAAATTCTTTGTAACTTTTCAATTATTTTCATAAATAATAAAATTTATCCCATAATTTCAATTATTTTTAATACAATTTTACAAGAATTTCTCAAAAAATGTAATTATTCTTAAAATTTTTTATTTCAATTCCTCGAAAAAATCAATTGTTTAAAAAAAAATTTTTTTTAAATTGTTTTAAAGAATTCAATTATTTACAAAAATATTAGGATTTTTCACAGGAAAGTAGTATAGCTAGGCCGGTTCTGGCTCAAATCGGTAATGTAGATTCCTACTTACCGACCGAGAGGGTAAATTGCCCACATATACCCCACCAACGGTCGGTAACTTACCCTCTCGGTCGGTAAGTAGGAATCTACATTACCGATTTGAGCCAGAACCGGCCTAGCTATACTACTCAGGAATTCAATTATTTCCAATTAATTTAATGAAATTGTTCGAAAGAAGTCAATTATTTTAAATACAATTTTAATTCCATTTTTTTTTAAATAATTCAATTCATCTTTTAGATTATAATAAAATTCTTCCCAAGAATGCAATTATTTTTGAAAATAACACAATTTTTTACAGAAATTCAATTCTTTTTAAACATTATAATAACATTTTTCGCAATAATTCAATTATTTTAATAAATAATAAAATTCTTCTTAGGAAATCAATTATTTTTGAATATTTTAGTAAAATTCTTTGAAACTATTCAATTATTTCCATAAATAATAAAATTCATCGCAGGATTTTAATTATTTTTTTTAATACAATTTTAAAGGAATTTCTCAAAAAATGTAATTATTCTTAAAAATTTAATTTTGATTCCTCGAAAAAATCATTTATTTAAAAAAAATGTCGTTTTAAAATTCTTTGTAAAAATTCAATTATTTACAAAAATATTAGAATTTTCCAACGGAAATTCAATTATTTTCAAATATTTCAATAAAATTGTATGAAAGCAGTCAATGACTTATTTTAAATACAATTTTAATTATATTTTTTTATGTCGATGAATAACAAAATTATTCACGAAAATTCAATTATTTTGAGGCATTTTAATAAAATTCTTTGCAAAATTAAATTATTTTTATAAATATTTAAATTCTTTGATGAATAATAAAATTCGTTGCAGGAATTAAATTTATTAGCAGTAGGATAAGAAAGAAGTAAATATTTTTTATGAAAATTAGGAAAAATTCAGAAAATATAGAATGGAATTTTTGTCAGTTCTGTGAAATTTCTAAAAATAAGTTTTTTTAGTCATCAAGTTTAATTTTTCGATAATCACTTTTTTTAGTTTTAAAGCTACTTTTTGCAACTTTTTTAAAATTAACTATCGAGTGCGAACTCTGTAATAATAAAAAGTCGATTATTAATAGAAAATTAAAGACAAATTTTATAATAAAATGTTATAATAGAAAAAATAGTAATCGAATAAAAACTAGACGTAATGGGTTCTTCTTTTTCATTTTAACTACCTAATTTTTCGAGAAAAAAAAACAAAATATGTAAAATATATATTTTTTTATTTTTTAACTAGATAAAAAAAAATTAACGATTATCGTAGGTAGATAACAACTGATTATGACGCAAATCGACACTTAATTGAAAAAATGCTTTCATAAACACTTTAGGTATTGTAGATAACACTTAAATATTTTAAAAGACAACTTTGTCATACTTTGTCGTTAATTAAAATTATTTTACAATAATATAAACGGAAAAATTCACTAAATTGCAATAAAATGTGCTTTTGAAGAAAGGTACCTAAGAGGCAATTTATTTAAAGACTATTTTCTTTTGTCTAAGAATTTGAAAACGTCGCTTCGACTACCAGGGTCATTAGCGACAAGGTACACTGATAAAACTGTGTTCAACTAAATAAATAAATGTTTAAAATAGTTTTCGCACTTTTTCAAACAACTTAGTATCGTTGAGTATTTCTTTAAGTTTAATTTTTATACTTTTATTATTTTAATCTTAATTAAAAATTTTTCTGTAATTTAAAACAGAAATAAATTTTTAATACATTTAGGCAATTTTAAAAGTAACGAAGAATTAAACAATTATATTGAAAATTGATCCTCTTTTTTTGTATATTTTGATTATAAAAAAGCACCAAATTTTTTGTCTTCTTAGGTACCTTTTGTCAGACCGCGACACGAAAAATTGTCTATTTATAATTTTATAGATAATTTCTATCTACCATGTCTTTGAGTGCATCTCTTAACATTTCAAAATAGAGTTTATTGCTTTTCAAAAGCATTGGTAGGGTTCGAAGAAAATCGAGATGATAAATTGGCTGTGGATTGTCTTCAGGTCGAGCGGTGAAAAGATGAATATCTATGACGGACATACAAGCGCCATAGCGTCCAAACCGTTGCAAATGTTCCAAAAGAACTTCGAATGGAAAAAGTTTTTCAACATCACAGTCCAATTTTTTTAACATCTCAGCTAATGAATCATGATAATGATGAAGTAATTCGTCGTAATATTTGTCTCTCATTTCCTGTGTGAGACAAGTGTAGAATGTGTAGTGAATATCCATCGCTGGCGAACCGTATCTATTTAATTGGAAGTCTAGAAAGCGTACGTCTTCTGGTTCTGATTTCTATGAGAAAATTTTTTTTATAAAATATGTAAATGGTAGATAATGATTAGAATTGATTAGAATATTAAAAATCAGTTTTTTAGGAAAAATAGACCTACTTGATTGTATTTAAATAACATATTGCAGGTCCATAAATCACCGTGAAGAAGGCCAGAACAAGGTTCTGCATTTCTTCCATCACATGCGTAATCAATAATTTCCTGTGCTTTTTCCCTGAGTCGTTTAATTTTATCAACGTAATGATTTTCTTCGTTCTCCACAGCCTGAAATTAATTTAATTTTTAAAAATATAATCCCAGTAAGAAGGCTTGAATAGAAAGGTTTTAAAAATCATGTCATCATCAATTGGAAGACGAAAATTTTAAACACTTCTGAATTCCTTTTTTGTCCTCTAGATTTGAATACTTCTAGTAAGTCAAATTCGTATGTAAAGCGAATCCTTTTCAATGCTCAAAGTTCACAATATTAGAGTGAATACTTTTTAATCACTTTAAAGTGGAATAAATTTGTGATCTATCTAAACCCTTTTAAATCCTTGTAAATCAAAAATAGGTATTTTATACCTTAACAGCAGCCTCCATAATGAGATCTATATTTTTAGCGTAGCAGCCAGACTCAAAGAAAAACGGTTCCTTAATTTTACGCAAAATCTCAAATTCCTCGGGTTTTTTATCCCGAAGGGCAAAACTATAAGCGTGAAACCTTCCAAGATGTTTTGCTGCAATAACTGCATGTTGATAGTCCAATAATTTTGTTTCCTTCAATACAAATCCTTGAGGTTTCAAATCTTCCAAAATCAGGATCTGTAAATTAAAATTAGAGCTTTTAATTCTTTTTCAATAGTTACTTTTACATTTAAGGCCGCCTGTAATGAATAAATATATAAAATTAAATAAATAATTAAAAAATACAGGAAAATTTAAATCTTTTCGTTAAAGACATTAAAGACTATATATTATAAAATCTTTTCGTCTAAATTTAAAAATAAAAATACCTCTTTCTTTGGTGTCTTACATCCTCCATAGTAAGCAGGACAGTCATGATATTGTAAATTAAATTCATTCAAAAAATTCCTAATAAGTGGAAATCTCTCCTCATAGAAAGCAATTTCATTGAGAAATATATCTTGAGCTCGTAAAAGTTCTCTCAAATCGTCATCGGTTGGAACACATTTAACAATTAAATTTAATTCTTCATTTTCACCATTCTTCTCGCCATTAACTCTAACACGATACAATGAGCCCAAAAAATTTTCACCATCCTTGCATGCACTTGAAAAATGAAATTTTAAATTCGAAAGATTTTTGTCTTTTAAGAAAAATTCTATTTCGTTTTGTAAAAATTCCGGCACTCCCTGATTAGACATTTTAAATAAATATGTATGAATCCTACAAGGTTTTAATTCTAAACTGTTGGAGAATTTCAGAAGAAATGACACTTTGCTTATCTACTAATATTGTATGTTGAAACTAGTTGAAACTAATCAATGATTATCTGTATTTTTTTATATCAATTGAAAACGACTTTTGGTATCATTAAATTGTTCATAATATTGACCGCACTAATATTAGGGAGTAATTTTTAAAAATATTTGGAATAAATTGTTTAAATATGTATAACTACAAATTGAGGGTCTATTTTATGAAATTTTTATAGTAAACTGAATATTTCGATGAAACATAATATGTTATTGTTGGTATTGTAATATAGTTCGCAATTTACTACACGTTTATTAAAATTCTTGTATTTTGATTAATGTAGAAAAGTATTAATTTAAATAACTAAATCTTCCCTATTTATACTTTTTGTTATGGTACAAAACTATCAAAACTGAAATATATAAACAAATCTTTCCATAACCGCGGTGAAATGTGTTGTTTTCACACTTTTAGTCACAGATTACAGTCGTCCTCTACATACCACTCAAGTACGATTATTGAGTATTCCTGAGTTGAAAAAGATAAGTTGACGAAAGTCGCCATCGATGGCGCTGATATCGATTGTAAATTATTTTATCAAAAAGTGTGTGGTTTGAATACGTAACTGGAAATATTGTTATTTAGTGACATATTTTATGATTACAAAGTTGTTGCTTTAACTGAGACGTGGTTGAAAGATAGAGTTTATAATAATGAATTTATTAATTGTAACAAGTTTTCAGTTCAATCCGTTTGGTTTAATATTATCTTTATATTAGTTTATATTCAACCTCAAATTTCTAAAAAAAAGATTATATTGAGTTTTGTGAATTATTAATACTCTACTTTCCATAGCACATAATTATTTTCTTCCTTATTTCTGATTTTGTAATGACATACAATCTACGAAATTGTATTACTTTGATATACTGTAATTACTGTTTTATTTTGTAGTCCTGTTATTGGTTGTAACTGTTCGACTTAATAAAAATAAATAAAAAAAATTAACATTTGTAAAAAACAATCGTCTTATGCACTCAGCAAAGCACTCAGCTTGACGACTCTTAGTCGAACTGAAGTCTTATCTCAATTACCAAAATTCTAACACATGAGTCATACTTTCATACCATTGTTGACATCTATAGTGGTCACAAGAATCTCAATTCTACAATAATTTATTATTTTTTAAAATTATATAATTTACAGGTAGTTTCTATCTACCATGTCTTTAAGTGCATCTCTCAACATTTCAAAATAGAGTTTATTGGTTTTCAAAAGCATTGGTAGGGTTCGAAGAAAATCGAGATGATACATTGTTTGTGGATTATCTTCAGGTCGAACAGTGAAAAGATGAATATCTACGACGGACGTACAAGTGCCATAGCGTCCAAATCGTTGCAGATGTTCCAAAAGAACTTCGAATGGAAAAAGTTTATCAACATCACAGTCCAATTTTTTTAACATCTCAGCTAACGAATTATGATAATGATGTAGTAATTCGTCGTAATATTTGTCTCTCATTTCCTGTGTGAGACAAGTGTAGAATGTGTAGTGAATATCTATCGCTGGCGAACCGTATCTATTTAATTGGAAGTCCAGGAAGCGTACGTCTTCTGGTTCTGATTTCTATGAGAAAAAAAATTTTATAAAAAATTTAAATGGTGGATAATGATTAGAATATTAAAATTCAGTTTTTTAGGAAAAATAGACCTACTTGATTGTATTTAAATAACATATTGCAGGTCCATAAATCACCGTGAAGAAGGCCAGCACAAGGTTCTGCATTTCTTCCATCACATGCGTAATCAATAATTTCCTGTGCTTTTTCCCTGAGTCGTTTAATTTTATCAACGTAATGATTTTCTTCGTTCTCCACAGCCTAAAATTAATTTAATTTTTAAACATATACTCCCGGTAAAAAAAGCTTTAATACCTTAACAGCAGCCTCCATAATGAGATCTATATTTTTAGCGTAGCAGCCAGACTCAAAGAAAAACGGTTCCTTAATTTTTCGCAAAATCTCAAATTCCGCAGGTTTTTTATCACGAAGGGCAAAACTGTAAGCGTGAAACCTTCCAAGATGTTTTGCTGCAATAACTGCATGTTGATAGTCCAATAATTTTGTTTCTTTCAAAACAAATCCTTCAGGTTTCAAATCTTCTAAAATCAGGATCTGTAAATTAAAATTAGAGCTTTTAATTCTTTTTCAATAGTTACTTTTACATTTAAAGCCGTCTGTATTGAATAAATATATATAATTAAATTAACAAATAAATAAATAAAAAATACAGGAAAATTTAAATCTTTTCGTTAAAGACGTTAAAGAATTTATTATAAAATCTTTTCGTCTAAATTTGAAAATAAAAATACCTCTTTCTTTGGTGTCTTACATCCTCCATAGTAAGCCGGACAGTCATGATATTGTAAATTAAATTCATTCAAAAAATTCCTAATAAGTGGAAATCTCTCCTCATAGAAAGCAATTTCATTGAGAAACATATCTTGAGCTCGTAAAAGTTCTCTCAACTCTTTATCGGTTGGAACACATTTAACAATTAAATTTAATTCTTCATTTTCACCATTCTTCTCGCCATTAACTCTAACACGATACAATGAGCCCAAATAATTTTCACCATCCTTGCATGCACTTGAAAAATGAAATTTTAAATTCGAAAGATTTTTGTCTTTTAAGAAAAATTCTATTTCGTTTTGTAAAAATTCCGGCACTCCCTGATTAGACATTTGTATGAATCCTACAAGGTTTTAATTTTAAACTCTTGGAGAATTTCAGAAGTAATGACACTTTGTTTATCTACTGAGATTGTATGTTGAAACTGGTTGAAACGAATCACTGATTATCTGTATTTTTTTATATCAATTGAAAACGACTTTTGGTATCATTAAATTGTTCATAATATTGACCGCACTGATATCGATTGTAAATTATTTTATCAAAATGTGCGTGGTTTGAATACGAAACTGGAAACATTGTTATTTAGTGACATATTTTATGATTACAAAGTTGTTGCTTTAACTGAGACGTGGTTGAAAGATAGAGTTTATAATAATGAATTTATTAATTGTAACAAGTTTTCAGTTCAATCCGTTTGGTTTAATATTATCTTTATATTAGTTTATATTCAACCTCAAATTTCTAAAAAAAAGATTATATTGAGTTTTGTGAATTATTAATACTCTACTTTCCATAGCACATAATTATTTTCTTCCTTATTTCTGATTTTGTAATGACATACAATTGGTTATTGGTTGTAACTGTTGGACTTAATAATAATAAATAAAAAAAAATTAACATTTGTGAAAAACAATCGTCTTATGCACTCAGCTTGACGACTCTAATCGAACTGAAGTCTTATCTCAATTACCAAAATTCTAACACATGAGTCATACTTTCATACCATTGTTGACATCTATAGTGATCACAAGAATCTCAATTCGACAATAAATTATTATTTTTTAAAATTATATAATTTACAGGTAGTTTCTATCTACCATGTCTTTAAGTGCATCTCTCAACATTTCAAAATAGAGTTTATTGGTATTCAAAAGCATTGGTAGGGTTCGAAGAAAATCGAGATGATAAATTGGTTGTGGATTGTCTTCAGGTCGAGCGGTTGCAAGACAAATATCTCTGACGAACAAACAAGCGCCATAGCGACCAAAACGTTGCAAATGTTCCAAAAGAGCTTTGAATGGAAAAAGTTTTTCAACATCACAGTCCAATTTTTTTAGCATCTCAGCTAATGAATCATGATAATGATGTAGGAATTCGTCGTAATATTTTTCTCTCATTTCCTGCATGAGACAAATATAGAACATGTAGTGAATATCAATCGCTGGGGAACCGTATCTATTTAATTGAAAGTCCAGGAAACGTACGTCTTCTGGTTCCAATTTCTACAAGAATAGAAAATTTATAAAGTATCCATGTGAATGTCAGATAATGTTTCGAATATTTAACGTAAATTTTTAGGAACATTATGTTTAGAATATTATGTTATTATTATTTAACTAACTTAAGTTTAAATTCTCTAGATTATTTTAAAAAATATACCTACTTGATTGTATTTAAATAACATATTGTATGTCCATAAATCACCATGAAGAAGGACACCATAAGGTTCTGCATTTTTTCCAACACATGCGTAATCAATAATTCCTTGTGCATTTTCCCTGAGTCGTTTAACTTTGTCGACGTAATGGTTTTCTTCGTTCTCCACAGCCTGAAATTAAATTAATTTTTAAAAATAAATTTCTTTTTCGAGTTTATTTCTTTATAAATAATTATAGAATCTCTTATATATATAGAAAGAAAATGAGACGTAAAAGAACAAGAAAATAATTTTATGCCTTAACAGCAGCTTCCATAAGGAGGTCAAAATTTTTAGTATAACAGCCAGACTCAAAGAAAAAAGGTTCCTTAATTTTATGCAAAATCTCAAATTCTTTGGGTTTTTTATCTCGAAGGGCAAAACTGTAAGCGTGAAACCTTCCAAGATGTCTTGCTGCAATAACTGCATGTTGATAGTCTAATAATTTTGTTTCTTTCAAAACAAATCCTTCAGGTTTCAAATCTTCCAAAATCAGGAGCTGTAATTTTAAATTATAGCTTTTTTAACTTCTTTTTCAATAGGTAGCTGTACATTAAGGTCTTCTGTATTAAATAAATGAGAAATAAATGCCGTGTTTCCAAGAATGGTATCTAAGGAGCAAAACACCAAGTACCTTTCTTGGGAGCGCGTCACAAATATCAAATAAATAAATGTAGGAAAATTAAATTTTTTCGTCTAAATTTAAAAATTAAAATACCTCTTTCTTTGGTGTCTTACATCCTCCATAGTAAGTCGGACAGTCATGATATTGTAAATTAAATTCATTCAAAAAATTCCTAATAAGTGGAAATCTCTCCTCATAGAAAGCAATTTCATTGAGAAATATATCTCGATCTCTTAAAAGTTCTCTCAACTCGTCATCGGTTGGAACACATTTAACAATTAAATTCAACTCTTCATTTTCACCATTCTTCTCGCCATTAACTCTAACGCGATACAATGAGCCAAAAAAATTTTCACCATCATTACATGCACTCGAAAAGTTAAATTTTAAATTCGAAAGATTTTTGTCTTTTAAGTAAAATTCTATTTGGTTTTGTAAAAATTCCGACACCTCCTGATTTAACATTTTCAATATATATAACGGGTAATTTATAAATTCTCAAAATTAAAGAAATTATTGTATAGATAATCGGAAATTAAGTCTCTCTGGTCTCTATAATTATCTCTGCTTCGAATACAAATTAATAAATCTCATTTAAATTGCTAAGAATATAATCGCGATGCATCGATCTCCAATTTTCTTGCAATGTTTGACAAACCTTTAACCGCTTCCGCTTTGAATTTCCTGGAAGAAATAAATTAAACAAAAGAAACAAATCTTTCTACAACCGGTGAAATTGTGTTGTTTTGACACTTGTAGAGTCATGCACTATACATACCACTCGATACCACTCGAGAGTGATTCTTGAGTTGAGAAAGACACAATTGTTGAAATTCGCCACCAATGGCGCTGGTTGTAAGTAAATTATTCTTCGCATATTGTACTTGCCCAACTCTGTCCAGGAGCGACACTGCTTAGTTTTGTAGAATCAGCTTAAATTGTATAACTTTCACAACCCTGAATTACACTGAAATATTTCTCTTCTGCTCTGGACTGGCCTTTTCTGTACGATTGCTCAACGAACGCGAAACGAATATTTTATTGCTGTTTTATTTTCCTTAGACCGCTCAAAGGAAAAGAGGAAATCGAAAAATTAATTACTGGAGTAGTTAATAGTTTATAAAAGGTAATTTTTGAATATTTAGCTAAATTCTCACTCAATGTAATTGATGTTATTTAAACTTGTTCTAAACCTTTAATAATTTTAATGGTTTGGTCAATTTGATCTTTAATGTAGTAAAAAAATATTTTAATGTAAATATTTTTTCGTACAAATGTGGAGAATGTTATTCTTAATAATAAGGAAAACATTAAATATTACATTTGGGTAAGAAATCCGAATAAAAATTGGTTATACCATGAAATAATTTTCAAATTTTAGGTTAGATTCGTCATTGAACTTTTCCAAGTAGGAAAAATATTTACTTTCGAAAACAAATGTACCTAATTTTTCATCATTTTGGAACTTTTTTTTCAATATAATATTTTGAAAATTAAATTATTCACACATTTTTTTTAATTCAACAGCGACTGGTCAAATTTGTCATCCTCTTAAAATATTAAATTTATGTTTAACTCTATTTTTTTGATAATTATAGATTTTATCAGCTTTTGAAAATTTTCTCCTGAATCCTAAAAAAACGATTCGTATCTTACAATCATAGTTTAAAAACTTTTAATTTTGTTATAAAAATAAAAAAAATATAATTTGGAAAATATTTTTAACTTTAAACATTTTTGAGATTTTTTTGTATGTACAAATTTTTAGTTTCATGAGTGGATATCAATCAAATTTACATCAAATTTCAATTAAGCATTTTGTGGAGAAATAACATTTCAAAAAGTAAAATTTCTAAGGAATAAAAACTTTTCTTTTTGCTTAAATATCGAAACTTTATTAATTTCTTTTGCATTCTTTTGAGAAAATTTAATTAAAATTTTAGGTATTGAAATTGAATTCTCGCAAAAAATATTATTTATAAAAAGAATCAAATTCTTAATTCTTCGAAAGAATGTTATTAAAATTATTGAAAAGAATTTAATTCTTAACAAGAATTTTATTAAAAATTTTTTTCAAAGAATTGAATCTTTTCGTGAAATTTTATTAAAATTGTTTTGAAAATAATTGAATTCCTGCGATGAATTTTACTGTTTATAAAAATAATTGAATTCTTCCAAAGAATGTTTTATTAAACATTTTGAAATTAACTTAATTCTTTATCAAGAATTTTATTAAAACTTTTTTTAAATAATTTAATCCTTGCGAAAAAGAATAGTTAATAAAGTAAATTTCCTGAATTTTGAATCTGAAATTATTGAAAAATTGATGTTTTTAGTTGAAAATATAAAATTTTGTAATTTGCCAAATAATAAATGGGACAGTAACATTTACTGTAGTAATGAATAATTATTACATTTATTATTATTATGAATAAAAATGCAGAAGTAACAAAGTCGAGCGTGAAAAGCGATCATTTAAAACTAAGAATTTTGAAAATAAATTCAAAAGTATTAAAATTACGCATTTTAAAAATCTTATTTTATTATTACAAATATTTGAAAGAATACATATTTGTTATTAGATTATCTTGTAATAAGGAAACACAACTGTTTCTTAAAAAGTTTGTTTTGAAATAAATCAACATTACTTTAATATTTGTATATAAAACCTTATCTATGAAATCTAATATTGTTATATGTATAAAAACATTTATCAAGGTCAAAATACTTAGAAAAGATTTTGCTTTTTCATTAAAAAGTTGATTTGATACAATTATGTAACAAGATTTATTTACCGGTAAAGTGTTTTTAACATAACTATCTTTTTCTTATCGAAACTACCTACGTTTTATTTATAATTAAAAAAGAAAGATAATTAGATAAATCAACACAAAAGATTGTAGTAAATTTTAGTAAAAGATTATTTTTAAAATTTCTTAAAAATTAACATAAAATTTTATATACAAGCAAAAAAAAAATAGCTACTGCTTTATAACTACAACACTGTTAACTTAAAAGTATCAAATTGCAACGTGGATCAAATCTCAAATTAATCTAAATTTTTTATATCAATTTGATCCAATTTAACATCACTTTGATACTTTCAAGAAAACTGAATATCAACCAATTTTTTGGTTTTTTGATATTTTTTGTAGTATATATAGGATTTTGAAAATTTACTAAATTGCAAATAGTAAAATACAAAATTTGTATTAAAATTTAAAATTCTGTTAAAATTTATATATAATTCCTATGTACCATGTCTTTAATTGCATTTCTCAGCATTTCATGATAAAATTTATTAGTCTTCAATAGCGCCGGTAGTTTTCTTATAAAATCAATGTAAAAAAATGGTTCCGCTTTCTCTTCGTCTCGAAGAGTGAAAACATAAATGTCTATGATGGACATGCAAGCGCCATAACCGCCAAAACGTTTTAGTTGTTCCATAAGAGCTTCAAATGGAAATAGTTTTTCCACGTCACAATCCAGTTCCTTTAACTGTTGTGATAACGAGTCATGATAATGATGTAACAATTCGTCGTAATAATTGTCTCTCATTTCCTGCGTGAGACAAGTGTAGAACGTGTAATGAATATCCATTGCCGGGGAAACGAATCTGTTTAGTTGGAAGTCCAGGAGACGTACATCTACTGGTTCTGATTTCTATAAGAATAATTGCAACATTGTATAATTTAAAAAATTATCGCCATTTAACAAATTTTTTTCTGCTTTCTGCCAAGAAATTAAGGAATAAAATTTAGTCTCCTCTGGCATAATAGAAATATTAAATATTTATTTCAGACAGAAAATGGGATGTTAGAATACAATAGTTTCGCTCTATATTTTGAAATGAAAACATACTTACCTCATTGTATTTGAACAACATATTGTAAGTCCATAAATCGCCATGGTTAAGAACTGTATACGGTTCTGCATTTCTACCATCAACTGAGAAATCCAAAATTTCTTGTGCATTTTTCTTGAGTCGCTTAACTTTATCGATGTAATGTTGTTCATCATTTTCCACCGCCTGAAGAAATGTAAAACTTTAATTTTCGTAGAGATACCAAATAATAGCAGAAAAATGAATTTAAAATCAAAAATGTTATCTTTAGTTTAAAGATTAAAGCTTTAAAAAAGAGTATACTTTTTTTAATACTAAGAGGTTAAAACATAATTTTACCATAATAGCAGCTTCCATAATTAGATCGACATTTTTAGTATAGCAGCCTGATTCGAAAAAGAGCGGTTCTTTTATTTTTCGAAAAGACTCGAATTCAGCTGGTCGTTTATCTCGCAGAGCAAAACTGCAAGCGTGAAATTTACCAAGATGTCGTACTGTAATAACAGCATGTTGATAATCTAATATTTTTGTTTTTTTCAACACAAATCCTTGAGGTTTCAAATCTTCTAAAATCAGGATCTGTAATTATAAGTAGAAAGTGAGATTAGTATAAATTTAAATAACAGTATTATTGTAGAAAAGAAGACATCTTGTTTTAAGATACTTTGATATCTTATATTCTATAAATTATATATTAAAAACAACTTAAGTTATGTTATGTTTGTAAAGAAGCATCTTAAAATTTAGTGTTGGCGACTTTTAAAACCCATTTTTTATGTATTTTTTAGTAGTGTAGATAGAAAACAGTTCTAAAATTAAAAAATTCAAGTACCTCTTTCTTATGTGTTTTGCACGCTCCATAGTAAGCAGGACAGTCCTCATATCGTAAATTATATTCTTTCAGTAAATTATTAATAAGTGGCAGTCTCTCCTCATAGAAGGCAGTTTCATTTATAAATATATCTGCAGATCTTATAAGCACCCTCAATTCCTCATCGGCCGGAATACATTTTATAATTAAATTCAATTCTTCATGTTCACCATTCTTCTCACCGTTAACTTTAACCCGATACACCGAACCCAAATAATTTTCACCATCCTTGCAAGCATTTGAAAAATTAAATTTTAAATTCGAAAGATTTCTATCTTTCAAAAGACACTCCACCTGTTTTTGCAATGAATCCATCGCTTCTTGAAATGGCATATAATAAATAACTTTTGTTGTACGTTATTTTGCAACTGATGGAAATTTTCACTTTCATTCACTTACGCTATCAAAAAAAAAAAGAAAAAGAAATGTTAACTTATCGCAGATTATCTCTATTGACATTAATTTCAATTGAAAACGATTTCGCCGGCTATCATTTTAGATTGTTTAAATTGATGTTGACCACTTGTGTTTAAGAGCAATTTAACTTTTGTTATCAGTTGTTATTTTTTGTAGAAAATATAAGTAAAGACAATAGGGCCACTTTTGGTTTACTCGAATTTATAAGTAAATAAAAAATAGAAAATTTATATTGGTAGTTAACCGGTGACACGTATGCTAATTAGGTATATTTAGGTTGTAAATAAAGAAAACGATATCAAAAAATTTGTAAACGTAATATAAAAACTTGTTAAAGTCGAAATAAAATATCAGAAACAATTAATCTGTCATGTTGATTATTTTGAAATTGACACTTCAATCTATATGTATGCAACGTCACATGTACGCCTAGAAGAAGGCTATAGGTTAGACTAGGTATGTTTACAAATACAAATGATCAAAAAGATGAGAAATACTTTGTAGTGATACTAAGCGTTTTTCACAAAACATCACGATTGTAGTTTACAAGAAATAAGAACCAAATTTGATAGTTTGATAGTTGATAATTTATTAAATTTTATATTTTTTTACATTTAAAACACGTTCCCAACTAGTGTACACGTGTATGCGTCAACTGGCTTCACTCACATTGCGCAGACTTCTGACTTCTCGCTACAGTCTAGTCACTAGTGCAACATAGCAACGGTTGCTATACGAAACACTTTGAAGTGAGGGAAAGGAGCAGAATCTCCACAGCGTGCACTCAGAGGAAGGCCACACCTTCAATTTTACTAAAATATGTATTCAGGAGCCTGATCATACAGTTGGCCCATTAGCTCAGTTGGTTAGAGCGTCGTGCTAATAACGCGAAGGTCGCGGGTTCGATCCCCCCATGGGCCAAATCTTTTTTCTTTTTGAAAATATTTTAACAAATTTTTTTTACCATTTTCACTAATAATTAATTGATCCAAGTTCAAACCATTGATTTCCTGTGCCTGTTCCTTCTAATATTGTAAACTTTGAGCATTGAAAAGGATTCGCTTTACATTCAAATTTGCCTTATTAGAAGTATTCAAATCTAGCAGACAAAACTGGAATTCAGAAGTATTTCAAATTTTCGTCTTCCTATTGATGATGAAATAATTTCTAATACCTTTCTATTCAAGCCTTATTACCCGGATTCGCAGTGTAGAAAAAAGCCTAAGCTCTGTAATAAAATTAAGAATGGACTTAACGTGAAAGTGGGATATTGTTTATAAATTTAATTGTAATAGTTGCCTAGCCACGTATGTGAATCGAAACGCACTTTGAAAAAAAGAATTAGTGAACAAAAACAAAAACCTCGATTCTGTTGTGAACAAACATCAAATTGAATATAATCATTCTTTTAATTTTGACGATGCAGAAATTTTGGATTATGAAACTTCTTATAAAAAAACGATTAATTTACGAGATGATTTACATTAAATGCAATAATTTTACTATTAACAAGAAGGAATATGTACAATTTTTTAGTAATACCTATTTTCCTTTGTTTAATAAATTGAAATAAATTATTTAGTGATTACATTTTTTTTTATCAATAATGAATTATTTTTTTTGTTTAAGAGTTAAAACGCCGTAACAAGGAAAATAGGAAATTTTACAAAATGGACATCGAATTTTACCCGAATGCCTGCTTTATTTGTCAAGCAACAGACGATTTAAAGAGATGCAGTCGTTGTAAAATGATTTCCTACTGCTCTGAAGTGCACCAAATGGATCATTGGCCCGAACATAAGGATTTATGTAAAACAATTCACGCAATGATGAAAGAAGAAGGCGTTTCTCATCTCTATGAAAAGCTTCGAGGTTGCGATGTTCATACATGGCGTAAGGAAAAAATGCGCATATTGGAAGAAATTGAGTCACGTTGCCCGAAACTATTTGAAAATCCAAACGCTGCGTTTTTATTATATTTCCCAAGATCGTGCTTTGTATGCTACGAAAGTAGACAAACTTTATTAAAAAATTGTCCGGGTTGTCCAGTTGCGACTTTTTGCAAGGATCATCCCAGCAGTTCGATTCACGACAAGGATTGTGCAAATTTAAAAAAATCATTCCAACTAAGACTTCAATTGTCCAACAGAATTAAAAAAGGTGGCGAAGTACAGTTACAGATGCTAGCAACGTCCGTTTTACACGCGATACAATTGTCCCCAACTTTGGAAAAAATCACCAACATGGGGGACTTTTTGGAAAAATTTTCAAAGTCAAAGAATCTTTCTCTAAATGTTGGTGATGATTTGAAATATTGGTTAACCGTCACATTCGGCACTATTCTATCAACCTTTAATGCTTTGCAAATACTCGAATTAACAACTCTTTCCAAATTGACAATCTACATGAAGAATTTACATCAACCTGACTACACGGAATTCTGGGAGGCACTGTTGCATTTAATTCCTGATTTAAAGGAACTCACGATTTTATTCATTGATCCAGCCGCTGAATTGGGAATAAAACCTGATCAAATGGAAATTTGTCGTGAATGTAAAAAGAAGGAGAAGAAACTTACTCTCGGATTCCTGGCGTCATGCTATGAAGATTGTGAGGGAAGAAATATTGCAGAACCGAATATTCTGATGGCAACTGATATTGTTGATCCTGAGACAACAGATGTTTCGGAAGTAAAAGTGTTGCCAAGTCTTTTAAAATTTTGGTCACGATTCAATAATTGTCCTTTAATAGTGACAACAATTATGGAAGAATATCGCGAGGAAATGAAAAATACTATTCAATCTACTTTGGGAGATGTCGATTATATTTTTGATGATTCCAATCCATTTAAGAGTCATCTAAGCATCAGGACTAATTACAATCGAGCTGGAGTTTCAAATAATTTTATGGTCATTTTGAAACCAAAACCGAAAGTTGAAGTTGAAGTTGAAGTTCAGCAAAATTAAAAAGGCAAGTGTGAAACTAATTGATTTTTTAAATAATTTATTAAAATTTTCAGAAAACAAATTTTTTGGAAAATTTTCATTGCGAGATTTAGAAGTAATTAAATTCTTAAAAATTATAATAAAAAATAAAAATGATTGATTTTTGGTTAAATTTCATTCAAATTGTCGAAAAAGAAATTTTCAAAAATTTTAATTGCAAATTTTAGAAATAATTAAATTCTCAGAAATTATAATGAAAACTAAAAATAAAAATTATTAATTAGAATCAGAAAGCATTAAAATACCTAATTAAAACTTTGTAAAAGTTTATTGAAAATAATTGGTTTCTTTTAAATTCATTAAAATATTCGAAAAACAAATTTTAAAAAATTTTAATTGCGAATTTTAGAAATAAATGTTTTCTCAAAAATTGTAATGAAAAATCAAAATGATTGATTTCTTTAAAAAATTCATTAAAATTGTAAAAAAATAAATTATAGAAAATTTTAGAAATAATTGAATTATTCTCAAAAATTATAATAAAAAATCAAAATAAAAATTACTTATTAAAATTGAAAACTTTTAAAATAATTTCAATTTTGTAAAATTTTATCCAGAATAAATAATTTTTTTAAAATTTTATTAAAATTTATACGAAAAACAAATTTTTAAAAATTTTAATTGCAATTTTTAGAAATAATTAAATTCTCAAAAATTATAATGAAAAAATAAAAATAAAAATTACTTGTATTTAGAAAGTTTTAAAATATCTAATTAAAATTTTGTAAAAGTTTATTGAAAATAATCGGTTTTTTTTTTAATTCATTAAAATATTCGAAAAAAAATTTATAAAAATTTAAATTGCGACTTTTAGAAATAAATTTAATTCAAAATAATTGATTTTTTTTTTTAATTTTATTACAATTTTAAAATAATTTTAATTTCAAGTTTTAGGAATAATTAAATTCTTATAAATTATAATGAAAAATTAAAATGAAAATTAGGTATATAAATTGTAGTAAAAAAACAAAATCATTTATTTTTTTTTAATTTCTTTAAAATTGTCAAAAAACAAATTTTGAAAAAATTTAATTGCAAATTTTAGAAATAATTGAATTTTTAAAAATTATAGTGAAAAATCAAAATGAAAATTAGTTTAAAAGAAAGTATGTTAAGAAATTATTTGAAAAAAAGTAATTCTTAGAATAAATTAAAATTTTAAATTAGTTAAAATTAAATTACAAATTTTTTTAAATTAATTAAATTATTTTCAATTATTTACATATTTCCAAAAAATACATCTCCATAAAATAATTAAATTAAAATTTTTTTAAACATCTAAATTCTTATAATTATTATTAAAAATTTGAAGAAAACAATCATTTTCAAAATTTTTAATTAAAATTCTTCAAAAAAAATTGGTTATTTTTTTAAGTTTTCCAAAAATTCTTTTAAAAAATTTATTTTTGAAAACTAACATAATTGTCTATAAAAAAATAAATAAAATATTTTTAAAAATCTGCTTTATTATATGATTAAAATTATGAAAAAATCATCTTGTTTCGATTTTGCAATTGAAATTCTTCAAAAATTTTATTCTTTTTTAATATTTCCCAAAAATTCAATTGTTCTCATCAAAACCAAATTTCAATTATTTGCAAATTTTTCAATTATACATAAAAAAAATTCAATTATTTATTTATTTCAACAAACGGGATTATCATTCAAAAAAATTATTTAAAAATATTTTTAAATAACTAATTTCAAGAATTTTTTTTTATTATAATTTTTTTAAGAAATAAATCATTCAATACTTATTGAATAAAATAGTATTTTAAATAAATTTATTTAAATAAAAAATATTTTCATATTTTATTTAAAATATAATATAAATAAAATAAAAATAAAATATTTTCTTACAGACTGATTGTGAGCCACGTTGACTGAGAATAATAAAAGAATTTTTCAAACGGTATAATGAATTAACTTCTAAAAAAAGGTAAAACCGATTTTTCTCTTCTTTGTTTAACAAATTTAAAAGAAGTTATTAACTCCGTTTTTGTTTATTTTTGACTTTAAAATTATTTCTCTAAACAGAAAAATTTTCTAAAAACAAGTTTTTTTCTAGATATAAGTTTGTATTATTTCAATTATTTTATGTTTACTGTAATTCGATAATTAAAAATAAAAATTGTATCACTGTTTCTAAATTACTTGAAGCAAGTATAGAAAACAATAAATTTGTCCAATTTTTATTTATTATAATTTTTGACAGAAGTACTTAGTAAGTATTTTAATATTTAAAATATTATGGAAAGGTGAGAAATTAATATTTATAAGATCTATTTACTATATTTTTACCAAAAATTTTGAATATTGTTTCAAAATATTTATTGAAGTTTTTAATAATTCACATTTTAAAGTTGAAGTCGTTAAAATGGGCTACAATTTCAAATGTCATCAATTTAGTTCAATTTGTTTTCTTTAGTAAACTGAAAGATGAATAAGAAGCTTTAATAATCTGTAAAGAGAAAATTTATAACAATTTATAATATTAATTTTTTTTTTAAAGACAAATAGAACATATTGCAATTAATAAACAAAGGAAAAATGGATTACTTTACAAAATGTTTCTATAGAAAAGACAATAAGCGAAGCACCGGTAAGCTGAATGGGATAGCTAGCCCTTATCATTATGAATATCAATTTTTTCTTCGTTTGTAGACTTAATAAATCCCAGTCCATTTGACATATTTTATCAACAATAGATAAACTCTGTAATACGGATTTTTAATTTTTATTTTTATTTAAAATTTTTATTTGAATTTTTATTATTATTATTATATTATTTTTATTTTCATTTTTATTATTATTATTTGAATTTTTATTTTATTTTTTCTATTTGCTGAATATTTTTGTAATTATCAATTTAAAGTATAAACAAAATTTGTTTGACCTTATTTGTCATTTCATCTCCAAAGTAACATTGAGTGAAGATTTGGAATATAAAACACCATATAAGCATACAAAAGAACCAAAAATACGCATCATTTGAGGTTATTTTTGTTAAATGAAATCCGCAAGTACACAAATTGAAAGTGGTAAAAAAGAATTGGGTGAATACCAAAAAACCAAAAATGTCATTTAATTTTTTTTCCATTCTGAAATAAGACAATAAGAATTCAAAAAAAGTTGACTCTGTTTTTTTTTAATTTTTTATTATAATTTTGAAAATAATTGAATTCTTGTAAAAATTTTTATTAAAATTTTTTTAAGAACTTTTTATAAAAAATTTTTGAAAATAATTGAATATTGTTTCAAGGAATTCAATTAAATTTTTAAAAAATAATTGAATTCTTGAGATGAATTTTATTTTTTATGAAAATAATTAAAAATTCATTCGAGGAATTTGATAAAAATTCTGTTCTTTTTATCATTTTAGAAAATAATGTAAACTTACAAAAAAATACAAACGTGATGGTTTACACATTCCCTTACGAATTTACATTCCTCTTTGTAAATGTCCACCTTTTCATTAATATTATTTCTTATCTTCGTAATTTGAAACAAACGCTCCGTGAGAATATCAAGTTGGGCGCAAATTTGTTGCATAAAATTTGCCAATAATGATTCAAATGATGAGTATGTAAAAGCACCATAATAAACTGATATACATTCAAATATATAAGTCATCCAAAATGCCTTTCTCGAAACAATAGAATAAGGAAGCCATCTCTTTAATGGTAGAGTAATTGCCTCCCCTTTTCTTAATGGCCATATTAAGTAAACTGTTGAGAAAAATAAAGAAGAAGCCAAGAATAGCCGTGCAATGAATCTGAAAAACTGCAAAATTTGAGAGAATATTTAAGAGTAATAATTGGATTAAATTATTTCCCCCTATACTAACCTTCCTTTAATCTGAAATTTTCTATAAATTTCAATTTCTTTACTATTACCAAAATGAGTACAATTGTTTTGCAAAAGTAAATTCAATAAATTTATCACATCATTTCGATGAATGTTGAAATATATTACTTTGAAGGCCAGTAGGCATAAAGAGGTGGAAATAAAAATATTTTCTGTAAAAACATCTGGTCTGTCTTTATTTTGATATAAAATAATAATGAATGTCATGCTAAAGAATAGCAAATTTAGTATCACGATAAAACTATAAAGAGTATAAATTCGAATGGTCCAGAGTGATGTTAGAAATGTTGGTCTCCAAACACCAACATAGGACATTGTTTGAAGTAACGTTTCAATAACGTCAGTATTTCTAATTTTTATATTTTCCATTTTCTACAATCATTCGTTTTTATCAAAAAATGTTCTTCATGAAATATGATTTAAAAAATGACTTCAAATATTACTTAAAATATTACTTAAAATATGATTTAAATTATTACCTACTTCTCTTAGTTAAAACTTACTTTTTAAATGTTGAATAAAAATAATTCAAACTTCTGATTTTTTATGGAAAAAGTTTGTCGATCGATAAATTAGAACAAATGGAGGAAATTAACATATTTTTTATTCATTTCAAAGATCTTATTTGGAAACAGAACTTAACGAAAAATAATAATAGTTTGATTTAACTTGTTCTTTCCTTCTTTGTGTCAAGCATTATACTGAATCTATAATTATAGTTACATTGTCTTTGCTACCCTCTTCACTGCTTTAAAGAGAAATTTTAATATTCCTACGCCTCCCGATCTATAGAATTGAGTAAAACGTAATTATAGGTTAGAAATAATATCATGGAACAGATGAATTTTTAATAAATCTTTTATTCCTTCTGTAAAGGGTGACAATTATTTTTAACGATTTTTATTATCTAGAAAAGGATGTAAGTCGATTGTCGTTTTTTAGAATTGTGTTTCTATAGTCAGTCTTCCAACGTCCTTCTTTGTATTTACTTCGTTTTGATAACAGTAAATTGTAAATTAAAAAATTTTCAATTTTAAACAATTTTCAATTTTCAAATTTAATCATTCATTTATTATTTTTTACTCTTGATCGAAATTTACAATATTCAAAAAAATAATTCTGTAATTATAACTAAAGCGTTTAATAATCTTAGAATGATTAACGTTAAAATCTTTCGGAAAGAAGAATGCTGCCGAACTTCAATGGTGTTCTATAAAAAGAAATTTATTTCATTAAATTTTTTAATATTAATTAAATATGATGTTTTCTAACATATAATAATAAAAATATTATTTTAACTTTACCACTAGTAGCAACTGATTCGGCACTATTCTCATCAACTTCAATGAAAACTTTTTGCAAAATTTTATTCACAAAAGTTGGTGAGTTTGAAATTCGGTTGAAGTTGGCTGATTTGGAAAAAATCGATTTTATACCCATCTACAATATAAGTAATAATTATTTTTTTATTTAAAAATAAATAATAGTATACTTTAATTAAAATTTACCTCTTGCAAGATGTCTTTGACTTGTATTGTGCTTTCGACATTAAATCGAGGCAAACGAAGACGGACTAATTTTCTAGATCCTTTTTTTCTGATATCTTCAAGACTGTAATTTTCCATTTTTCTTTCCATATTTTTAAGACCATTAATTTCATTAATTTCATTAATTTCATTAATTTCATCCGGAAGAAAAATCAAAATTGATATTTCTTCACCCTTTAGTATGTTTATAATTATTAAGAATAAAAATTTACTCGATGTGTAAAATTATAGACACGTAATTTTAATGTAAAAGTAAAAATGGGTTTTTAATGCAAAAAATTTTGTATGTACATATATTTATAAAATTTTTTTTTGAAACATTCTGAAACTATAATATATTCTTAAAGTTAGTGAAAATATTCTGAAAGTATATTAAGTTCTGTGTGGATAAATGAAGTTTCTGTCATGTTTTTACCTCATAAGGTACTTCGACAAATGATCCTTTTAGTTCAATAAGATTTCCATAAATTACAACTTTTTTATGAAACATTACTGGGACAGTATTTACTAAAAAAACTCTGAAGAAATTCGGAAATCTCGGTTTGTAAAGAAAGAATTTATCCTTTCATTTACCTTTTGAAGTAAACGACATATTGTGAAAATCATACTGATTCTTTCGCCAAATTTATCTAAAGCTGTAAATAAATTGTTATCACTATTTGCTAATTTTCAAATTAAATTAAAATTAAAATCTCACTTCAAAATGCGATTTTTTTTCACTTTTTCCAAGTATATTAAATTGAGACAAAAAAAGTATCAAAACTTTGCGTTTAAACAATTTTGATATTGGGACATTTTTTGTCCCAATTTGATGTCCTTAAAAAAAACTGTGTTTAAAATTTAAGACATTAAACAGATGTTTAATTTTATTATTAGTGTCAATTGTAATCCAAGAATTGATAGTATTTATTGCATTAATATTATTCGAAAAATCAATCTTTTCCACTGATGATCGTAAATATTTTTCTGCTAATGATGAAAATTCCGTTTTCACTTTAAATTGATTGTTGACGTAGAGTTTGTTTAGAATTTTAAGCGTTACGCCTTTAGTATTCTAAAAATTTTTTTAAATTAATCAAAAAATCCAGGTAATTTTTTTTTAATACAATATTGATACAATTTACAATTTATTAATTTCTAGCTTTAAACAATTTTTTTGTAATACAATTTGAAACCGGATTCTTACATTCAGATTATCAATTAGGTTCTGTTTGTTGATGTACCATTATTAGCAGTTATAGAAACATTTTGCATTTCGTTAGCCTGTGTCATTTTTTTATATTTACCATTCATAACTTACATTCTTAAAGAGAACATAGTGGTAGAATAAAAATTTCAATCGACTATAAATAATCATTAAACAAAATGATCCAAATATAGATGTGAAAGTCACAAATTTTAACAAACGTTCTTTTGTTATTTATTACGTTATTATGTATCACATTTTTATGGATATTGTTGAATAATACATCAATATTAAAAAAAAGTGGGCACTTTTGGTTCCCTACTGTTCTCTATTTAATAACTTAAAAATTATTTTTAAATCTGCTTTCAACTTTTATACAATTAATTTTTTTTTAGTAATATCATAATCGAAAAAAATTTTTTTTCTTAAGCAAAAGTTACTCTTTTGCAAATAAAAAAAAAAGTTATAATTTCGTGGAAAATCACCCAAATAATGATTATAATATTGCGAGGCAATGTTGTCTGAGTAATGTCCGGCAATATTGATGACACAATTATTGAGCTCGAATGTTATGCCATCGGGTACAATAAACAATATAATAAATAAAAGTTTCTAAAAGTAACTAGTAAAACTTATAATTGGATGAGAATAATCTCAAAAATTTGTTCCGGAAGAATATATGATAAATATGAAAAATAATTTCCTGCTTCGTTGATATACATTTATAAAACTTACCAATATATCTTATCATAATTAGTGTCTTTTTTAAAATATTGCCATGATGTTGATTTACTTCGTTCTTATTTTTTCAACATTTGAATCAATGGCTTTCTTATCAAGTTAGTTTTTGTATTGTTAATTTTGGTTTTTAAATTAAATATTACATGACATCATTTATAAATTCTAATTATTATGTAGTTCAATAAAGCATTTAAAAAGAAAAAAAAAATTAGTTTAGTGCAAGGAGTCAACAGCTCCACGGTTCAGTGTTTATTATTAACTTATATTAAAAGATGTATTTTTGTTGTTGACCAGAATAATTTGTAGTGAAAAATATGTAAAAAAAAAAATTCACCTAATTACCATCTTATAATAAATATTATCACGGAAAAAACTAAGTTACCATCTTATGACATGTAAAATAGTGTTTGCAATTAATTATTAACTTATATTCTGTAATAATATAATTTTGGTTTGCTTTGAAGGAAACATCTCTTGTGACACTAAGAAAAGAGAAGCGCCTTATCAATATATGGCTATAGAGGAATCACCGTTTGTGGTAAGAAACAAATTATTCTTATATGAAAAGAGTAGATATGCAAATTAGGTAAAAAAAAAAGACATTCATATGTTACAAATGCTATTGTTCAAGGATTCGTATTGTTTGTGAAAATCCATAAACAATACGAATATAAAAGTTAACTAAGTGAATTAGTGAATAGTACTATAGAGTACACGAAGTGCTTTAAATTGCGAAAGGTGAGTGATTGAACAAGTGACTTGATAAATCATCCAGACTTTTGTAGTTGTAAAAATAAAATAAAGAAGGTAAGTAAATGTTCAAATTTGCTACAATGTATTAACTAGTGAAAAAAATGAGCCGAAATCCCACTAAGAAAATTGATTTTCCTCCTCAACACGCAAGACGATTCCCTTGAAAGGCAGCATTCAGACTGACCACACTTCATACGGGGTAAAAATTGATTTCTCTCTATTATGCACACTGTACATAGTCTCAACTAATTTGCATTATTTATTTAAAAGATTCACAAAAACCGACAGGAATTTTCTATGGTAAAAATAATTATCTTACAGAACAGTATAAATTTACATTAAGCAATGCTGAATATTACATCAGAAACTAGCAAAAATTCCACTTAAAGACTGGTTAATTTTGTACTTGGAATACAAAACTAATAGGAGTTTAAAACTATCAGATGTTATCTATAGTATGGAAAAGTTTGAAAGATTCACTTTTATTTCAACACTAGACGTCTTAATGGAAACATACAATTCACAAATAAAAGTCATTAAATATTTGTCATGTTCCATCGGACTATGGCATTCTCAATCGAAAGCAACTCAAAAATTAATTTCATTCTTTCTTTGGCTTTGTCTTATAAGCTTTTTGATACCGCAAGTAAAATTTTGCGCCTAATGTACACAATACAAAATTTTTTAATAATTTTTTACAATAGCTTTCTTAATAATTTCTTGAATATTTTTTAAATAATTGACGAAACGTTTTTAAATAATACCTACATGCACCTATGAAAATATTTAACTAAACTATAAATCAGGGTTGCCACAGTTTAGGAAAGTTAGGGAATTCAGGGAAAAGTTAGGGAACTTTATTAAAAGTACTGAAAAAAATTAAATTCTTGGAATTCATAAAAAAATGATAAAAAAATTTTAAAATTTTTAGGGTCCTTAGGAAATATTAAAAACTCTTAATTGTTCTTAAATTTATTTTTTACCTCAAAAGATTTTTTTTAAAAAAGTCTGCATACATTTGCAATTTTGCTGATTATGAATAAATTGATGTCAAATTGACAAGTTGACAGCTGTCAAACCAATTGTCAACTTTTATAAAAGTCATTTATTTTTTATAAAAATGACTCTAGAAGGGTTACACAACTGCTTACAATAAATTATTATGGAAATTAAAGAAACAGTTTAATATTATTTAGTTGCTGGCGGTGATAAATAATTGGGACGAAAAGGACGTTTTATTTACATGCCTCCCAGCTTGCTTAGTAAATCTTACGAGTATAAATTCCTACATTGCTGTCTCTGTCAACAAAAATAAAGTAATAAATTAAAATTCTCTATACATTATTTTCAAAAAAAAAAAAAAAAATTTTCACTTGGGATGCAACTTAGTAATTTGACTTCCACTTTCTCTATTCGAGTTTTATATAAGTTATTAACTTTAAAATTGTTTTATATTTAAATTAAATAAATAAAAAATCATTTCTTTTAGATACATCTAATTTTTTCTAAAATAAAGGCAGATTGGCTATTGTGCAATACAAACGTGGAATTAGAAATTTTAAACAGAAATGGACTTTTAGCGAAGAATCTAAACAAGGCACGAGTTGGTAAGTAACAAAATTTGAAATTACATTTTAGGGTAAAAGTATATTTTTTAGTGCAAAACTAAAAAAAATTAATTAATTAAATAAAAATTAAATTAAAAAAAAAATTTTAAATGCGTTATTTTTAAAATTAGTAAATATTTTTAAAAATAAGGGGAAAAAAATTATTTACAAGTTCACTAGTTTCAAAAATAATGTATTTTAGTTTTACTTTATACAGCCACGATAGAATTTCTTGTTGTACCACTGATTCCGATTTTTTTGGATATAATAAAACCATTAAATGAATCTCGACCAAGAAACATTTATATGGACACCGATTACTTGATAGATCAAAATGACAAAAATAATTATATAGCAATAGCGATGCATCATTGGCCGGTATCTTTTGCAATAATGACACTCATTTTAGCTGTCGATGGAATCTTCATTGTTTTTATTTGCCACGCATGTGGACAATTGGAAATATTAGGGTAATATCCTACAGTGGATTTATTTTCCATCATATAAATAATATTTCATTTAATTTTCTATAAAATCGAAATTTAGTCTCAAAATAGTTTTTTTTTTCATTCACAGAGCAAAAATAAAAAATATTGTTAAAACAGATTATAGTGTATCAATTTCTGGCGAGAAAATTGTACAAAAGGAAATTAAGCTCTGTATTGAAAGACACAAATCTGTTATAATGTTTGTATTTTATATTCCATTACTGATTTTTTTTTTTTTTTTTATATTTGCAAAATTATTAAGCCTACGGATGGACAACCGTTTTCAAGTAAGAAAGAAAATTCTACTTTTCTATAATGTAATAACATTATTTTTTACAAGGTTCGTTAATGAGATTCGTGATTGTTTTTCAATTTCTCATTTTTTGAGTTTGGGATTAAATGTATTAATGATAAGCTTCACAGGAGTTCGGGTATGGTTAAAAAAAATTCAAAATTTTCATACAAATCCCCATGAAGAAGCGAGGTATTTAAAAATTATTGAAAACTAGCATGTGAAATTTTCATTGCCATTGTTACTTTAAAAGATTTTTTTTTCAAAATTTAATAAAAATTATTCATTTTTTAAAAAATATAATTTTTCTAACAGTTATTTTATTTAAATTTAAAAAAAAAATTAAGAAACATTTGAAAAACTGGTGTAGAAATAAATATTTCTAACAACAACTTGAATGTAAGATATTTTTGAGTAAATAATTTGAACTTTCGAATAATCCTGGTAATAAGTTTAATTCTAAATTTTTTTACATATTCAATCATTTTTATAAAATAAATATTTAAATACTTATTATTATTTATTTATTATACGTTTCAGTTTTATTAATTTAATTAATTGGGATCGGCTAAATTTTGTAGCGCCATCTGGTGATTACTTATTTTTAACCTCCATTGACCTTATTTATCTTTCTTCAATTAAAAGTAGGCAAAAGGTTACTAGATTATCACTAGACCGTCAATTCCAATTTAATCAGAATTTTTTTCTAATCAGGAACTTTTCAATTTTTATTAATTTCACGCTTCTTTTTGGATTTATATATATATATATATATACGTATTAATATAATGTTTAGAGAAAATTTAATAAATCTTCAGTTAGTCATGTATTCAAATGAACCCAGTGAAACGTTTGCCACTTTTACGTACAATATGGGTCAAATCTTTCGTTTCTTTTGTTTAACATTGCCCAGTCAACGTTTAATTGACCAAAGTAATCAACTTTCTCAGAATATGTGAGTTATTTATAAAAATATGTCTAATTTTTAAATTACCATTACCGACAGAAAGTAACTAGAAAGAGCGGCAAATTCAAATACTAAAAGTAAATTTAAAGCGAACTTGGCGAATTTAAATAATAACCGGTTTTTTCTAGTGACTTTCTGTCGGTAACATTGTAATCGCTTCGACATTTACAATATTAAAAACAATATTGAAATTTCAGATATGAAAGCTACTGGTATAATTTATCACCAGCGTCGAAAAATTTACTGAAAATAATAATGCTGAGATGCAGAAAACCCATTAATTTTACAGCAGGAAAATTGTACTCATTTTCTATGAGTAATTTCGGTATTGTTAGTGTGGATTTATTTTATATAGTTTTTTGATAATGGGTCATTTTAAGTATTTGAAGAAAAACTTTACCTTATTTCTTCTTTCTTGGAATGACCCTCTAAAATGGAAAAATGATAATTTAATCAAACTTTTTGCTTATTTTAAGATGATGAAAACGTCCATATCATACTTTACAGTTCTGCTATCACTGAGGGGTTAAGATTCTATAAAGAAATATTTTTCAACTATTTTTAATAAATTTCACTACTGAGTACATATTTTACTACATCAATATTTTTCAAGACAAAATTGTATTTCAATTTTTCACACTCCTGCAAATGTAATAAATAAGCGAATAATAAATGCTATTTTCAAAATAAAAGAAAGTTATACATTTTATTTGAAATCATATATACCTTAACATCATAGACTATAACGTTTAAAAATGATATCAATTTTCACATATATTTATATATAGAGACAATTTTACGGAAATGCTGAAATAGTATTCAATGATAACAATTGTTTGATACCTTTTTTTTATTTATATAAGATCATTATTACAATTTTACAAATGTGCGTCAAAATTCATGATTCATAAAATATTATTAGAAATTAGAGAATTTAAGAAAATTATGATTAACAAATGAAAAATATAAAGATTTTGTTTGTTATACTTTTTCTATAACAAATTTTGCTTCACTCATTATTCGCGTCAGAATAAAATAAACTGTAAACCTTTTTTACAGGCCGTAGTGACAGTACGAAGAAATGAGAATTGTAATATTGACGATAAATATTGTGGAGCCACTATTTTGTCTGAGCATTGGATCCTTTCTTCAGCTGAATGCTTCAGTACAATAAATGAGTATGAGAATTTTTAAATAATCGATAGCAATTTAAATGAAAAGTTAGTGCAGAATTTTCATTCCTTTTCTAGAAATGATGATGAGGATCTTGATTACTTTTGTCCTAAGGATATTTTTATTGCTACGAAAGTAGATGCTATTCCTCCTGACACTGACAAAGTGACTCATAAAATTGAGAAGGTAGTTCTAGGAAATAACAGTATCAGTGTTAATTCTGAAAATTTCGCTTTAATCAAAGTAAGTATAGTTTTAATAACCCAACACTTTCTTTATAAATTATTATTAAGTAAAGATTTTTTTTTAATTATTATTAGTTATTCTTCGACTATCTGTTGGTTATACTGTTCTCTTGTTCCACATATGTTAGTAGATCAGTGAGAAGTCTTCTTTTTCTGATTTTAAGCCTAAAAAAAATATTAATAAAATTTCCAGTTGATAAAGCCCATTAATTTTGATGAGTCCCAAAAGCCAATTCAATTAGCAAAACCAACCGAGAAACCGGAAAACATGAATTGTCTGGAATTAACTGGATTCAAATTCAATAGAAAGGTTTATGTCTCTTCAATTTTTATTTTAGAAATCAAAGGAACTTATTTTACATTTCAATTTTTTCAGATCGAAACGGAAAATTTGGGAAGCGCTTTTATATCGATAACAAACGCGTGCTACGATAGACTTCCGGAAATTAAAAATGACTGCTTCTGCACAACTGAATATAATTACAATTCCAGTGAGAATTATTCACACTTTCTTCCTGGCACTTCTGTTGTGTTCAATAACAAATTAGTGGGTTTTGATCCCAATTCTGTAACGTATATTAATTCGGAAAACATTACTTATGCAATATTTATTAATACAGCTGACATGTACGATTGGATAATGAAGACAATACAAAATTAATAATTCTGGAAACAGAAAACGACGCAATAATTAATTTATTTATAAAATTATCTTTACTAATCAATTTGTTGTAGATTTAAAAAAAATCCTAATTTCATTTTTTATGGTAAAATTTTTTCTTCGGATAAAATTGAAAGTAAAATTTTTTTTTGGGTGAAATCATTTTTAGGAATAGTTGAATATTACAGAAAGTTTATTAAAAACTTTGCACATAATATAGATTAACATAACTATTTTCAATTGGATAAAAGACTACAGTACAAGCTTCGAATTATTAAAAGATTCTGTGTAAATTACCAGTATTAAAATATCCAGATTTTAATAAAAGATTTGTTTTGACAACGGATGTCAGCATTTTTGTTGGAGTAGGAGCTGTTCTTTCTCAAGATGGACATCCTTGTTGCTATATTTCAAGAGTATTAAATAAAACAGAAGAATCGTTTGGGCTACAAAAAGACTAAGACAATATTTATTGGGACGGACATTTAATTTACTATTCAGACAGATCATGAAGCACTAATTTGGTTACATAATGTAAAAGATCCTAGTTTAATATTATTAAGATGGAGATTATGTTTAGAAGAGTTTCAATAAGGTATAGAATATGTTAAAGAAAAAGAAAATAATGCAGCTGACTGCTTTTCAAGGTTATTTCCAATACATGACGAGGATCAGCAGAAAGTTCAAAAAGCAATTAACTTATAGTTCCAAAGAAGAAGAAGAATAATATATTATATTTTAGATTTTCTTACTAAATTTCAGCTCAATTTATTAAATATTTAAAGAGAAATGTGGTCGAAAAAATTAATATTAAATTTCTAACACTCACATGAAATCCTATATCGAATCTTATATTTTTAAAAGTTTATCTCGTGTGAACATCGTGAACACCACGTGAAAATTTCGAAATTTTTGTTTGTTTCATGTTATCTGTATAATTGGAAAATAAATTTAAAAAGTAAATTTGTGAAAAACATATCCTATTTGCTAATCAATATTAATTTTTAGTTGGTCTACGGCGCAAAAAGTGTATTATTAAAATTATAAAATTTTATTAAGTTTTATATGATCGCAAATATTTATTCAAGACCTATAGCATTTGAATTACATATAAGCTATAATGACAAATAATACTTTTAAATGTTTATAAAGTAGTTTCGACACTTATGCAAAGAAAATAAAGCATAACGTGAGGTATATATAGGGCAGCATTTAACAATTTACTTCAGAATATCGCCGAATACAATTTAATTAATTTCGAAAAATCGAGGCACGAATTGAAAAATTACAACATCTAAAATGAAACTCTGTAAGTTACTTTTCATCAAACTTTTTATCATAATTCAAAAAGATGATTTAATATATATTCTACACTGAGAAAATTTATTCCTACTATTTTACTGAATTTTGTTCGGTACAGTTATCGATATATATTTCATTCTATATTTACTAAATAGTTCAGTAAAACTTGAAAAGCAAATCATAACCTGCTTTAGTCATTACATATAACTCCCTACAATTTTATAACAATATATACGAATTGGAATTTCATTTTGCATAATAGAAAATTTAAACTGCTCTTACATATGAATCTGAATTTTATTTCACCGCTTGTGAGAAAGATTTATAAAATATTTTAAAATTACGATTTTCTTAGTATAAATTTTGAAACATATACATAAATCTACAAATGTTTTCTAAATTTTTAATTTTAAATTTTGAATCTTAAATCAGTCTAGAGCTCCAGACTATGTCTATGAATTAAGTCCGTAATTATTATGCAACAATCCGAAATTATGTCCGTCAAAAAATTCATCTAAAATAAATACAAAATAATCCGAAATCAATATGTAAATAATACGAAATCAGTCCGCAATAATCCGAATTTAATCCAATTAAAAGATTTAATCCGAAACAAGTATGGAACAATCCAAAATCTGTATGCAAAGAATCCGGTAATAGTCAGCGTCAATCCGAATAATATATTATCTGATCAAAGATCAGATTTACTAAATAATTCAGTAAAACTTGCAGAGGATTAATTTATTATGTTTTAGATTAATTTTTAGGATTTTTAATATAAGTTTTGGATGTTATAACATATAACTAATGTTTAATTCATAAAAAAACCGATGGAAAGAAATGAAAACGGTAAATTAAATTTTATCCAATATTACCGGAGAAAGTAATTTAAAAATTATTAAAAATTACCATTATGACACTATATCCCAACTTTATAGAAAAATTCGATAAAATATAAGGAATAAACTTTCTGTATTGTTACCCAAGCTGGGTATTTACTATTTTGTCAATTCTTCTGAAGCTCTTGATTCTAAATGTTATACTTCTTTTTCTAGATTTCCTTACCATTCTTCTGATAGGTTATCTAAGTAATTTAGATAATGTCGATTCAATGTTTATTGAGTCCTTGGAATCATTCTCTGTCAACTTGTACAAGGTACATTTAAGAATCTTGAAAAAACTGTTAAAGAATTATGTTTTATTCACATTTGCTTTCTGCTTTCCAGACAGTAGCAAGACACGAATCAGGAAACGTTTTATTATCTCCCTTGAGTGCAAACTTAGCTTTAAGTATGGTTGTACTCGGAGCTAGAGGAAATACAAAAAGAGAATTACTCCAAACTCTCTATTTAGAAGATCACGATGCACAGATCAAATATGATTATAGTAGTCTTTACTATACGCTGCCTGTAAGGAGAAATTATTCTTTTTCTATTATTTATTCTTATTATTATTATTAACTTATTACACATTTATACTAAGAGTATTGTTGATGACTGTAATAATAAATTATTGTATTTTTTAGAATGTCAATAGCTCAGAACTTAATATTTTGAATAAAGCGTTTATCAGTACCAACCTGAATGTTAAGCAAACCTATAAAGATGTATTAACACGGTATTTCCATGCAGAAGAAGAACAACTAGATTTTTCTAATGCAGGACAAGCAGCAAGATCAATCAACACATGGGTGTCAAGAGGAACAAATGGCAAAATCAACCAAATTCTGACTGCCGGTTCGTAATGTTTCAAAAATTTTAAACATGCAACAGAAATATTTCCAACTTGTATAATTAATAATGCTTCGTCAGAAGCATTATTATGATTCAATTATTGTTCAAAAATAATCTTCCTTTTAGTTTTTGTAATTTAATTTTTTTTGCTGTATTTTAAAAATTTCTTTGTTTAAATTTTTCATCATTTTTCTCATTGTCAGGCGATTTGGATGAAAATACAGCCATGGTTCTCACCAATGTCGTTTACTTTAAAGGCGAATGGCAATACAAATTCGAAGATTTTAATTATCTCTACTTTAATAGTGCTGACGGACAGAGAACTTTAGTACCAGGAATGAAACAAGAAGTTGACATATCTTATGCAAATGTTCCTGCAATAGGCGCAAGTTTTGTAGAATTGCCATATAAGGTAAGAAATAATGTTTTCTTTATAAAAAAATAAGTCACAAATGTTAACGGCCTTTGTTAATTTTTATTTCTTTTATAGGGCAGTAGTGATATTATAATGCAGATCGTACTCCCTAACTCTGATGTGAGTCTTCAAGAAGTTGAAACAAAATTAGAAACAATAACACTACCAAACTTGAGAAAGGAAAGATCTTCAAAAAAAGTTATTATTTACATGCCCAAGTTTAAATTTGAAAAAACCATTGAATTGATACCTATTCTAAAAGAGGTTTGTTTTACTTCGTTTTGACGACTATTTTTAAATTCATCAATTTTTTAAACTTATTATTCGTTTCAAAAATCAATTGTATTTAATAAAATATAATTAGGAAATAAAGATAACATTTTTTTGAATATAGATGGGTATTCAAGAATTATTCAGCTACAGATCGGATTTAGGTGGAATTACACAGCAGCTGCTTAAGGTGAACAAAATTAAGCAGAAAGTTGTAATTGAGGTCAACAAAGAAGGCTCTGAAGCTGCAGCAGCTACTGGTAAGCATTAAAAATTATATACAGTAATTAACGTTGTACATTGTAAACTTCAGTTTAAAATTTTTTGAGCCACTCAAAGTTACTATTGCTATACCCAATTTTCACAAACCAAAAGTGAAGCGTACGGTTTGTTTACGTTTCTCATATGCTCTTAACGAATGAAAATAATTCATCTTTTTTATATTATTCATTACAGCTGTTGTGGCTGTCTTCAGAACTGCTTATTCGAGAAGAGGCGACGGTCCAATAAACTTTAGAGTTGATCGTCCATTCCATTTTAGAATTATCAAAACAGGAGGTAGAAATGACGGTATTGTATTGTTCTCTGGAAACTACAAAAGACCAGAATAATCTTGTTTACTATATTAAAGTAAATAAATGAATATAATAATATTTTTTGCTGTAATTTAATTTTTCTGCTTCTAAAAGAGCACTACGATATGTTTCTTCCTTTCCCTTATCCTACTCGAGAACTATACTTGCTATTGAGATAATTACACAGTAATTAAAATATGTAAATTGACTAACAACAATGTGGATCACTTAGATTTCTTTAATAACTCTTTTTCCGAATGACATTTGGTTTAAAAAATACACCAGCTACATTTAAAAGGGTGAGGCATGGCGCTTTTTAAGAATTAATTAGTGATGCATGTTTTGTATACTTAGATGAAATTATTATTTTTGGATCTACATTAGAAGAACGTAATAAAAATTTAACCAAATTCATGGAAAGAGTAAAAACATTGGAATTAATATTACAATCGGATCCCAGTAAACGAAAACTAATTGAAATGAATTAAAAAGAATTCACAAAGAGCTTTCGTGAATCCCGCTTTGTGACAAATACGAATTGGAGCCATGATGCAATTTTCCTGAATTCGTGAAACTGTATTGAACTTCCGAACCTTCTATCCGTACCAATTCACTGGACAAGTTTTGAGCCTTTAATTTTTTTCAATTCGTTAGCACGAATTCAATGCATTCCTTGGCCATTTCTTTCGAATGCGAATTCGTTTGGACAAATTGGTACATATTGAATTAAATTCAATTGAATATACAAAGAGCTTGAGTGAATCCCGCTTTGTGACAAATACGAATTGGAGCCTACCAAAAATGTTAATTCGTTTCAATTCATTTGAATTAGTTTTTTTTTACTGGGAAATAATAAAATTCTTCATCAAAATTCAATTATTTTTAAAAATTTTAATAAAATTCTTGGCAAAATTTCACAGGAATTCAATTATTTACCAGATTTTAAATAAATTTCTTCGAAAAAATTAAATTATTTTCATAAATAATAAAATTTTCACATGAATTCAATTATTAAAAATAAAAAATTTTATAGAATTTTTCGAAAAATATCAATTATTTAAAAAGATTTTTATAAAATTCGTTGCGAGAATTCAATTATTTAAAAAAATTTAACACAGTTCTTTTCAAAAATTCAATTATTTTCATAAATAATAAAATTCTTCACCGAAATTCAATAATTTTTATAAACTTGAATAAAATTCGTAGAAAGAATTAAATTATTTTTAAAAATAATAAAATTCTTCGCAGAAATAAAATTATGTTTAAAATTTTTTTTTTAAATTCTTGTCCAAATTTCAAGTATCTTTATAAATAATAAAATTCTTCATCGAAATTTAATTATTTATAAAAAATTTAATAAAATTCTTGTCAAAATTTCAAGTATCTTTATAAATAATAAAATTCTTTTCCGAAATCCAATTATTTTAGAAAAATTTTAATAAAATTCTTGGGAAAATTTTATAATTAATTTTATGAATAATAAAACTGTTCGCAGGATTTTAATTATTTTTGATACAATATTTTAATCAAATTTCTCGAGAAACGTAATTATTCTTAAAAATTTTATTAAAATTAGTTTTGACAAATTTTCATAAACATTCAATTATTTAATAAATTATTTATTTTTTAATTTAAATAATTGAATTCTTCTAGAATTTTCTAATAAAAGTTGATTGAAAAATGAATTACCGAATAATCGATTTATTATTTATGAAAATAATTGAATTATTGCAACGAATTTTATTAAATTTTTTTTTAAATAATTGAATTTAATTCAATATTTCAATTCCTACAGAAGAACAATAATTATTAAATATTTATTTAAAAAAGAAGTTATTGATTTTTTTTTGAATAATTTTATAATTAGAGAAATTTGTAAATAAATGTAATAGAATATTTTTTTGAGTATCTAATAATTTTTAAATAATCAGAATATTCTTTAGGATCAGGGCAAAAATGGAAATTTTTTCTGGAAATCAGGGAAAAGTCAGGGAAAAATAAAATTAAATATTTGTGGTAACCCTGATAAAATAAATTAAATTTTAGATACAATTCTTGTTTAAACATAGAAAGAAGAAATAATTACAAAAAGTTTCTTTAAAAATAAAACTGCAAATATCTCCACGTGAAAATTTCGAAATGTTTCTTTCAAGTTACAATCTACATAATTGTCAAATAAATTTAAAAAGTAAATTTATGGATAAAATATTTTATTGGCTAATCGATATTAATTTACAGTTGGTCTACGGCGCAAAAAGTGTATTTTTAAAACTACAATATTTTATTAAGTTTTATGCGCGATTGCAAATATTTATTAAAGACCTATTAGCATTTGAATTACACTTACCTAAACTTACCTATGTAGATTTCTATAAAAAAACACATATGAAATTGTCACAGGATTTTTTATAGGAATTCATATAGGTGTTTGGATTGATTGTACGACTTGAAAATCCATGTCAATTCTCATATGATTTCCTACATGGAATTTCACATAGGATTTTATATGATAGATTTGACGTAGGATTTCATGTGAGATTCCACATACACAGAAAAAAACTAAACTCAAAATGAGTAGTATATATGATACTCATTTTGAAGTGCAACAAAAATGATACCCCTTCAACTCATTCTAAGTTTCTGGGGAAAGGATTCAAAATGAGATAGCATTAAAAGTATATTTAATGTTTACTGAGAAATATTAATCTTATATGATTATAAAGTAGTTTTGACACTTGTACAAATAAAATAATGCATAATTTAAGGTATATATAGAACAACATTTAACCATTGACTTCAGAATATCACCGAATATCAAATAATTTCGAAAAATTGAGGCACAAATTGAAGAATTACACCATCTAAAATGAAACTCTGTAAGTAGCTTTTCATCAAACTTTTTATCATAATTAAAAAACATGATTTAATATATATATTCTACACTGAGAAAGTTTATTTCTGTTAATTTACTGAATTTCGTTTGGTAAATTTCTGATTATTACCTAATTTTCATCAAAAATATTTACTTCTTTCTTATCCTGCCAATAAATTCAATTTAATTCTTGGGAAGAATTTTATAAAACGTTAAAGCTTAAAAAACGTTTAAACGTTAAAGGAAGCAACCTCCTTCCTGTGGAAGCTTCCGGATAGACCTTATACAGTCTGCGTATTTATTATTCTGCCAATTCTTCTAAAACACTTGATTTTAAATGTTATTCTTCTTTTTCCAGATTTACTTGCCTTTCTTCTGATAGGTTATCTAAGCAACTTAGATAATGTCGATTCATTGTTTATTGAGTCCTTGGAATCATTCGCTGTCAACTTGTACAAGGTACATTTGAGAATCTTGAAAAAACTGTTGAAGAATTATGTTTTATTCACATTTGCTTTCTGCTTTCCAGACAGTAGCAAGACACGAATCAGGAAACGTTTTATTATCTCCCTTGAGTGCAAACTTAGCATTAAGTATGGTTTTACCCGGAGCTAGAGGAAATACAAAAAATGAATTACTCCAAGCTCTCTATTTAAGAAATTTTACTGATCGCCAGATCATAGAGAGTTATCATTCTCTTCACTATTTTCTGTCGGTAAGGAGAAATAATTCTTTTTCTATTATTATGAACTTATTATACATTTATACTAAGAGTATTGCGGACAACTGTAATAATAAATTATGGTATTGTTTAGAATGTCAGTACGTCAGAACTTAACATTTTGAATAAAATTTATCTCAGTACCAGCTATAGAGTTACACGAGAATTTAGTTATGCATTAAAATTTGACATGCATGCAGATGGAGAACTAGTAGATTTTTCTAATGCACCACAAGCAGCAGAGGCAATCAACTAATGGGTGTCAAGAGGAACAAATGGCAAAATCAACGAAATTCTAACTCCCGGTTTGTAATGTTTTAAAAATTTTAAACATATACAACAGAAACATTTCCAACTTGTCAAAATTAATAATGCTTCAGAAATTCAATTATTGTTAAAGATCTTCAATTTACTTTTGATATTTTACATCTTGTTTTCTGTAATTTATTTTAAAGATTTCTTTTTTTATATCCTTTTTCTCATATTCAGGCGAAATAGATTCAAATACAGCCATGGTTCTCACCAATGTCGTTTACTTTAAAAGCGAATGGCAATACAAATTTAAAGATTATAATCGTTTATACTTCAATAGTAGTAATGGACAGCGTACCTTAGTACCAGGAATGAAACTAAAAGTTAACATATCTTATGCAAATGTTCCTGCAATAGGCGCAAGTTTTGTAGAATTGCCATATAATGTAAGAAATAATTTTTTCTTTATAAAAAGTAAGTCACAAATATTAACGACCTTTGTTAAGTTTTGTTTCTTTTACAGGGAAGTAGTAATATTGTAATGCAGATCGTACTCCCCGACAATGATGTGAGTCTTGAAGAAGTTGAAACAAGATTAGAAGCAATCACACTCCAAAACTTGAGAAAGCTAAGATCTATTCAAAAAGTTTCGATTATCATGCCCATGTTTAAATTTGAAAAAACCATTGAATTGATACCTACTCTAAAAAAGGTTTGTTTTACTTCGTTTTAAAGACTATTTTTAAATTCTTCAATTTTTTTAAACTTCTTAATCATTTATATAGATGGGTGTTCAAGAATTATTCAACTACAGATCGGATTTAAGTGGAATTTCACAACAGTCGCTTAAGGTGGACAAAATTAAGCAGAAAGTTGTAATTGAGGTGAACAAAGACGGCTCTGAAGCTGCAGCAGCTACTACTGGTAAGCATTAAAAATGATACAGTAATTACCGTTTTACATTGTAAACGTAAACTTGATTAAACTTTTTTTTGAGCCACTCAACATACTTACTTGCTATAACCAATTTTCAAAATCCGAAAGTGAGACCTTAGTTTTGTTTACGTTTCACATAATATATATATGCTCTTAACGAATGAAAATAATTAATCTCTTTTATGTTATTCATTCCAGCTGTTGTGGCTTTATACAGTTCTGCTAATGCGGTAAACCTTGATATTCCATTTAAGGTTAATCGTCCATTCCATTTCAGAATTATCAAAACATTTGGTATAAACGACGGTGTTGTATTGTTCTCTGGTAAAATAAAAATGTTAGGCTCAGTAAATAGAGGTTTGTAAAAGTACAACAGTGTCGTTGAACTTCTTCGATCGAATAAACGTCACGCTACTTGCCACATAATTATTGTTTGTAATGCACCGTTCAAATTCTTTTTCATCTTGAAATGTATTTATTAAATGTGGTCCAAGCAATGTTATGTTATGAATTTAAAGAGATCTTTTTGATAATGTTTTCTTATGTAAAAGATTTTCATAATCAAGTTTTGCTTCTGCTGATATATTTGAGTTATTTGGTTACAATTTGTATGCTTACTGAATCATTGATATGTTTGCCATTTGCTGCTCCACGCTTTTAGAGCCATTTATTTTTTTTTAAATATTATATTTAATAATTAAATGTCATTGTAACAGCGCTATAAAAGCGTCACAAATATCACTAAATGTTTGATCCTTTTTGTCGTACAACTACGTTTTGAATTTCACTATTAATAATAATGTTTTACACTATGTAGTTTTGGTAATTTTTAGCTTTTACAGCCGATGTTTTATATATTTAATATTTTTGATTTTCAAAAAGAATTAAGTAACATGTTACTTAAATGTATAGTACTTAACGAAGTTTAAATTTACAACGTTTACGATCAACGATTTACATGGAAAATATTTTCTTATCACAATTTTTTTTAATTTTTGTTTGGAAAATAATTTTTACAAATTTTTTTTATAAATAATAAAAATTTTGCTAAACAAAAAAATGTATCTTTACATAAAAAGAATTACTATGGAACTTGCAGTCATGTTGACCAATTTATATTACTTCACACTATTCCTATAAAATAAATAATAGGTACTATACAATATTAGTAATTAATTATTATATACATCTGGAAAATTTGCAGAGAAACTGAATTGTTTTTATTAAAAAAATCGTTTGTGAAGTTACAAGTTCGAAGTGTTTCTATTGTAGAATTGGTTTGAAAGTTTCTGAGCGTTTGAAATAAACCGGGGAATCCCCTTGCTTTAGGCCTTCAATCATTGGGTGCGCAAGGTATTTTTACAATAAAAAGCTTAGCGTAACTATAGAAATCAAATCATTACTTCTTTAAATATATTCGTCATCTTTTTAAATAGAAAATCCAAAATACATCTTAATTGAATATTAAAATTTTAAATTATGTTAATTTGAAAAAGGAATTTAAAATAAAAAGAATAGTTTAATTAACAGTTTATTAAAAATAAACAAATCAATTACATGTACGCTCTATGATTATATCACAGTTTTTTTTACAACTTAAGTCAATTAAACATAATTAAAATACTTTCATTGCCAATTTGCCCTTATTAATTTAACTTTTATTGCTTTCACTGCCATTTTTACTCTCCTTATCGTCTCTAATTTCAGCTTCCTCCAGATTCGAAGTTATTTCACTAACTGATTCCATTTTACGTGTTTTGCTTGGACGCTATGAAAAAAATTACAATTACTGAGTTAAATTTTTGTAATCAAGTACAAAAATAGATTTCTGTTAAATAATTGTAAATAATTAGAAGATAATTAGAAAAAATAGAGACGTACCTCAAATGAACGATTATCCCTTCGACCACCATCGCCTTCATCTTCGCTATCACTGTACTCATTGTCTCGTTCAATTCTCCGATCCACTTCCGATTGCAACAATCTTTTCTCCGAATTGCCCTTCTCTTCCGGTTCAAGAACAATTTCCGGAATTGCATCTTCTGGGATGTCCTGCATTTGAACACTTGGACCGTGAGCCAAAATTCTCAAGTGTTCCAAAACTTTGACCCTATTTTAAAAAGAGTTTTAATAATTTTTTTAAATATCAACCCCAGGTAGTACAACTTCATAAATAAAAATAATAATTTAAACAGATTAGAACAAAAAATATAATTGTAATATCTCACTTGATGCTCGACAGATATTCTTCATTATTCTGATTGCCAACGCCTTTCGCCGCCTTGACGTGTAGTTTATAATCAGGCGCAAAATACTCGAAATAATCGTTATACGGCAAATCATCAGATATCTCGCAATTTAATGCGACCGAAGTTTCATATGCCCAGCATCTCGATACATTGCGAATAGTGTAACCACCTCCGCCAACAAGTAACAATGGTATATTGAATTTCATCATAAATTCCACACATTTTCCATGACCCTTGGTTGTCAAATTGAAACTCCCCAATCTGTCTCCTACGAGAATTAAAAAAAAAAATTATTTAAATAAAAAATACTAAACTTTAATTTTTGAAAATTATAAAACAAAGAAAGAGAGTTACCAGAAAGAGAGTCAGCGCCACACTGCAAAACAATTGCCGATGGTTGAAATGATGCCATTACAGCTTCAATAATTGGTACGAAAATTTTCTCATAACTGTTGTCGGTTATTCCCGCTTGTAGAGGAACATTAACCGAATAATATTTTCCCTAAAAATATAAGTCACAGTCACAAGTCAGCAGAATGCAAAATTTGAAAAGAAGATTCCTATCTATCTCTTTTGGACTCAAAATTCTTTTTTTCGGTTCGCAAAGGTATTGTGCGTTGACCTTAAAGAATAATAAAAAATTCGGTTAAAACTAAAATTATAAACTTTACCTCTCCGATGCCAACTTCATCAACAGCTCCAGTGCCTGGGAAATAATTTCCATATTTGTGGAATGAAACTGTCATGACACGGTCAGTTAAGTAGAACGCCTGCTCAACACCATCGCCATGATGCACATCAATGTCGACGTACAGAACTCGTTGATGATATTTCAACAATTCGAGAATTGCAAGAACAATATCGTTCACGTAACAAAAACCAGAAGCTTCACCTTTTTTAGCGTGATGCAAACCGCCGGCCCAATTAATACAAATGTCAGACTTTTTTTTGTTTAATTTAATGGCCGCTGCAATTGAACCACCGGCGGATATTTGGGAGAATTCGTAAATTCCCTCGAAAACTGGACAATCCGCTCCAATGTTGTCTGTATAAGAGCAAAATTGTTATAATAAGATGTATAATAAGAAAAATTGTAGTGTATGGTAAACAAATATTTAAGTTGAAAAATATTTCTAATTTTACTCTATTTTTTTTTAGGTTAGGATTGTTAAAAAGGCAGCGGGGAAAAAAATGTTCGCGCAGCCGCTTTGCGCCTGCGCGAACATTTTTTTCCCCGCTGCCCTTCTAACCAGCAAACTTCGAGTTCAAAGCGCATTAAACATATTTTCTTATTTATCTTCAGAAATCTTTAAACTAGTCAAAAAATTTTTCTTCAGATTTTTGTTATAATTTTTTCTAAAGTCTCATCTGTCTGTCCCGTAAACTCATATGCGAGTGAGAAAATCGTATCAAGTGAGAAGTTAAGAAGGTTATGTTTCTAATGTGAAAAAATGGAAAAATTATAATTAATTTACGAATTTGAAATTGTTGAAGTAAACAATTTTTGAATTTTTAGTTACTTTTGTATTTAAAACGTTTATCACTAGGTATGTTGGGTTGGTAGTCATGCTTATAAGTAGAGTCAGTCTAGGTTAGTTAGTTCTCTCTCGTTCATTGCACGCTCATTGTGTACATTTAATTACTTTTTACAAACTCTCGTTTTTCTACTTGTTCAATAAATAAAACGTATATCATATTGAAAATTCCATAGTTTCTGTTTTATTCTCAACAGAAATTTACTTTAATTATTGTACTTTATACATAAAACACTTACACTTTAAATTTTATTTGATGTCCGATTACTGTTTTGCAGCCTATGGACACACATAATCAAACAAATTAACAAACTGAACTTTATACAAGTAAAAACCGTAAAAAAAGTAAAACAAGTTGTACATTTTTATAATTTTGGTGTTCATTTCATGAACACTTTGCTTCCTCATAGAAATAATAATAATTGAAACATAAGAATTAATTTTTATAAAAGAGTTAAAAATCATTAAATCTTGGTCCAAAAAATATGTTTTTACATATTCTGTAAGATGGTTATAATACCCAGGTGCGAAAAGTTGGTCGGGCCATGGTCGCGCCGACCAAGTGGATAGTCGTGCCGACCTTGGCAGCCAAAGGTCGGCCGAACTAGTGAATTGTAACACCCGCCGTCCAGTGGCTAACATGGTCGGGCCGACTATGGTTGCCAAAGTCGGGCAGACCAGGGGTGCCAAAGTTTTCCCGACCATGAGAAAGAAGGTCGGCTTCATTTTGGCAACCATGGTCGTGCCGACCTTGGCAGCCAATAGTCGGCCGACCGTTTGCAAAAAATTATTAACTTTACAATTAACAGATATTAAGTGATATCTTAATATTCATTATTTATTTATTTATTTATCGCATTCATCTTAACACTAGACGCAATCTTATACATAAATACAAATTAAAATTTCTAACGCTCGCAGGGATCGAACTCGCAACCTAACGCACCGAAGTCTAACACGCTAACCATTACGCTACGCTTACATGAAAGCCTAAGAACAAAAATGAATTTATAAGCTGCAATTTAAAAAAAGAAATTTGTAATTCATAACGATTAATAAATCAGATAACGTTTATTAGTTTTTGTTTAATCCATTTTAGCTAAAATAATTAACACAAAAACTTTTAATTTCTACCATGGCAGTATAGAAATGTTTTTTAAGATGGTCGGGCCAACCGTGGCCAGACCAACAGAAATTAGGTTTTTTACACTCTGGCTGCCATAGTTTTACCGACCATCGGCCCGACTGAGGCCAGAGTCGGCCCGACCAACAGAAATTAGGTTTTTTAAACTCTGGCTGCCATAGTTTTGCCGACCATCGGCCCGACTCAGGCCAGAGTCGGCCCGACCAACAGAAATTAGGTTTTTTAAACTCTGGCTGCCATAGTTTTACCGACCATCGGCCCGACTCAGGCCAGAGTCGGCCCGACCAACAGAAATTAGGTTTCTTTCACTCTGGCTGCCATAGTTTTGCCGACCATCGGCCCGACTCAGGCCAGAGTCGGCCCGACCAACAGAAATTAGGTTTTTTACACTCTGGCTGCCATAGTTTTGCCGACCATCGGCCCGACTCAGGCCAGAGTCGGCCCGACCAACTAAAATTAGGTTCTCTAAACTCTGGCACCCATAGTCGGCCCAACCTTGGGTGGAAACAGTAACCAAAGTCGGCCCGACTTTGGCTGCCGACCTATTGGCAGCCATAGATGGGCCGACCTGGGCCCGACCTGCCAACTCTGGCGGCCGACCAAAATTCGCACCTGGGTAGTTTAATAATTACACATAAGTTAATAAACAAGAATGTTAAAATGATATTTTCTACAATTTTTGATTTTTCAAATACCAATAATTTGATAATTTTTGACCGAATCAGGTTCAAAAATAGGTCAATCGAAGCCTTTTTTAATGCCCCACAAGTTGGTAATGATACTTTTAAAGTTACTTTTATATTTTTTAACAAAATTTTCAAAAAAGTGTTATTTTCGAAAAACAGATTTTTAAAACTTTAATATCTCTGGCTAATATAGACGAAAAATGTTCAATGAAGGCTCAAAAGATGCGTCTGAAAAAACTCTACAAATCTAAAGAAAAACATTTATAGGTGTCCTAACATTTTTTTTAAGTTATGGCCAAAAAACGTTTTTTTACAAAATGAAAAATGCAAAAAAAATATAGTTAAACTTTATGAATATGTCAAAAAATCACAATCGAAAATTTTGCTAATACAATCCTTCCTCTATGAGGAAGCAATATTGATAGAAAATAATTCGTTTTAATTGATTTAAAAAATTTTATAACTGATAAACGTCAACCATAACCTCTTTTTGATTTGTTTTCTCACTTGCTCATATTTGACGATATAAAAAAAAATATGCTCATATACTGCGCATGCTTGCGTAATATAAAGTTTGTCATTCTTGTCACACTTTATTTATGTCTAAAGTAAAAAAAAAATGTATATAATTAAATATTTTCTTACACTTTTCAAGAACCGATTTATTGAATGTCGATTCGTTGTGCGGTGATACTGACTTCAAGAATTTTATGTATTCATCGCTGTGGAATTTTTCTATATCTTCAAAATTCGCCTTGAAGGGTCTCTAAATTAAAAAAAAAAATTTTTTTAACCAAAAATAAATTATATTTTTACTAATGCTCTAATGTCAAGACTTATTTTTTTTTTTTGTTTAAACAGGTAAACATAGGTTTCAATACGTTAAACAAAACTAACATATAATTAATTTTAATGAACAATTAAGTTTCGATGAGATGAAAAATTATTTGGACTGTGTTATACTGCCTTAGTGAAAAGTGCTGTTTTACAAGAGGAAATAACAACTTTTTTGGATTTCAAAGAGTTATAAACTACGTAGAAAAAATGTAGCAAATAGGGGGTGGAGGGGGGGGGGTAAATTTAAAAAAAGTAGGGTTATGTAGTTTATGGACGACATCTGATATCCTTGAGAGGAAGGAATTGTAAAAGTTGAATAACCAAAGAATTTTTAAAATCGGATTTTTGGATTTTAGCGCCTGAAAGATATCTAAATTTTTAAACGCAACTATTTAGATTAACGGTTGGTTGTCAAGATCCAGGGGCTAGAAACTTAAAATCTGATGTACCGCATGCATCGTGTTTTGCTTTATGTTAGAACATCTGTTCCAAGTGACGTAACTTTTGGTATAGTATCGCAGGTATAACCTCATTTTTAGAAAAAAAAAATCTAAAGAAAAATTTGTTACAATTAAATAGAGAAACAAGTACTCACGTAAATTTCCATTTTTCTATAAAGTCCGTAATTTAAAACCAAATTATGTGCCATTTTTATTCGTTGAGGCTTCATGGGATGTCTCTCTCCATAGTAAAAATTACCAACGTCACCTGCACATAATTTTTCTATAATTATGATTTTTATTCGAAAAAATTTTAATTATAGACTAAAATCTAAAGTGCGCATTAAGTGTTTTAGATTAAAGACAATAAATTTTTGTTTTTTTTTAAATATAATTTATTTTCATTTCTTATTAATATTATATTAGCATATCATTATTTTTATGTTCCTGAAGTTAGCGTCGACGCTGTTATTTGGGTTTTTTTTAGAGATTAAAATACTAATTTCCATTCTTTCATTCAGATCTAGAGATTTAAAACATTTTTTGAGAATTCTATATTAACCTACAAATTTTGAAACAAATTTTTGATTCTTTACGATTTCGAGAAAATAAATTTTTGGCGCACAGCATCGACGCTAACTTTAGAGACATTTTTATCAATTTTTCGCATTAAAAATTCTAATTTCTTCTAATAAAAAAATTGACTTATAGAAAAGTCAGTGAAGTTCTCGTTTTGAGATCAAAAAAATACTTTTACAAGGAAAACAAACATTTTTGTTAAACAAAAATGAACTTTCAAAAAATTGAAATTAATTAATTAAAAAAATTAAAAAATGTTTTAACACAATTTTTCGAAAGTTTGATGAAAAAAAAACATTTTTGCTTCCAAATCTTGAACTTAGTCAGCCAATTTTTCTGGAATCCAAATTCGAAAAACATTTTTTTTTTGTTTTGAAAGCTAACCAAAAATTGATTAAAGAAAACGATAAAGTGTTTATGTAAACAAACAAAATTCAGATAATTAGAGAAATTTATTTCTCACACAATTATGAATTTTTGATATAATAGATTTTTTTTTAATAGAAAATATAAATCTTAAAAAAATCTATTTATGGACAAAATGGCGATTTTAATATTTAACAAAAGCAAATCATGAAAAATAAATGTCAAATAAAAAGAAAATTACCAAGTTTAATATTAAAGTAGAAAATTACTTTTCTAAAATTTTAAATATATTTGAATGAAAATATTTATCCATTATTTTTAATAAAAATGAAAATTATTTACAATTTTCCCTTTAAAATGTTCAAAATTTTGTTTTTTGAAATTGAATGGAAATTGAATTTAAAACAAATTTGATGATTGAAGAAAAAAAACATACCATCATAGTAATAGCAGACATATTTTTTGCTATGTTGTGACACACTCATCTTCAATCAACAGGAAAAATAATATTCAGGACAACACAAAACTTAAACTCAAGGACACAGATGATGCTTCGACTTGAAAAGTCGTTTCAACACTGTCAATCAAAGAAATAGGTAAAAGTAAGGGAGAAGGGTGGGGGAGAATTAAGGTGCTGTACTGCTTAAGCGAAAATTCACCATTGTTCGGGGGGTTGACCATTCAAAGTCAAAAAGGGAAATATCCGCACAAGCGAAAAAGACGCACTATGTGTTCAAACTTTTCTCAGATATATCTTTTACCTGCGAATATTTATCTTTTCCTAAAATCTTTCACTATTTCCATTCGCTATTTACATGGGAAGAAAATTACATTTTTAACAAATTCTTTAAAAGACACGAAAGACACTTTATTAAGCAAGAGGAGAAAAAAGCACTAATTTCACCAAAGGCTTATTTTTATGGCAGAAATTTTCTACACAGCAAAATAAATTTTAATTTTCTATACGATAAATAAAAATTTGTCATTAGATTGCAAATTAGAAATTATTAAAATTAAAATAGCTTTTGTTTTTTATTGGCGGAACTTGTAAAAACAACTAAACCGAGAAAACATTTTTGTTTTTTTACATTCTACAATTATTTCACTTTTATTTTTTAAAGAATAAATTATAAAATTTATAAAGAATGTTAAGAAAAATTTCATTTCAAGTCCATTTATATTATATTATAAAATGTTAATTTTATAATAACATGTAAACATTTTACTTATAATATTAAAATAAAAGTGAAATCACTTTTATTTTAATATTATATAAGATTTATAAAGAATGTTCAGAAACATTTCATTTCAAGTCCGCATTTATATTATATTATACTATAAAATGTTAATTTTTGGTAATATTATTTATACTGAAGTGTATCAAGAATAAAATGTTTGAAATTATGATTTTTGTCATTTATATAAGACGACGAACAAAATTTTTGTACCAAAAGTTTATGAATTTAGGTTATGTTCGATACTCAAAAACATTTTTTATTAAACATTTTGAATGTACCTAATAAAAAATAAAATTATTAAAAGAAAGTAAATTTAAAAAAAAAACAAATTTAAAAGGAATCTTTAAGGGGGTGTCAAAGTCGAGTCAGCTGTTCCTTTCAAAGCTTCAAAATGGAAAAGTCCAATCGACTTTGAACATTCCCTTGAGGATTTTATGGAGCAAGCCAACTTCAATATATATTGATACATGCCACGAGTTTTTTTAAAATATATAAAAAATATTTTTCATTTTCTCTAAATCTAAATTAGTTAAAACTGATTGTTAGTAAAAATTATAAGTTTTATTATAATAATATATTAATGTATGTACTTATAATTTGTGACACATTTTAAAAAAAGTATACATTAAAAAACATTATTATTGTAAAAATAAACATTTTTGTTGTTTTACATTTTGTATATTGTTTTATATCACACTCTGGATACTAGAATATCAAAATAAACAGATATAAATTAATTTTGCTTTTTCATTACAAATTAATATTTTCTTAATTGTTTTAATAGATTACAGATTTCGCACTTTAATTAATTTGAAAAAAGTAGCTTTTCAAAATAGAAAAAAGTAATAAAAAAGTATCGAAAAAATACCTTGACGACCAAAAAAACTCGTTTTAGACACATTTTCACAAACATTTTTTTTTTCTTTTTCACATTTTCACAAAACTGACAAAAATTATAACAATTTTTAAATAATTAATTTCTTTCGACTAATTTGATGCAAATTCTAATTTAAATAATTGAATTCCTGAGAAATTTTTATTATTTATAAAAATAAATGAATTTTTGCGAAGGAATTTATTAGAATTTTTAAAATAATTGAATTTCGAAGAAGAAATTTTTATTAACTTTAAAAATAATTGAATTCTTGTGATGAATATTGTTATTTATAAAAAAAAATTAAATTATTACGAAAAACATTATTAAAATGCCTCAAAATAATTGAATTTTCGGGAATAATTTTATCATATTTATCGACAGAATTGAATTCTTTCAAAGAATTATATTTATGTAAATAATTGAATTCTTCAGAAGAATTTTATTAAAATCTAAAAGAAAAAATTGAATTATTTCAAAAAAATGTAATTAAAATTGTATTTAAAATAATTGGTTTCTTTCAAACGATTTTATTAAAATATTTGAAAATAATTTGAATTCCTCTGGAAATTTTTAATATTTTTGTAAATAATTGAATTCTTTCAAAGATTAAAAAAAAATTTTAAATAATTGCTTTTTTCGAGGAATTGAAATTAAATTTTTAAGAATAATAACTTTTTTCAGCAATTCCTGTAAAATTGTATTAAAAATAATTGAAATCCTGCGATCAATTTTATTATTTATGAAAATAATTGAAAAGTTGCAAAGAATTTTATTAAAATTTTCAAAATAAAATAATTGAATTCCTGAGAAGAGTTTTATTATTTTTGAAAATAATTGAATTGTCGCATATTGCGAAAAATTTTATTAAAATGTTTAAAAAGAATTGAATTTTTTTGAAAAATTTTGTTGTTTTTGAAAATAAATGAAATTTTTCATAAGACTGTTATAAACATTGTTTTGAATAATTTTTTCGAAATATAATAAATATTATTATGAAAATTTTATTTTAAATAATTGAATTCTTATGGAAAACTTTATATTTGTGAAAATAATTGAATTTTTCGATTAATTCATTGAAAATAGTATTAAAAATAATTGAAAGTCTTTGATGAGTTTTATTATTTATGAAAATAATTGAATTCTTGTGATGAATATTGTTATTTATGAAAATTATTGAATTTTACAAAAAATGTTATTAAAATGCCTCAAAATAATTGAATTTTTGGGAATAATTTTGTTATTTCTCTTTAATAATTGAATTCTTTCGAAGAATTATTTATGTAAATAATTGAATTCTTGGGAAGAATTTTATTAAAAACTTATAGAATAATTGAATTATTTCAAAAAAATTTAATTAAAATTGTATTTGAAATAATTGATTTCTGTCGAGAACGATTTTATTAATATATTTGGAAGTAATTAAATTCCTGTGAAAAATAATTACATTTTTTGAGCAATTCCTGTAAAATTGTATTAAAAATAATTGAAATCCTGCTATGAATTTTATTATTTATGAAAATAATTGAATAGTTGCTAAGAATTTATTTTATTGAAATTATTAAAATTTTCAAAAAAAAGTTGAATTCCTGAGAAGAATTTTATTATTTTTGAAAATAATTGAATTATCTATTGCGAAAAATTTTATTTAAAAAATATTCAAAAAGAATTGAATTTCTGTGAAAAATTTTGTTATTTTTGAAAATACTTGAATTCTTCATAAAAATTTTATAAACATTGTTTTAAATAATTAATTTTTTTCGAAATATAATAAAGAAAATGAAAATTTAATTTTAAATAATTGAATTTTTGCGTGGAAAACTTTATTTGTGAAAATAATTGAATTTATCGTTGAATTTTATTATTTATGAAAATAATTGAATTATATTGTGAAGAATTGTATAAAAATTTTGTTAAATAATTGATTGTTTCGAAATTTTTTTTTGAAAATGCTATTCTAAATTAGTTGAATTTATATCCAATAAATATTCATTTGTATTAGACTGAAAGATTGAAGACAATTGGGAACAATTGAAGGCCCTTGATGAATGAATATAACAGAAAAATAATCTAGAAATTATAAAAATTAATAACCATATTTTTTTTTCTTATAGGGTCCCTTTCTTCAGAGAGCGTAATTTATTAAATATTTCACAGAAATTATATTCATAAAATCCTTATTTTATCATTATAGATTGTTATCTTTCGAATTCATGTATAACACCCATTTTTTTGACATTCACGTATAAATGAACTATTTTTTTTAAAGAAATAATTGCTATTTATCAAAAAAGCATTCTTTTTAATCAATTAAATGGAACTGAATAATTTATTCAATAATACCGCAGTGTATTATTAGGTATTATAAGGAATATAGTGTATTACAATGAAAAACAGTTTTAATAATCATTTGAACACGTTAGTTCATATCCTATAATTCAAAATTGAATAAATATTCTTAGATAGAACATGTTTACACGAGAACAATTCAAACAGATGTTCGTTTGATTTTTGCATTATTAAATTAAAAAATAATCGGTTAACAGAATGTTATATTTTATTCCCCTTTTGGGGTTAGTTGCTTTTACTAATGCTTATTCAAAAATACTGCAAAATGTTTCAAAGGAGGAAGTGTACGCTGCTTTAATTTCTGAAATTCGTCTGTTGTATGACGCAACCACCGTGACAATTGTTGAAAGTCATGAATCAGAAGGTAAGTTCAAATTAAAAATTTCGGTTATCAACAATTATAATATTCAAAATCATGAAGTAGAAGGTAAGTTTAATAAAGTTTTTTTTTAAACAGTTTAATACAATTTTTTTTTTCATTAACAATTACAAACGCGGAATTACATCAAAACGACTTTGGTGTAACGGATTTTTCCAAAGTAACGGATTTTTCATCTTCCTGCAGATGTTTATTTTCTGTCGAAAATCATCAAGGAACTTTCCGTTCTCGGTATATCGTCACAAGCGACAAATTTTTTGAAACTTGCGGAAATAAATTCTTTTTATGAAAAGTACCTCAAACAGCAGTTGAATGTTGTTCTTCTCACAACTGAAGAATCAGTCCACAACTTGGAAAACTTCACCCAAAATAGACATGTATCAGAAAATTCGTGGTTCATAATTTTTAAAAAATGGAGAGAAGAGAAACCACTGGAGGAATATTGCTCGAATCCTCGGGGCAATCCACTGAACTTGAGATTTGACACAAGGATGATAGTGAAATGCTATGACGATCAAATTCTTCGTGAGTGGTACTCTCTCTACAAGAACGATACCCAAATTTTTGACATCGCCACTTGGAACCAAACACATGATTTCAAACTCTTAACAAAGGATAAATTTCTCTATTCGAGAAGAAAAGATGTCGGTGGAGTCTCTTTGCAGTTGAAACACTTCAGGGTACGGCGCATTTGTAAACATTTTTTAATTTTAGAATATATAGCAAAATCTCGATTTTATAAAATAAAAATCGTTATTCTCCACAGAAAACAGCATTGCACGAGGATTCAAAAAGAATAATAAGTTTTGCCAATCGAGTAATGCAAGAAATTGCTGATGTTATAAATTTAACATTAGAAATCGAAGAGGAAGAAAATTCCTATGAAATAGCAAACATGTCTGTTCAAAATAGACGTGAATTACTAAAAGAAATGAAAAATTATACAGATCTTATTGTTGGGAATGTATGGAAAAGAAATGAGAAATTTGATTACTCCCAAACGCCACCTATAAGTTCAACTAAACTTATTATGTGCATCCATAAGAGAAATAATGTTACAAAAGAATACTTACAATACTCAAAGGTATCATTTTAATAACACTGAATTTTAAAATAATTTCAATATTCAAGTGTAGGCAAACTAGAATTTATTTTTTTATTCTTAAAATTTAGCGAGGAAGTCTTTGAGGAAATTTTACAATAAAAAAAATCGCTATTTCTTATTTTTAAATATAAATCATTTAATGAAGTATATTTTGGAAAAATTTTAATATTTAATTCTGTTGAAATTAGTTTCAATTTTTTAAATTTTAACGCAATTCTGTGAAATAATTCAACTATCTTTATAAATATTAAAAGTCTTTCCAGAAATTCAATTATTTTCAAAAATTAAAAAAAAAATTCTCGTGAACATTTCAATTATCTTTATAAATAGCGAAATTCTTCGACGAAATTCAATTATATTCAGGAATTTTTATAAAATTGATTATAAAATTCAATTATTTCCATATAAAACAATATTCATCACAAAAATTCAATTATTTTCAGAATTAATAAAATTCTTCGCAGAATTTCAATTATTTAAAAAAAAAGAAATTGTCAACATTTCAATTATCTTTATAAATAAATATCAAAATTCAATTAATTTCAGGAATTCAATGCAAAATTCGCAATTATTTTAAAAAGTAATAAAATTCAATTATTTTCAAAAATTTAAATAAAATTCATGGTAAAATTTCAATTATTTTCACAAAAATTTCTTAATTGAATGCTTTTTAATATTGTACTCTTTGAATAAAATTTTCCAAAGGAATTTAATTATTAAACAAAAATTCTGATAATATTCTACACGAATTTAATTATTAAAAAAAAAATAAAGAAAATAAAAATTTTACAGGAATTCAATTATTTAAAATAAAATTTGCATAAATTTTTTCGAAAAAAGTAAATATTTTAAAATTTGGCATTAAATTCTTCGCAGTAATTGAATTATTTTCATAAAATTTAAAATTCTTTACAAAAATTTAATTATTTTCATAAATAGTAAAATCATTTAGAGGAAGTCAATTGTTTTAATAAATAACAATATTCATCACAAGAATTTAATTATTTTCAATTTATCTTCATAAATGAATAGCAAAATTATTTGACAAAATTCAAATATTTTCAGAAATTTTAATAAAATTCATTGCAAAATTCAATTATTATTTTCAAAAATTTTAATAAAATCCATGGCAAAAATTCAATCATTTTCAAAAGTTTTTAACAAAATTCATGTCAAAATTTCAATTATTTTCAAAAATTTTAATAAAATCCATGGCAAAAATTCAATCATTTTCAAAAGTTTTTAACAAAATTCATGTCAAAATTTCAATTATTTTCAAAAATTTTAATAAAATTCATGGCAATAATTCAATTATTTTCATAAATAATAAAACTCATTGCAGAATTTCAATTATTTTTAATGCAATTTTTATTGAATTCCTCGAAATAATTCAATTATTTTCATAAATAATTAATTTCTTCCTCGAGATAATTCAATTATTTTCATAAATATTAAGTTTTCCAGGAATTCAATTATTTTAAATGTAATTTTCATAAAATTTTAAGGAAGAAATTCATTAAAATATTTTAATGAAACTCTTTAAAATAAATCAATTATTTTCAAAAATTTTGATAAAATTGGTTTAAAAGAATTCAATTATTTGCAATACAATTTTAATTGTATTCTTCAAAAATTCCAATTATTTTTTAAAATTATAATAAAATTCTTCGACAGAATTCAATTACTTATTTGTAAAAATTTTAATAAAATTCTTTATATGAGAATTCAATTTTAAGAAACATTCAATTCTTTAATAAATTATCTATATATATTTGTATTTAAATAATTGAATTCTCGTAGAATCTTCTAATACAAAATTTATTGAAAAATGATTTATTTCAGTTAAAATTTTAGATAATAATTGAATTTTTAAGAAGTTACTAATGATTCCATAATTTTTATAAATAATTGAATTGAATTGTCAAAATAAAATTTTTGTTGCAACAATTTGTTTAAATGAATTCAAATATTTTCAAAAATACTAAAAAATTGTCTTAGGAATTCAAATATTATAAATAAATTAATATAATTTTTTCTTAAAATTGAATTACTTTCATAAAAAATATATAATTCGCAGAAATTCAATTATTTCCAATATAATTTTAATTATATTTTTTAAAAATTTTAATTATTTTTTTAAATTATATTAAAATTCTTCGACAGAAATCAGTTATTTGTAAGAATTTTAATAAAATTCTTTATGAGAATTTAATTTTAAAAAACATTGAATTATTCAATAAATTATCTATATTTGTATTTAAATAATTGAATTCTTGTAGAATCTTCTAATAAAAATTCATAGAAAAATGATTTATTTCAGTTAAAATTTTAGATAATAATTGAATTTTTGAGAAGTTACTAATAATTGAATTGTATTGAATTGAATTGAATTGAATTGAATTGAATTGAATTGAATTGAATTGAATTGAATTGAATTGAATTGAATTGAATTGAATTGAATTGAATTGAATTGAATTGAATTGAATTGAATTGAATTGAATTGAATTGAATTGAATTGAATTACATTTTTGTTGCATCTCTGAACAAGCTTTTCACTGAAACTGTTTTTAAAGTATTTGGATTATAGGAAATTTACAAGAATTAGATGTAAATATTGTTTCAATATTTAGTTTTTAAAATTAACAAAAAAATGTTCATGTTGCTTAATAAAAGCATCACTGGTCCTCAAAGGATTAAGTTGAAAGTATAAATAAGTTTGTGATTAAAATATCTTAATTTTCAGCCGTTTCATCTACACAGTTGGATTATTATAATTTTATTTATCCTCATATTGCCGATATTTTCGACAATTATAAAAATAAAACAAACTTACAATAAAAATAAAAATGCCAGTTGGAAGAAAATCTACTATGAAAATTGTTTTAAAATTTGGCGAATAATTTGTCTTCAAGCCTTAGAGGGTGTGAAATAAATATAATATAATGTAGCATTACAGTTTTTCATAAGAATATAAAATTTGCGATAAAAAAAATAATATAAAAGAAAATAAAAATAATAAAATTAAAAAAAAAATTTTTTAAAAATAAAATAAAAAACAAATTTAAATATATAAACAATTTCGAATCTTTTAGAATTTCCAGTAGAGAATCCTTTGAGATTAACTTACGTGTCGATTCTGCTCACGGCATTAATGACCTCTATAATCTACTCTGGATCTCTAATACAATGTTTAAAAAAGCATTCATCCATTCCTTCTTTGGAAACACTGGAAAATTTTATAAATGACGGAAGCTATAAACTAATCACATTGAGAAATTATTTTTGCCATGTTTTAATAAAGGTAAAGTTTTCTACACTTGTCCATAAATAAATTAAAAAATTTTATTTCAGCTCTTTATTATAAAAATTAATATTTATCATTATTAATTTTAAATTTTCTATTAATAATAATAATATACGAAACATTTATCAGAATTCGAAAGAAGGGATATTTCATGATTTGAAGCCGTTTTTAAAAGCTGATGACGAACAACCAATCAGAACAAATGATGCTTTTCAGCAGGTAATATATATATATAGGAGTGTATTAAATAGTAAACATAAATTGAAAATTTGAAAATTGCTTGAAATATTAATTTTTCTTTCTTATTCCTACAGGTATGTAATAGCAAAACGGCATTTCTCACCATTAAGGAAGCATTGGCATTTGCACCCGTGCAGAAATTTTGACCGGGGCCATGGCACTTTGCCCGATCTGGCCGCCCTGTCGGGACCCGGTCGGGGCCATGGGATTTCCCCCGATCTTTTCGCTACCCAGGTAGAATTCCAATACTGACTGCATTTTATTATATTAAAGCTTGTTATTTGATTATTAAAGAATGGGGAGTATTTACTTCAATATTAATGATTATTATTAATATTTTTGTAGTAAATAAACTTTTATGAGTGTCATTAAAAATGTAAATAGTTATTAGAATTGCTTTTATTGGACTAAGTTTTTAAAAAAAATATTTTTCTTATTTTCTTTCATTAATTTAGACAGACTATCTTATTTAAATTAATAATTATTTATAATTATTATTATTGTTAATAATTATTTAAACCTATACTTTATGTAACATTATTAAGAATTATACACAAAACACTTAAAACTAAGACGGAAAAATATCGCACGCACGGGGGACCGAACCCTAGACCTCGAGGACGCAAGTCGAATACACATACCGCATAGCCACGCAAGCTTGGAAGCGACCTCGCTTAAACTTCCTTTTGAATCATGGGACCGTTATATACAGTGTTATCATAATAAATTGACTGTATCATATTTATTTATAGAAAAATTATTAAAAATGTATGTTATATATATATATATATATATATATATATATATATATATATATAAATTAATATGTTTATCATAATAATATGGTAAAAATTATTAATTTAATTATTTATTCTATATTATTTATAATTTAACTATTTTTTAAAATAATAAAAATTTTTTCATTATTAATAATTCACAATAATACTAAAAATTATTAATTAATAATAATTTATTTTTTTGCCTTAAACATGGAATTTCAATTTAAGTGTGAAAAACAATTAAGAGTTTTTAAGAGTTATAAATGTCAAAAATAATATGTTAATATTATAACCACAAAAAAATTTAACATTTTAGGCAATATTTTTGGTTATCACCATGATAACATCGACAAATGGTTCACCTTCGACAATTGGTGCGTTTGTCCTATTGTTTTAAATTAAAGGAGAATAAATTCTTAAGACATCCCTCGAGGACAATTTTTGAGTTTTTAATTGTTTATAATTTTTATTTTCAAATTTCAATCAAAGTTAACAAATTAACACAATTTTTTAAAAACGGACGTTTATTTTCTTATTCCGTTACTGCACATGCTCTAAATCAGTTCAAATTAATCCAATATTACCAGCAGACAATTAAAAACCCATAAAGTAATATATTTCAATTGTCATAAACAACATTAATTAACAAATAGTTAACTTATGATCCTGTCCAACAGAAAATTTTTGTTGCAAATTTTCTTTTTTACTTAGGTTCTTTTAAAGAATATATGTCTTTTTTGCTTATAATATAACTTATTTAAATATTTAATATTATATATCCGTGGTCTTTTAACATTATCTAAATAAAAAAGTAAACGTGAAAAAAAAATTTTTGGTGGAAAGGAACAAAAATTAACTATTTGTTAATTAATATTATTTGTAACCATTTAAATAAGTTATTTTTTAAACAAAAAGGACACATATTTTTAAAATGAACTTAAATTAAAAAGTAGACGTGAAAAAAAATTTTTTTGGTGGACAGGAGCATAAGTTACATAACTATTTGTTATTTAATATATTGTTTATAACAATTTAAATAAGTTATTTTTTAATCAAAAAGGACAAATATTCTTTAAATAGACTTAAATTAAAAAGAAAATGTGAAAAAAAAATTTTTAGTGGAATAGGAATCAATGTTAACTATTTGTTAATTAATATTGTTTATAACAATTTAAATAAGTTATTTTATAATCAAAAAGGGCAAATATTCTTTAAATGAACTTAAATTAAAAAGAAAAGGTAAAAAAAAACATTTTTTAGTGGAGAGAAATCAAAGTTAACTATTTGTTAATTAATATTGTTTATAACAATTGATATAAATTACTTTCTGTTTTATTAATTATATGGTGGTCATATTGTATTAATTTGAACTGATTCAGATCATATGCAGCAACGGAATAAGAAAATAAGCCTCCTTTTTTGAAAAATTGTATTAATTTGTTAACTTTGATTGAAAATAAAAATTATAAACAATTAAGAACTAAAAAATTGACCTTAAGGGATGTCTTAAGAATTTATTCGCCTTTAATTTAAAATAAAGAATACTGAAACCGGTTAAGAATTGTAGGCTGTAGACAGTTTTGAACAGTAAATTGTAAAAAAAATCCCATTGTGCGCTGTTTGTAGATCCTTGGGCAAACCCGGTCTGGTCCTGGTCGGGGCCACGAAGTCGGGGCCAGATCATGAAATCCCGACCGGGGCCAGGGCGGTAATCGGGAACAAAAGTGGCGATTTCTGCACGGGCAGATATGAAGTCAGTTTGTGAATATCAATGCTTTAAGTTAAACATTGAAATTGGAGTTAATACCTTTGCATTATCTAGATTTAATCCTTATGTAGACATTATTAGTTACCAGTAAGAATTAATTAATTTAAAAAAAAAATTTTTTTAATTTTTTAAAAAAAAATTATAAGCAAATTTTGTTTACTTTCAGTATCACACGATTTGAGACTATGGGATATTTGCAGAATTTAAAGAACGAAATTTTTAATAAAAAGCGAAAATCTGATGAAGATAAAAAAGACAATATTTCTGGTAGTGTATTTTTCCCCACATTTTTTAAAACTGGAATTGTCCTTAGTATTTTAATACTACTTTTGGAGAGAATATTCGACTTATATAAAAAAAAGAAAATGCCAAAGAAAAACGTGAGAGTCAAAAATCTAGTAGAAAGAATAAATAATCTACTAAGAGTAAAATAAACGAGAGTAAATAATATAAATATTATATTATTAATATATAGGTAATATATAATATTAATATATAATATTAATATATAATATATTAATATATTATATATAATATATAATATATAAATATGCGTTTAGCATTAAATAATTAATTTATAATTTTCTATTATAAAGGGTGTAAATTGTAAACCCGTGTATTGAGTAAATAAATAAATAAGATAAATATTAATAATCTTTGGAATTAATTATGTGATGCGCTCCAAAGAAATTAAAAATATTAAAAAAAATATAAAATATAAAATTTAATTTTGTATATTTTTTGAATTTATACAATATAGCTAAAATAATTTCATCTCCAAAAAAATTTTTAACATCTCTGCAATAGGACTTTTATAATAAAAATAAATTTTTATGAATTCTTCTAAAATATTAAACAAAATTTTTAATTATTATCAGAAAGTACAATAAAAAAAAATTATGTTTTCTACTTTTAATATTCATTATTTAAAATTTCAACTAAAATTCATTTATCATTTTTAAATCAATTTTTATTTAGAAGATTCTACGAGAATTTAATTATTTAAATACAAATATAGATAATTTATTGAATAATTGAATGTTTCTTAAAATTGAATTTTCATAAAGAATTTTATTATAAATTTTACAAATAATTGAAATAATTGAATTCTTTTGACGAATTTTAATATACCTAATTTAAAAAAATAATTGAATTTTTTGACGAATACAATTAAAATTTTATTAGAAATAATTGAATTTCTGCGAATTATATTATTTTATGAAAGTAATTGAATTTTAGGAAAGAATTATATTAATTTATTCATAATATTTGAATTCCTAAGAGTTAAGGTCATGTTATTCAGTGGTCACGTGTTCCCATATGATAGTAAAGTATATGGAGCACGTGACCACTAAATAACATGACCTTAAGAAAATTTTTTAGTATTTTTGAAAATAATTGAATTCTTTAAAACAAAATTTTATCAAATACTAAAAAATTCATCTAATTTCAGAAGAATTTGCATTTTTTCCATTTTTCAAAAATCTAAGTTCTTTTTAATTAAATTCATTAAAAATTGAAATTTTCTAAAATTTTAAATTAAAACCTTTTGAATTTATCTATTTATGAGAATATTGATAAACGCAATTTTTTTTAAATGAATTAATTTTGAAATATTTAAGAAAAATTAAATAAAATATTCAAATTAAATAATTTCTAAGTATAATAATTTTGTGACAGTTTTTTAAGAATTAAGTTATTTAAAAAGAAATTATTGTGAGAATTAAAAAAAATTGAGGTTTTTTTTATTAGAATTTGTGGTAATTTAATAGTTTATGAGGCAAACAAAAAAGAAAATAAATTAAAAAATCGAAGTTCAAAAGTAACACTTTCAGAAAAATTATCAATTTAGTTTATACATAGAATATACATTCAATAAGGAAGTTATTTCCTAATCTTGATTGTTATCACATTTTCAATTTAATTATCTAATATGTATATTATAAGTTTTTGATAGTTAAAAAATATTTCAGGGAATTTGGATCCATTTATTTAATTAACCAGTTTTATTGATAATAGAAATAAAACTAGCTAATAGCTAATAGCAATAAAACTAGTTGATTTAATAAATGGAACCGAATAATTAATGGATAATGTCTATGAACGAAGAATAATTAGATAAGAAACTATCTAATTATTATTCAACTCAATTGGCAAAATTAGTTCTCTCGTCCTTAGACTAATTTTGTCGCAGGTACATTATAGATACATTGAAAAAATAGAGCCGAAATTTAAAATTTTTAATTTTTAATTTTTAATACTATAATTTTGAATGATTTTGTATCCGAAATACAAGTAATGATTAGAGAGCGATTAACGCAGAGTGTAAAAATGTTCCATTTTTTTCTTTTGTTAAAAATATTTGTTCTTATTAATGCTTCGAAAGAAGTTGTTCCTGAAGAAAGAGCGTATGCTTCTATAATATCTGGAATTTGTTTATTGTACGATGCATCCTTTGTGACTGTCATTCAAAATCATGAAGTAGAAGGTAAGTTTAATAAAGTTTTTTTTTAAACAGTTTAATACAATTTTTTTTTTCATTAACAATTACAAACGCGGAATTACATCAAAACGACTTTGGTGTAACGGATTTTGCCAAAGTAACGGATTTTTCATCTTCCTGCAGATGTTTATTTTCTGTCGAAAATCATCAAGGAACTTTCCGTTCTCGGTATATCGTCACAAGCGACAAATTTTTTGAAACTTGCGGAAATAAATTCTTTTTATGAAAAGTACCTTAAACAGCAATTGAATGTTGTTCTTCTCACAACTGAAGAATCAGTCCACAACTTGGAAAACTTCACCCAAAATAGACATGTATCAGAAAATTCGTGGTTCATAATTTTTAAAAAATGGAGAGAAGAGAAACCACTGGAGGAATATTGCTCGAATCCTCGGGGCAATCCACTGAACTTGAGATTTGACACAAGGATGATAGTGAAATGCTACGACGATCCAATTCTTCGCGAGTGGCACTCTCTCTACAAGAACGATACCCAAATTTTTGACATCGCCACTTGGAACCAAACACACGGTTTCAAATTCTTAACAAAGGATAAATATCTCTATTTGAGAAGAAAAAATGTCGGTGGAGTCTCTCTGGAGTTGAAACATTTTCTCGTATGTTTTTTTTGACTTTTTTATATATCTAGTTCCTCTCCAAACCTCGTTCCATAATCACGTTTTTTTTTTATTTCGTAGAATTCATGTAGAAATTCTATAGAACTTTTTCATCTGGGAGCTCATCAATTGTTTACTCATATAAGCATATTAGTTCGACTTCATTTCATCATTTTAATTTTAAATTTACAAATTTCTTTCCTCAACTATTTTTCCCAAAATAAATGTCTTGGCAGAAGAGCAAATCATAAAGAATGTCGGATTCTTTTTGCGACACTTTTCTCATTCATTTCAACTAAGACTAATATTTAAAAATTTTACAGAGAAATAGAATGAATAAAGATGCAACAAACTTGTACAAAGTTTACAGCACAGTAATTGAGGAAATCTCAAAGAGAATAAATTTCACATTAAAAATCAATAAGGAAGAAGAAACTTTCCACACGTTAGAAAATAGTACTACTACTCCAACGAAAGTTGATCCATTAAATGAATTAAAGAAGAATAACACTAATCTTATTATTTCGAATATATGGAAAGATGAAGAAAGATTAAGCTATGTAGATTTCACGCCGCCTTTAACGGCAACTCTTTTAATTATTTGCATTAATAAATCAAATTATGTGAACAAAGAGTTTTGGATATACTTAGAGGTATGCTTTTAATTATAAGATTTCACTAAGACCAAGACCAAGACTAAGACTAAATTTAGACTAAGACTTTGACTAAGACTAGGACTAAGACTAAGACTAAGACTAAGACTAAGACTAAGACTAAGACTAAGACTAAGACTAAGACTAAGACTAAGACTAAGACTAAGACTAAGACCAAGACTAAGACTAAATTTAGACTAAGACTTTGACTAAGACTAGGACTAAGACTAAGACTAAGACTAAGACTAAGACTAAGACTAAGACTAAGACTAAGACTAAGACTAAGACTAAGACTAAGACTAAGACTAAGACTAAGACTAAGACTAAGACTAAGACTAAGACTAAGACTAAATTTAGACTAAGACTAAGACTAAGACTAAGACTAAGACTAAGACTAAGACTAAGACTAAGACTAAGACCAAGACTAAGACTAAATTTAGACTAAGACTTTGACTAAGACTAGGACTAAGACTAAGACTAAGACTAAGACTAAGACTAAGACTAAGACTAAGACTAAGACTAAGACTAAGACTAAGACTAAGACTAAGACTAAGACTAAGACTAAGACTAAGACTAAGACTAAGACTAAGACTAAGACTAAGACTAAGACTAAGACTAAATTTAGACTAAGACTTTGACTAAGACTAAGACTAAGACTAAGACTAAGACTAAGACTAAGACTAAGACTAAGACTAAGACTAAGACTAAGACTAAGACTAAATTTAGACTAAGACTTTGACTAAGACTAAGACTAAGACTAAGACTAAGACTAAGACCAAGACCAAGACCAAGACCAAGACCAAGACCAAGACCAAGACCAAGACCAAGACCAAGACCAAGACCAAGACCAAGACCAAGACCAAGACCAAGACCAAGACCAAGACCAAGACCAAGACCAAGACCAAGACCAAGACCAAGACCAAGACCAAGACCAAGACCAAGACCAAGACCAAGACCAAGACCAAGACCAAGACCAAGACCAAGACCAAGACCAAGACCAAGACCAAGACCAAGACCAAGACCAAGACCAAGACCAAGACCAAGACCAAGACCAAGACCAAGACCAAGACCAAGACCAAGACCAAGACCAAGACCAAGACCAAGACCAAGACCAAGACCAAGACCAAGACAAGACCAAGACCAAGACCAAGACCAAGACTAAGACTAAGACTAAGACTAAGACTAAGACCAAGACTAAGACTAAGACTAAGACTAAGACTAAGACCAAGACTAAGATTTAGACTAAGACCAAGACTAAGACCAAGACTAAGACATTTTTTTTTAGAAAAGACTTTTTGAATTTTAAATTTTTTTAAACAAAAAATACTTTAAAATTCATTGTAAAAAATTCGAAATCTATCAAGTTTTAATATTAATTTAATATTAATTATAATATTAATATTAATTTAATATTATTTAAACAAGTAAAAGTATTGCTTTTTTGAAATATAAGATTATGTTTAACAAAAGCATATTTCAATTTTCAGCCGTTTCATTTTCATAGTTGGATGGTTATGATTTTCTTTATTCTCATGTTGCCGATATTTTTAACAGTAATAAAAATAAATCTAACTTGTACTGAAAATAAAGACGTCAATTGGAAGAGACTTATTTATGAAAATTCTTTTCATGTCTGGCAAATGGTTTGTCTTCAAGGCGTAAACGGTGTGAGACATAAATTATATACCTAATCATAACAATAATAATAATAATAATAATAATAATAATAATAATAATAATAATAATAATAATAATAATAATAATAATAATAATAATAATAATAATAATAATAATAATAATAATAATAATAATAATAATAATACGTTAATATAACTCACCGTCTAAATTTAAAAAATTTTAATTCTTTAATTTTTTTTAAAATCTTTTATTTGTTTTAAGGTTGATTTTAGCTTGCTTTAACATGGGAAAAACGACCTTAAAGCGAATGTTAGTTTTACTTTTTATTCGTAATAAATAAAAATAAATAATAAAATAAAAAAATAAATAAATAAATAAAAAATAAAAATAAAATAATAAAAAATAAAAAATAATAATGGAAGAAATTTAATTCAATATCTATATTAATATTGTATAGGTATTAGTATTTTTTTGTAATTATGAATAAATAATTTTGCAGAATTTCCAAATGAGGACCCATTGAGACTGACTTATGTTTCTATTCTAATAACATCATTAGTCATCTCTTTCATTTTCTCCGGATCTCTTATAAGTTGTCTAAATCAACCACCAACACTTCCTTTTTTCGAATCTTTGGAAGATTTTGTAAAAGACGGGACCTACAAATTGGCGGTTTTGATGAATGGTTATTGTCATTCTCTAATACGGGTAAATTTAAAATAATTCATATTTTCTATAGCAAATATTTATAAAATCCAAAAAAGAAAATAAAATTTAATAGTTCTTATTAATATTTATCAGAATTCAACTTATGAGGCATTTAATAATTTAAGGCCGTTTTTAAGAAAACATAACGAATTGCCGAAAAATCAATATGAAGGAATTTGGCAGGTAATGTATAACGTAGAAAAATGTAGAGTAACTTTTATTATTTATAGAGTAAACTTTATTACTTTCTTACTTTATTTTGCTTTCTTGTAAAATTAAACTTTTCCATTGAACACCTGACTCATCGACTTTGGCAGCCCCTTAAGGATAGTTTATAATTTATCTCTTCTGATCGATATATCAATAATTAGATTTTTACTGAACTTTCATTAGGTATGCAATAGCAGAACCGCTTTTCTCGACATTAGAGACGTATTATCGTTTTCGAACATGACTTCACTTTGTAGTTTCAAATGCTTTCGACTAAAAAGAGAATTTGGAGCAAATGCATTTGGATTGTCAAAGAACAATCAGTATTCAGACATTATTAGATATCAGTAAGTATCTTCACTTCCATACATCATCAGTTGTATTTTAATAACTTTTCTTTATTTATTTTATTTCTTCAAAGTGAATAATTTTTAATTTTACAATAATTTCAGTATTAGTCAATTTGAGACCAAAGGCTTCTTGAGTAATTTAAAGAGTGAAATTTATAAACTGAAAGAAGATGCGATAAAAATTGATAGAAAGGACAATCTCTTTGGTAGTGTATTACCAGCACAATTTTTTATAACTATAATTGCCCTCAGTTTCTCGATACTACTTCTTGAGATAATATTTCACGCATATTGTGTTAGAAGAAAGAAGAATTTAAAAATAAATCGTAGAAAAATAATTCTGAAACAGAGAAGAAAAAATCTCGTAATAATTGCGAGTAAATAGTAAGCTCTTTGTTTGTTCAAATAAAATAAATAAGTGCAGTGATATGATTGCATTCTATTATTTGGAAACTATTCATAATCATTCATAATCTAGAGATTGTTATCAGACTTGGACTAGTATCCAATTATGACCCACTTAACAAAAACGATCATTTCTTCAAAATGGAACAACTGCGTAATAATCAGAACGGAAATGAATAATTCAATTAATAAATTAACTTGAAATGAAATTGACTAATAATCGGATATCTAACTTTTGTACATAAATATATACTGTTTTAGTGATAAATAAAACGAAAAAGTTTGTTTTGAAAAAATAGTTTTATTCTAGTCATCAGTATGTTGAGTGCGGTTATATTAAAAGTGCATAAATACAAAACTTACAGGTGAAAAATTGTGTAAGGAAGAAACTTAAAAAAAATAAAAATGTTAAAATTTCTACATTTGTTAGTAATACCTGTCGTTGTAAATATCACCCTGGTGGAAGCAATTACACGTGAAAAGAATTATGCATCTCTAATTTCATCGATATGTTCTTTGTACGATGCATCTTCTGTAATTATTATTCGAAATCATCCAACGGAAGGTATTTTTATTTTTTCTATACTATTTTATCAGACTTCGCACTCGATAATTAATTTTAAAAAAGTAGCAAAAAAGTATCTTTCAAATTAAAAAAAAAGTAGTTAAAAAGTAGCTATCGAAAAATTAAACTTGAGGACTAAAAAAACTCGTTTAAGAAACTTTACAAAACTGACAAAATACTTCCATTTTATATTTTATTTCTCTGACCTTTTCCTAATTTTCATCAAAAATATTTACTTCTTTCTTATCCTACTGCTAATAAATTAAATTCCTGCAACGAATTTTATTATTCATCAAAGAATTTAAATATTTATAAAAATAATTTTAATTCTTGCGAAGAATTTTAGAAAATTTTTTGAATAATTCATTTCTTTCGACTAATTTTATGCAAATTCTAATTAAAATAATTGAATTTCAGAGAAATTTTTATTACTCATGAAAAGAATTGAATTCTTACCAAGATTTTAACAAACATTTTTTTTTAATAATTGAATTCTGTTTGGAAATTTTATGAAAATAGTAGATATTGAAAATTATTGAATTGCGAACAATTTTTTAAAATAATTATATTTTACAAAGAATTCTATTAAAATTTTTGACAATAATTGAATGTCTGTGTGGTATTTTATTAAATTTTTTTTAAAAATAATTGAATTTCTAAAAAGCATTTCATTATTTATGAAAATAGTTGAATACTTGCGAACGATTTTATAAGAATTTTTTTAAATAATTGAATTTCCAAGAAGAAATTTATTACCTTTAGAAATAATTGAATTATGCAAAGAATTTTATTAAATGCCTCAATATAATTGAATTTTCGGGAATACTTTTGTTCTTGAAAAGAATTTTCTTAAAATCTAAAAAAATAATTAAATTATTTCAACAAAATTTAATTAAAATTGTACAGTAGAACCTCGATTATCCGAGGTAATGTGGGGAAGAGGTACCTCGGATAATCGAAAACTCGGATAACACGGAACCAATGAAAATTTCAAAATTTTAAATTATTTTTCATGTGTTTAAAGTGTTAGAATAATATTAAATGACAAAAATGGACGAAATTTTAAATGCAATGATCACAAATAGTGGTTTTGTAAAATTTATTTTCCAAATTTAGTCGCTCGATCCGTTTTATCCGAGTTATTCCGCATTATCCGAGCATGTTTTGTGCCTCGGATAATCCGGAATCTCGGATAATCGAGGCTCGGATAACCGAGGTTCTACTGTATTTAGAATAATTGATTTCTTTGATTTTTTTAGCAATTCCTGTAGAATTGTATTAAAAATAATTAAAATCCTGCGATGAATTTTATTATTTATGAAAATAATTGAATTATTGCAAAGAATTTTATAAAAAAGTTTCAAACAATTAATAATTTTAGAAAAAATTTATGCAAATTCTTTATTTAATAATTAAATTTCTGTGAAATTTGTATTTTTAAAAAAAAATAATTGAATATTCGTGTAGAATTTTATACAAATTTTTGTTTAATAATTGAATTCTTGTGGGAAATTTCATTAAAATAGTAGAATATTGAAGATTATTAAATAAAGAATTGAAAATAAACGAAATTTTGCCATGAATTTAATGCAAATTTTGGAAAATAATTGAATTTTATTATTTTATTTTTCAATTATTTTGAAAACAATTTAATTCTTCTGACGGATACTATTGTTTATAAAAATAATTGAATTTTGCAAGGAATTTTATTAAAATTCCAAAAAATAATTGAATTTTGTCGAAAAAATTTACTATTTCATTCATAAAAAAAAAAAAAAAAAAAAAAAAAAAATTGAAAAAAAAATAATGAAAAATAATTGAAATGTTGACAATTTTTTTTAGTTTTTTTAAAAATAATTGAATTTTGCAATGAAATTTATTAAAATTCCTGAAAATAATTGAATTTCGTTGAAGAATTTTGCTATTCATTTTATAAAGATAATTGAAATGTTGACGACAATTTTTTTTTAGTTTTTTTGTAAATAATTGAATTTTGCAATGGAGTTTTATTAAATTTCATGAAAATAATTGAATTTTTTGGAAGAATTTTGCTATTCATTTATGACGAATACTATTATTTATGAAAATAATTGAATTTTGCAAGGAATTTTATTAAAATTCCTGAAAATAATTGAATTTTGTCGAAGAATTTTGATATTCTTTTATAAAGATAATTGAAATGTTGGCAATTTTTTTTTAGATTTTTTGAAAATAATTGATTTTTGCGATTAATTTTATTAAAATTCCTGAAAATAATTGAATTATTGCGAAAAATTTTATTAAAATGTTTTAAAAAAATTGAATTTCTATGAAAAATGTTGTTATTTTTAAAAATAATTGAATTCTTCATAAGAATTTTATAAACATTGTTTTTTCGAAATATAATAAATATTATGAAAATTTTATTTTAAATAATTGAATACTTCTGGAAAACTTTATTTCTGAAAATAATTGAATTTCGGATGAATTTTATAAATTATTTTTTAAATAATTGAATTGTTTTGCTTTTTATGAAAATACTAGATATTGAAAATAATTGAATTTCGAATATTTTTTGAAAATAATTGAATCGTTTTCAAGAATTTATTTAAAAAAAATAAATAAATAAATAAAATTTTATAAAAATTATAATTTTTGAGAATAGTTTTTTGATTTATAGTATTAACGAATTTAAAGTAAATTCTCAAAAGAACAGAAATAGTAGCTTTTAGTGGCTTCCGAACACTTTTGATTAGTTTTTTGTCTTAATTTGATATCCTTAGAAAATCTGTTTAGCTGTTTAGATTTCAACTATTTAGCTAAAATTTTCAATATTGTACGATAGGGTTTATTGAATAAATAAAAAAATATAGTTTTAGTTATAGTTTTAGTTTTCGTTCAGTTTTATTAATTTTCGTAATAATAAAAAAAATTAATCTTTTCAAGAAAACGAAACTTATATATAAATAATATAATTAAATACAAATATTGTACTTTCCTTGTATAGACATTAACTTACTATCAAAAGTCATGAAGGAACTTTCCATTCTTGGCATATCATCACAGGCGACAAATTTTCAGCATGTTTCCAAACTGAACAATTATCAGGCAAAGTATCTAAAAAAGCAATTGTATGTTCTTATTCTTGCAACTGTTGAATCAGTCCGTGACTTGGAAAACTACACCCAAGATATACATGTATCAGAAATTTCGTGGTTCATTATTTTTAAAAAATGGGGAGAAGAGAAACCACTGGAGGAATATTGCTCGAATCCTCGGGGCAATCCACTGAACTTGAGATTTGACACAAGGATGATAGTGAAATGCTACGACGATCCAATTCTTCGCGAGTGGCACTCTCTCTACAAGAACGATACCCAAATTTTTGACATCGCCACTTGGAACCAAACACACGGTTTCAAACTCTTAACAAAGGATAAATTTCTCTATTCTCGAAGAAATAATGTCGGTGGAATAACTTTACGCGTGAGTTCAATAAATGTAGGTAATTACCCCAAATTTTTAATGCATAGTTAATATTTAAAAATTTTAACAAGCATGAAATATTTGAGTACTGAAATTTTACAGAATTCAGCAACAGTTGGAGATGATAAAAATATAGATGGTTTTTATAGTAAGGTATTCGACAGTATCTCGAAGACAATAAACTTTAAGTACAATGTAACTATCATAAAATCTGGTGGCAGTAAATGGAATGAGACAGGTGGTGTTATAAATGAATTGTACAAGAACAAAACTGACATTGCACTTGCTAGTTTGGTAATGACGAAGGGTAGATTAAGCTACGTGGATTTTGCCTCGCCAATAAGCACAACGCCTCTTGTTCTCTGCATTAAAGAAACAAACATTAAAAGACAATGTTTGGAATACTTTAAGGTATGTATGCATTTCAATTAATTCTTTTTCGAATTACAAAACCATTTAATTTTTTTACAGACCTTTCATTATCATATTTGGATGGTGATTTTATTGTTTATTCTCACGGTGCCTACAATTTTGACAATAATTAATGTCTATGAAAATCGTGATGAATTTTACAATTGGAGGAATCATCTTCAGGATAATTTCTTTAATGTTTGGAGAATGTTTTGTCTTCAAGGAGCAACGGGTATGGGAAAAGTCAGGGAGAAAGAAAATTAAACACTTGTAGCAACCCTGAAGAATATTAATAATTAATATTAATTAATTATTAATTAATATTAATAATTAATAATTTCAGACTTTCCAAAAGACGACACCTTGAGAACGACTTGGTTTACAATGTTTGCAACAGCATTGATAATTTCTTTAATCTACTCTGGATCGCTAATTAATTATTTAACAATAAACTCATCTGTTCCTGTATTCACGTCTCTTGACAACTTCATAAAAGATGGTACTTACAAATTGGTGGTTATAAAAAACAAATTTTTACATCATGAAATACAGGTAAGTTTAGACCTTCACTAATTCTTCTCATACAAAAAAAATAAAGCCTGACATCTCAAAACTAAAATGATTATGAAAATTATCATATATGCACGGAGAAACTTTTAATACCACTAATTCTTAAAACTGGTGAGACATTTTAGTATGTTAGGTTAGATTCAAGGGAAAAACGACATAGGTTATAGAAATTGCTATTGAGACTATCAAAAACACTCATTCAGTATATATTTTACAGTTATTCATAAGGAAACTAACGAAAATTAGTATGTTGTTTTAGAAAGAAAATAATAATTTTTGCAAAGTTGGGAAAGCCATGAATTAAAAAGAAACACAACAAATTAATTGTCTATAGATACTCATAGAGACGATAGTGATACTTGGATCTGATGGTAGATGGCATTAGTGTATGTCACTGTAACTGTAGGTAAATATATTTAACACGACGTAAGAACCTAACCTATATTATTAACGCACACACGCACACGCAAGTAAAGACACGACGATTGGTCACGGAAACCGAAAGATCGCACGATTCGTTAGAAGTACACAGCTGAATCGTCCTTATATATTAAACGAGTGGAAAAGTATGTGCCTTCGAGAGAGAGCATTTTTTAAAATAACTTACTAATCAAATTATGTAAATAAGTAAAAGTCGTGAAAAAAATTATGTTATATTGAGGAACAGTTCTTGAATTTAATTTGGCATGAGGAGACATTCACGTTTATTAATAAAAGGTTTTTTTCTTTCATACACGTGTGAATTTCAACTTCGAAAACATTAGGGTTAGTTCGCGACGTCAGGTGATGGACTCGGTGATGCTCGGGTGAAATCGGTTAAGTCCGCCCGCAGTCCTTCCAAAATTGGTATGTTACGTTAGAATGTCTCTTATATATTCTATCTATATGTGTAAAAAAGGTTAGAATTACCGTATTATTTCACAAACAAAAACTAGCATTTTATTCTTTTCTAAAGAAAAATAAGACTATTTCTAATGCAGATAGTAATTTTTGTACACCGAAGGTTGCTTAATATATAACGAACTTATCATATTTTCGTATTAATGTTGAAATTATTAGCACAACGCACGAAAAATCCTCACATTCTAACGTACTTTTAGAATAAACATAACCAAATATATTTAATATTATAAGAAAAAGTTTCTCCGTGTGGAGTAAGGAAAAGCAGGGTTTCCACTGGTCAGGAAAATCAGGGAAAAGTCAGGGATTTTTATGAAAAGTACTGGAAAAAATTAAATGTATAGAATTTATATTATTTCTATTATATTTCTATTATTTATTTATTTAAAATAAATTTACTTTAAATAACTTAATTCTATTGAAGAATTGACCATCAAGATAACTTATATAAATCATTGAATGAAGAATTTTTTTAAAAAATTTTAATTTCAATTCTGATGAAATTAATTTTAATTTTTTAAATTTTAACGCAATTCTTTGAAAGAATTCAACTATTTTAATAAATATCAAAATTCTTTTCACAAATTTAATTATTTTCAAAAATTAAAAAAAAAATTCTCGTCAACAATTCAATTATCTTTATAAATAACAAAATTCTTCGCCGAAATTCAAATATATTTAGGAATTTTAATAAAATTCATTACAAAATTCAATTACTTTCATAAGTAACAATATTTAGAAGAATTTAATTATTTTCAAAATTAATAAAATATTCTTCGCAGAAATTTAATTATTTTTGAAGAATTTTAGTCAAATTCATTGCAAAATTCAATTATTTTTAGGAATTTTAACAAAATTCATTGTAAAATTCAATTATTTTCATAAATAATAGTATTCATCAGAAGAATTCAATTATTTTCAAAGAAGTTAAAAAAAATTTGGCGTCAACCTTTCAATTATCTATTTATAAAATGAATAGCAAAATTCTTCAACGAAATTCAATTATTTTCAAGAATTTTTCTTAATTTAATGACTATTCTACTATTTTAATAAAATTTCCCAAAGGAATTCAATTATTAAACAAAAATTTTAATAAAATTCTACACGAATATTTAATTATTTTTTAAAAAAAATAAAAATTTCACATGAATTTATTCAATTATTAAAAATAGAATTTTCATAATATTTATTATATTTCGAAAAAATTAATTATTTAAAACAATGTTTTTAAAATTCTTATGAAGAATTCAATTATTTTCATAAATAATAAAACTCATTGTAGAATTTCAATTATTTTTAAAACAATTTTAATCAAATTCCTCGAAAAATGTAATTATTCTTAAAAATTTTATTAAAATTCGTTGAAAGAATTAAATTATTTAAAAGCTTGTTGATAAAATTATGTATAAGAATTCAATTTTAAGAAACATTCAATTATCCAATAAATTAATCATAAGAATGTAAAGAAGAAAAATTATAATTTATTTTTAAAAAATGATTTGTTTATATTATTTAAATGTTTATAAATATTTTCATTATTACTTAATATATACACAGCCACAAAAATTAAATTTTTTTGCCAACCCTGAAAAGTAAATTTTTCAATGTACCTCATCTTTAAAATGAAGCCTAATTACAGAATAAATCATCCAAGAATGAAGTACTACTGCAATTAAGAAAATTTTTAAAACACAGCAATGAATTACCAATGAATGAATTTGATGCTTTTACGCAGGTAATGTAAAAAAAATAATGGCATAGAAATTAATATTCTTTATTAGAAATAAGATAAGACTTTATAATAATGATTTTTTTGGTGATTAAAATATTTTTTTCCCTTTAGATGTGTAACAGTAGAACTGCATTTCTTACCACCAAAGAAGCAGTACTAACCACAAATGTATCTTTGTACTGTAAATGTAAATTATTTGAACTTACAGAAGCACCTAAATATATTTCATTCGCTTTAACGAAGCGCAATCCTTATCTAGACATTATCAATTATCAGTAAGTGTATCACCAACTCACTTTTAATTAATTTTACATTATGTTTAATAATAACAGTCATAAAAATAATAATCTACATTTAATGATGTGACACTAATATTACTTTGCACTTCTTAAAAAGTGTATTGTATTTTAGGAACATTTCAAAGAAATAATCTCACGGACTGTCCAATATTTAACACATTTGTATTTTTTTATTTTCTATTTCATTTACAAAATTTTAAAAATTAAAAATAGGTCCTCAATGTAGAGGGAAAAAATTAATTTCTTAAAATTTTAGAAAATCTTTATTATTCAGAAAAAATCATAAAAAGTTTTGTTAAATTTAAAAAAAAAATTTTTTTTTTAAATTTTAGTTTCTTTTTTTCAGTTTATTTAGAAAAAAATTGTTGTTTTCGATCTTATGTTTAATTATCGAAAAATCTATTTACTTTTAGAATCATTCGTCTATCAACTACTGGTAATTTACAGTACTTAAGGAACACTTTGCAAAAAGTAGATAATCATCATCTCAATCATCAGCATTATGAAAAAGATGAGAATTTCGATACTTCTGGTATTGTATTAATTTCTCAAATTATTGTAACGGGCATTGCCGTGAGCTTTTTAATATTTTTTATCGAAATCACATACAATATGTATAACAAGAAGAAGAATTCACAAAAATTCTTTAAAAAATTAAAACTGCTACCAGCAAAATTAAGAGTTTGAATTAATTTACAAAAAAAGATAAAGTGATTTTAATTTGTACTTCAAAGAAAAAATAATGCTTAATTGTAAAAAAAACTTTACAAAATAAAATGTGTTTTATATAAGTTTTAATATGTTTTTAATTTTATTTTTTATCACACTGAGATAAGATGATGACTGCAATTTTTTTTCATTTTGGAAAAAAAAGGTAGAAAAAATATATTCCACTTTATTTTCTTGGCCCTAAACATGAATAATTTTTTTCCTTATTTAAAAAAATTATAATTATAAATTTATAATATTATAATATTATAATTATTATTAATTAATTATAATTTATTATAATTGCTTCAAAGTATTAGAAAGTCTTAAAAAAATGAAAAAAAACTACAATTTCATTTGAAATAGTAATTTGTTTCGATTATTAAATAAATTCACTATTGTATACTCTTTAAGCATTTTGATATTATATTTTATTGCATAATGAGTACAATGTCGTTTTTCATAAAACACGTGTCCCCCTATAATACTTTAGGGTGCACGTGTCGCTATGTTGTTGACATTTGAAGAATAAATTGTTTTCAAAATTAAATAATTGACAAATGGTCCTAAAATTATGTATAACTAATTGTACACTGAAAACAAATTATTTGATTCAAATAAACGATAATTTGCCTATTATTATTAAACATTATATTTTTATTATTATTAATATATATTAATTTAATTATTAATCTAAATATTAATAATTAAATTAAATATTTAATTTAAAAAATATTATTAACTTATAAATTTGAATATTTACATGAATCAACAAAATTTTATATTTCAGTCAAACGAATTGTATATTTAAGTAAATAATTTCAGTATTTGAAGCGCATTTAAAATTGACGTAAATAAAAAATTATTTGATTTAAGTAAATATTTATTTAATATAGTCGGTTATTTAATTCAAATAAATTTTTATTTTACAGTGTACATTCTGTAAAATAGGAACTATATATTATATTTACGAACGAAATAATAAAAATCATGATAAGATCCAAGTTTATTGACACATTGCATTAAGGAAATTAAATTAATAATCTTTTTCTTCTAATAAAATGACAATTTTAATTTAAAAATAAGAAAGAAATAAAAAAAGCAAAATTGAAAAATTAAATCGAAATTTAAAAAAAAAACTCATTATATAAAATGTACCTATAAATTACAGTAAAAAAATTCTGTTACCTGTTACTTTATCTTTATAGTGAATGACAATTTGATTATTTCAATATTTGACAAAGTTTAACATAAATTTCTATTTATCTTTACGTGTATCTTATAAGTGACGATTACTGACGTGTGTTTACATTTTACAAATTAACAAAAAGTGAACCTATATACAGGTACCTATACAGAAATAAGTCAAAATTTGCAAAATTAGTTCCCCTCTGAAACTAGTAACAATTTTTGACAATTTCACGAATTTACGAATAATTTGAAAGTTTTTCAATTAAATACATACCTATTTAAAAATAAAACTAATTTTTAAAAAAATATGAATGAAAATGTTTCAAAAAATAATTTATTAAAATTTTTAATAAATTATAAATAAATTATAAATTTTATTAAAATTTTTTACAATATTCAACTTTTCTAAAACTTTAGTTTAAAACTTTTTGAATGTCAATCTATCTTAATAATATAAGTAATATTAATTTATCATTCGAAAATATAAAAAATAGTTACTTATAAATTATTGTAGAAAAACAAATTTATGTTAATGCAAAATACGGTTTTTTAAAAATTTATTTTCTGTAAAAAAAACAGAATTTTATTTATTTTTTATTTACTTTATTTATTATTTATATTATTTAAAAATTAAGTTTTAGAAATTTTGAATCACTTTTGTTCTAAAATTAGTTCAAATTTTTACTATTTAAAATTTTGAGATTAAGTTTTGTGATAAAAATTATTGCAAACAAAATTTATAAATTGATTTATTTTTTACTAATTTTATAGGAAGTGAAATTTTTTCTCTTCTTAATTTTTTCGACGAATCTAATTAAAATTGTATTGAAAATAATGGAATTGTTTTAAAGAAAAATATCGATTAGAATTGATTTAATAACTTGAAACAATTTTTAAAAAATTAAAAAGTATGTAATTATAAAAATTTTAAATAATAATTGAAACTTTAAAAAAGGAATGGGGAATTTTTCGAAAAAAGTTTGTTTTTTTCGGTAACTTTTAGAATTCTTGGCCTAGACCTAAAATTTAGTATACGCATACATACGCATTTATTTTTGTATATTGAACGATTCATCTAAATTTGGAAAATACCTATAACATTATATACAAACGTAGTTTATAGTCGATCCCCAAAACCTAAATACCTAAAATTCACTTTTCAATGAGACTCTACTCTTATTTGTTAATTACTTTATTCTTATATATTTGCCTTCAAATTTCAAGTACGAGCTTTTCTTCTTGAATCTTTTGAAAACAAAGTAATCTGTTCTATAGTTTACTTTAAATAAAAAATGTCAAACTGAATATTACAAGGAAAACAAAGAAAAAATAAATAAATAAAACAAGGATGTTAAAAATCATGATTTAAAGAAAAAATAAAAAATATAAGATTTTTATGGTTTAAATCGGATTACTTTTATTTAAATCAAATTTTTTCTAGAGCTTCGTTTTTTAGTAATGATAATAAAAAAATAATTTTATAATAATCGAATTTAAAATTTATTAATTTATTCAATTTATCTTTTTCATATAAAATACGAAATTATGATATTGGACTAACTTTTGTTATGAAACTGAAGTTACGAAATGTTGACTTTTTTTAAATTATTAATTATTAAATTATCAAATATTAATTATTAATTTAATTCAAACAGTAATTGTTTTGGAAAACTTATATAAATAATTTACGCATCTGTGAAAATATTTTGAATGACGTATTTTAAAATTTAAACTAAGCAAAAGAAATCAAAAACTTACGTACATACGTAATAATTGACGTGCTTGTATGCTCATAGGTATAGATCAACGTGGGTATTTTCGTTCACAAAAATCAACTATTGATGTCGTCGATTATTGACCCAATTTTGAAATATATACGTGCATTTCTTGAAGTATTCATTTCTACCTAACTTTAACATTTTTGAAGGTTATATTTTCGGTTGACCTACGTGAATCCTGACCTACAATTATTTCAGTTTATTTATGTTATTTATTTAATGTAATTTATTTGTTATTTCTTCATTTGTCTTCAACTGTAATTATTGTTCTAAATTTTAAGGTTATTTGTAATTGTAAATTATTTAAAAAATTTTATAATAAAATTCTTGATACAAATTAAGTTATTTTCAAAAATTTTAATATTCTTTGGAAGAATTCAATTATTTTTATAAACAGTAAAATCCATCGCAGGAATTCAATTATTTACAAAACAATTTTAATTTCTGGGAATTTGTTTTCGATTTTTTTTTTTTTTGAAAGTAAATATTGTTTTTCTTTTATTATTCTATTTTTTTTTGTTCATGACACTTAAACTATTGTAAAATAGAAGAGCTTGTAACTTATCAATAAAATAGTAAATATTATGCTCTTAAAAATTTTGTTATTTCTTTGACTTCTGATATAATGGCCTTATAAAGATAATTCATACACGTGTTTTCAAGGGCCGGAGTTATAATAAATTCCTTCAATGTATTACTTTTATGTTATTCAATAAATATGACGAATTTATTTGTTTGATATGTGCGCGCACGATTTAATAAAACAATTTATTTACATAATAGGCTAATTAGAGACGAAATTATGCAAAGATTATGCAATGTGACCAGACATATTACATATTCCATATCAAAACTTAAAGTAAAATTTTAAAAAATAAAATAAATTTTCTAATGCTTTATATAAAGGAAAATGATATTGTTTCACTCGCAGTGACAACTATAGACTTTTTATTTGTTTTAAATAAATTTTATTTAATTTAAATAATAAAGTATTTGGTTGAAATAAAATTTATGTTTAATAGTTAATAGTTTATTTATATGTTAATAGTTTAATAGTAATTAACTTTTTAAGTTTAGAGTTATAAGTGGTTTGACCCAAAGGTTGTAAAGCACTTACAATTTAATGAGTTTTAAATGATTTTTTTAATGAAAGTTTTCAAAATGGATTAATAGAGGTTTCAATGCATGCTTGTTTTTTTTATATAAGAGGGACATGCATTATTGGACAGTTTACACCAATATTTAAAATTCATTAATTTCTAATAGTTAGAAAGAATTATCTACGTAGAAAAATGAAGAATAGTAAAAATCTACTACGTGCAGGTTACCACGTAGACCCTATTTATGAGCGTGGGCCCTAATCTCGGAACTTTAAAAATCTACTCTTTCTAAAGAAGGAGAAAGTAGGTACCTAAATTTTCAAGAACTTTTAAAGGGCATTTCAGGTACTCATGTTAAAGAATATTTGCCTGGTATTTCGAAACGAAAACATCTATACGCAAATAGAAAAAAAAGAAGCGTGTCACATTTCATTTTTCTAAATGTTATTTTTTTTTTTAATAACAGACTTCGCACTCGATAATTAATTTTAAAACAGTAGCTTTTAAACTTAAAAACGTAGTAAAAAAGTGTCTATCGAAAAATTAAACTTGACGACTAAAAAAACACCTTTTTGAAACTTCACAAAACTGACAAAAATTTCCATTCTATATTTTATTTTCCCGACTTTTTCCTAATTTTCATGAAAAATATTAACTATTTTCTTATCCAGCTAATAAATTCAATTCCTGCAACGAATTTTATTATTCGTAAAAGAATTTCAATATTTATAAAAATAATTTAATTATTCTTGCAAACGATTTTAGAAAAGTTTTTTAAATAATTCATTTCTTTCGACTAATTTTATGCAAATTCTAATTCAAATAATTGAATTCCTGAGAAATTTTTATTATTCATGAAAATAATTGAATTCTTACGGAGATTTTTACAATAAATTTTCAAAATAATTGGACTTTTTTTAAAGTAATTAAATTTTATAAAGAATTCAATTAAAATTTTTGAGAATAATTGAATGTGTCTGTGTGGCATTTTATTAAATTTTTTTGAAATTAATTGAATTCTTGAAAAGCATTTGATTATTTATGAAAATAATTGAATTCTTGTGAACGTTTTTATTAGAATTTTTCAAAATAATTTAATTTCCAAGAAAAAATTTTCTACTTTTAGAAATAATTAAATTTTTCTGATGAATATTGTTATTTATGAAAATAATTGAATTATGCAAAGAATTTCATTCAAATTCCTCAAAATAATTGAATTTTCGGGAATAATTTTATTATTTATCAACCAAATTGAATTCTTTCAACGAATTATTTATGTAAATAATTGAATTCTTGGGAAGAATTTTATTAAAATCTAAAAGAAAAATTGAATGATTTTAAAAGAATTTAATTAAAATTGTATTTAAAATAATTGATTTTTTTCGAACAATTTTTTATATTTAAAAATAATTGAATTCCTGTGAAAAATTCTAATATTTTCGTAAATAATTGAATTCTATCAAAGAATTTCAAAAAAACGTTTTTTTTATAAATAATCGATTTTTTCAAGGAATTGAAATTAAATTTTTAAAAATAATTACATTTTTTTGATCAACTCCTGTTAAATTGTATTAAAAATAATTGATATCCTGCGATGAATTTTATTATTTATGAAAATAATTGAATTCTTGGGAAGAATTTTATTAAAATCTAAAATAATAATTGAATTATTTTTAAAAAATTTAATTAAAATTGTATTTAAAATAATTAATTTCATTCGAAAAATTTTTTAAAAATATTTAAAAATAATTGTATTCCTGTGAAAAATAATTGAATTCTTCCAAAGAATTTCAAAAAAACGTTTTTTTAAATAATTGATTTTTTCTGCAAGGATTTGAAATTAAATTTTTAAGAATATTACATTTTTTTTTATCAATTCCTGTAAAAATTGTATCAAAAATAATTGAAATCCTTCGATGAATTTTATTATTTATGAAAATAATTGAACAGTTGTAAAGAATTTTATTAAAATTTTCAAAAAGAATTGAATTTCGATGAAAAGTTTTGTTATTTTTGAAAATAATTGAATTCTTCAAAAGAATTTTATAAACATCGTTTTAAATTTAATTAATTTTTTCGAAATATAATAAATATTATGAAAATTTTATTTTAATATAATTGAAGTCTTTTGGAAAACTTTATTTATGAAAATAATTGAATTTTGGATGAATTTTATCAATTTTTTTTTGCTATAATTGAATTCCTTTTGCTTTTTACAAAAGTACTAGAGTATTGAAAATAATTGAATTTCGAATATTTTTTGGAAATATAATTGATTCTTAAATAAAAGATGTTTAAATTTATTTGTTAGGCCTAATGGCGTAAGCCATTAGGCCTAAAAAATGAATTTAAACATCTTTTATTTATATAATTTATGTTTTTCAAAAATATTGAATTAAATATTATTTTTTAAAACTTTAAAATTAAAAAAAAAAATAACGGTCTGAGAGACCGAGTAGACTGTCCGAACTTCGGACAGCAGAATTTATAGCGCCTATAATTCAAACGCTAAAAAAGAAATGATAAAATGTACCTATATGTATACTTATTTCAAAGAGGAAAATTTACTAATTTTTGAGAAAAAATAAGTATATTTTCTAGCAATGGAAATAAATATTCTTCGAAAAATATATGAAATTGATTTAAATGAAATATTCTTAGAAATGATTTTGTCAATATTAAAATGTTATCAATTATTTTCTTCTGAACTCCTCTTTGACGATTTCTAAATAGAGAAAATTGTTTTTCTTAAAAAACTTTTTTGTTCGGCACGTAAGCAATTTATACTCCCACTACAATATAATATGAAAATTTCTTAACTATTATTGCTGGTCCCCCCCCCTCTCTCTCTCTCTCTCGCTCGGTCGTCGAACGAAAGTGCCAGTGGTGGGAGTAATTTTGCACATATTCTGCCTACGTGCCGAACTGTACCGAACTGATGTACGCTTGCGTCTGAACTCACCTTTAAACAAGTGCACCGGCCCGAATCGGCACACACATTCGACACGAGTTAGTGGTGGTTTTTACATTATCATTCTGACATTCTCACTCCTCTTCTCACTGTCTCAATTTCTTCAGTTCAGTTCGCGAAGTAATTCGATTGCCAACGGATCGTGAGTGTCTTTTTGGCGAGTTTGATATTATATCGAGTTGAAGAAAAAAAAAAAAAAAATTTTTGCACCATGTGCGTTCGTACAGTAACCGGAAATGAAACGGACGCATTGCCGTCAAATTTGACAGTTTATAAAGAAGTGAAACATGAGGAGGCTAAGAAACCGGATAAATTATTAAAAGCAAAAGAGAAATTTATCAAATTGCATGATGATATGATTGTTCGCGAGAGAAAACAGAGAAGTGACATTCAACAAGAATATAATAGCGCTAATAATTTTTTGTCAACTGAAGGTGTTTCGTTTAAATTCACTGTTAAATTTAGAACATTGTACGATAAATTTTGCAGTTGCTCTGAAGCTTGGAAACACACAAAAACACATAGGTACGATATTAATGAATAATTTATTTATTTATAATTCATTATATTAATTAAATATTTATTTTAAGAAAATTTATTTCATATTAGACATGTAGTCGGTTTGCTTGTATCAAATGAATATTTTTCCACTGGACACAATATTCAATTATATTCATTAATTTATTTTAATTTTCATAATTAAAAAAAAATTTTTTGGAGCAGAGGAACCAAAGTTAATTATTTGTTAACTAATATTGTTTATAACAATTTAAAAAAATTATTTTACAAAATAAAAAGAAATGCTCTTAAAAGTCAATTAATTTCTGTTTCATCAATTTTTGCTATTATTATTTATAAAATATCAAAACTTAATAATTATTATAACTTTCCCTGTATAAATAATAATAATAATAATAATAATAATAAGTAATTGTTTATTTCAAGCAAATATTTTTATAATTTTTAATAATTTCTACAACTAATTAAATGAAATATAAATTTTTAAATTTTTAATAGTTGACCACATTTCGGCATAATATAAAGTTTTTAAATTTAATTCTAAAGTCATAAAAATAGTGAAAAAGATAAAATAATTATATCGATAAATAAGAAGTATCATAGCCTAGTGGTCAGTGCGTTATACTTTAGGAGCAAAGGTAATAGGTTCGATTCCCTTCAATGTTTAGTTTTATTTCAGCAATTCCGCAGTAAAAAATTTTAAATTTCATAATTTTTCTATTATAATGACAAATAAAATAAATATATATTCTTAATATATACATATAAAATATTATTTTTATATTAACACTATACAAGTTCTAATATTTAAGTACTTTCTTTGAGGGTAATAAAGATTATAATACTGGCCCAATGGGTGGGGGAATCCACGCTTCTCAGTTCCCTCCCCACCGAAAGATGCTCAGGCTTTAAATAAGGCGGGAAACAACTCTGGTGAATCCCCTCTTTAAAAAAGTGAATTAGAATATTATACGAGAATGAAAAAAAATAATGATTCATATTATTTTAGCCGACATCCTCTTATTATCTAATCTATATTTATTATACTATATTAAACCCCTATGTTAACTGTTAATAATATTATATAAATTATATTTGTAAAATAAATATAAAATTTATAATAATTTTTGGTATTGTTATTATTTTTATGTTAATAATTATAATATGTATGGAATTAATTCATCAAAGTTAAAAAAATACGATCTACCGTTTTTTTTTTAATTTTGCACATTATTTTATATTATATTATATTATTATATATATTATATTTATATTTTGCTCATTATTTTATATAATCTCCTTTAAAAAAAAGAAATTTTAAATTTCGAATTTTTGAAGAAAAAAAGGAAAATTTATTCTATTTTATGTTTGTCTACGTGATATCAATCATTAAATACATATTTAAGCAGTCTCAATTTATTTATCATGTAATAAAATTTTTTATGACTAACAAGTACTTCTACTATGAAAAAAAAATTTTTTGTAAAAATTTCTCCATCATTTTAATTGATTTACAGTTTTAAAATTTTACAGTTTATGCAAGAGTGCAGTGCGGCGTTTATGCATATATATTTGTATACTTGTTCAGCTTGACCTTGATCAAGCACATATATATCGTGTAAGCGTCCTCTGAAACAAAGTGTCGCTTTCAGGTATCACACGTATGCAAACATCGTTTAAATATTTTTTGTCTCATCAAAAATTCGAAAATTACTCTTTTTTTATTACATTTTTCTGTTAATATTATATACTATGAATAATATTATTTTTAATAATAATAATAATAATTTAAAAATAATAATAAAATAAGATTAAAAGAAAAAGAAAAATTGTTAAAAATTTTTTTTTTAAATTCTATTGAACGTTATATTAATTATACTAGGAAAAGATTAGAGACATTTATATCAATATAAGGATTAAAAAATTCATACAAATTAAACAAAAAATTAATTTCTGATAAGCCACCATATAAATATGATAAAATTATGTAAATAAATTCTTGGAATAATTTTCTATTATATACAACAGATTTTTCACAACAACAAAAAAATGAAAAAATTACTTAAGTATTGAATAAATAATTAAATAGAACACATTAAAAATTATTTAAACATTGATAAGGTTTTTACAATACCGCATATAATGTATTTATCTGCTATATATACTGTATAAAAACTCGGCTTTAATATAAATGCCTCATGTTTCATTAAAAACTTAAACTCAAGACAGTTGTGTTTTTTAAATAAATATAAACCATATCACGATTGTATAAGTCATTTCTAATAATTAATTGTATTTTTTTCTTCTTTTTGTTCTATTTAAATTAGTGTAATAAGCCAACGGCCTAGAGGTCATTGAACTCGTTTAATTCTTTAATTTAATATTTTTATTATTTTTATATCGCTGCCACGAATAAAATATAAATATTTTTAGAAAAAAATCAAATTATTGACAATTTTTATTTAATAATGAAAACATAATTAGTAAGTACAATGCATTCGTTATTATATGTATTTTTAATTTTAAATGACTTATAATACAGTAATTTTCCGATAATCAAACTTTCGATAAATTGATTTTGTGCCGTTAGAAAAAAATTTTGATACTAAAAATATTCGATAAAATATATAAAACTTAAATAAAAATAATAAAAAAAATAAAAATAAAATAAAAAATTACAATAATTATGACAAATAAACATCTTTAACCGTATAAGGCCTTTTAAATAATTAAACAATTAAATTATGACGGTTCAACTATAACAACAATAAATAATAATGTAATTTTTTTTTTTTTTTTTTTTTTTATAATAATAAATAACAAATAAGTAAATATAAAAGTATATATAATATAAAAAATACAGATAGCATGTAATGTTCAATATAGAACATAATATAACTAATTACTAATTAGTAAAGAGAATCTCCTTTTTCGAACAATTTAATTCGCTATCTGCTGATATTTGTCGAGAACGATCATCTCGTTTATTTTTAATTAAGTGTCAAATGGTATCTTAATTCTTTTTCCTCTTTTTTTAATATCAATGAACAAAAATTACAAAAAATTACAAAAAATGCTAAATTTTAAATTTTTCAAATATTTTTTTTTCTTTTTTTTTTTAACAAGTTGCAAATTTAAAAGAAAAATTTACTAACCGTATAAAAGTAGAGTGTTAAATACGTTAAGTGTTCTAAAACAAATGACGAGAGAGGAATTTTAGAAACAGTTTTTAATTATGAATACATATTCGTAAACCGTGCGTCAATGTAAGGCGTTAAATTTTTTTTTTCTTTCAATGCAGCTCTAATTCTTCATTGACTAGGTATTGCTCTAAAAAATACGTCAATTCATAATTCATTATACGAACTTCTTTTATGGCTCATGGTTGTGTTTGAATAATGATAACAATACGTTTTTGAATGAAATAGCAATTTATTCATATTGCAAATACGTTGTTATTAAGATTATTTATTTTATTTTAATTCCCTATTATTAATATAATATAATTTATTATTATTTGTATTTTTTTTTGTCGTTACCTATAAAAAAAAAGAAAAAAAAATATTATTGTCATTATTAATATTAATATTATTATTATTATCATTATTTACTATTATTATCATAATTTATTATTTTTTTTATTATTCATTAAAACTATTTATGATTTTTATTTATTTTAACTATCTTATATTTTAAAAAGGGGGTTCTGGTCAAACCGAGGGTTCTTTCCAATGTATTTTTTCGAATCATATTACATATTTTTATTAACTAAAATTTTTTTACATAAAAGGGAACATATTGAGAAGAAAATTTAAACAAAAAAAATTATTCAAATACAAATGTATATATATATAGTAGTGACAAGCCTAGGGGTCGTTAAAATCGGCGGGAGCTCTGGGGACAATAAAAATCACCTAAAACATAAATACCAAGAATTTTTTGTTAAAATATGATCGTAAAATGCGGATGAATCTCAATTTGCAAAGAAAAAATTTTTTTTTGCAAAAATATGACAAAGAAGTGATAAAAAAAAGTGATAAAGAATTTTGTCATTTATTTTGCTCCAACTTCTTTTTTATAATAAAAATTCATAAATATTCGAGGTTTATCCGCATTTAACGATCATATAATTCTAACCAAAAATTGTTGGGATTTATGTTTTAGATGATTTTCGTAGACTAATAACTTTTATGCGTATTTTATGAGTATGAAATTGAACCAGATTCTTTCTAAATTAGAAAACAGATTTTTTAAAAATAATTTTTTTTTCTGAAAGCTAACAATTTTTGTTAATGTATAAATAATGTGCAAATTTAAACTGAAGCATTTTTGACTCAATTTGTAATATTATACATAGTTCAAAATGCCAACAAATCTGCAAACAATAAATTAGGTCACGTTAGCAAGATGCTACTTTGTCACGCTTAATTGACCTTATAACACATTATTTTGAATAAAAGGAGAATGATAATTGACCTTCTTCGATATTGCAGACAAATGTGTACATTATTCTTATATTATTTGATTTTAATTTATAATTATGAATTATGGAAAGAAAATAGCTAGGGTATTGTACAATAGAAATAAGCTATATTTAATAAAAACTTTTTTGTACTTATAATAAAAGTTGTCAAATGGATACAATATAATTAAAATTTTATAGAAATATGATTAATTTGTAAATTTTGTTTCTCAGGCAGACACTTCATTTATTCATTTATGAATTACAATTAAATTTACATTATTCTAAAAATTATTCTCTAAATTTGATTAGATGATTAGATTAATATTTAAGATGTGATTAAATTCACATTATTCTATAAAAATTACTCTCTAAATCTGAATTAGTTTTTTTTTCTTTTATTAGTTTTATACAAAACAACATTTTACTATAGTTTTAAGCCAGAAAATTTAAATTTTTACTTTAACTTTTCAAGTGGATTTACTATTTCAAAAACAAAAATTTAGTCAAATTTTACTACTAAATCAGTAAAAACTACTAGTTATTAGTAAAATGTATTATTTCAAAGGTAAAAAGTGAGTCACTAATTTAAATTAATAAATTTTAGTAAATAAATTTTAATTAATAAACTTAATTTAGATAAATAAATTTTAGTAAATAAATTTTAACTAATAAACTTAATTTAAATTAATAAATTTTAGTTAATAAACATTTTTGCTAGTTGAAATTTATAGAGTTCTATATAAATTATAATTAAAACAATTTAATCACTGTTTACCTATGCGTTAAATTTTAAAAAAATTGTGTAATTATTTTGTTACCCATTTATGGTCTAATGACTCGACTGCGGAAATTGTAAAATAAATAAATCTGAAAATTATACAATAAAATTGATATAAATATTATAAAATTTATCAATTGTATAATAAAAGTATAAATGTATTATGTTACTTTTTATTATACACAACATGATAAAATTTTTGGAAAATTTTATGAAACACTTAATACTTACATTATATACCAATACACATCAGTGTTAAATGAATTTAAATTTTAAAATCGGGTTTAAGACTTAAGATCATAGTAAATAATCGTCTTTGTATCATTTTGAAAAGTCATTCTTTGTTTTGCAAATTGAAACTGTAGGTTGCGTGCCATCTCGCACGGTTTGATAAATGGCTGCTTCTGATCCCTAATATATAGAATGCATATGCCAATGTACGTGGGTATGAATATATCAACAGGTATTTGACCTATATGTAAAGGGGTCTGTCATCAATCAATGTAAATGTCCCGAGATTTATCATTTTTATTTCTTTTTTCAATTGATATATTAAAACCCATCGTTATACCTTCTCAAGCATCGTATTACGAAAAATATTCAATAAATTTTGCTTTTTGGCGAATAACTTGAAGATATTTATACTTTTGCACCTCACTGCCCTTCCTCGTCATATTTTAATATATTTAATATATTTTATATATTTCAATAATATTACATATATTTTATATATTTCAATATATTTAATATATTTTATATATTTTAATATATTTCAATATATTTTATATATTTAGGGCCAGTTTCACCAACACCGATTAAAAGTTAATCAATGATTTTCGCTTTGTGTAATTTAAAGAATAAAAAGGCAAATCCCGAGTGGAAGAGTTCGGAACTATAAGGCCGATTTTACAATTTTGGTAATAGGACGATTGAACAGGGTTGGGAAGGTTGATTCCAGAATGGGGCTTGTTTTTATTTAAAAATTGTAAACTCACCTTTAATCCTCGACGCGAATTACAACTCTTCCATTAGGGATTCCCATATTTCTAAACTATTAAAATCTTGAAACTAAAAAAAAATAGTAATGATGGTAAAAAACTGTTTTATACAATATTGTAAACCTTTCTATTAAAACCTGTTTTTATTAAATTATTAAAAACAATTTTTTTTAATAAAATTTACGAACCATTTAATAGTCTGACTATAAAATTTTATCCAGACTTTTCCTTCAAGATAACAAGAATAATTCTTTCATCTTCAATAATCTCAAATGATTCAATTTCGAAATTATTTTATTACATCTTATACGTTTGTAAAAATTTAAAAATAAGATTCCTTATTTTATATCTTAACTTTTATAAGAAATCATCTATAACATCAAGAACGTGAACGCAAATTATATTCGAAAAAAGTCGGAGTAATGGGAAAATTTAACATTTAAATATCGATAAAACAAAATTAACCGTTATAGGCCCTGGTATTATTTATTATATATAAAACGGTTCAAGAAATAAATATTTAAAGTGAATAAAGTAATAATATGTATATGATTATTATTTCAGAAATTTTTATTTTTACAGAATAAATAGAAAAAAAAATTTTTTTTTCTGTTTCAGAATTATAGTATCTAGCGCTCAATTAGCACACTTGATTACGATACTTTCGGTTCTTAGTGTAGCATCAGCAGTTTTTCCAAAAAATGGACGAACAACGGCTGGTCAACAACAATCGACATTATTATCATTTCTTTATCTATCGTCATTTATAGTACACTTAGGATCACAAATTTGGATGACTTTCGTCTCCGGTAAGAATTTTTTTATGTTTATTAATTCTTGACTTTTATTTTATATCAAATCTATATCTTTACAAATATAAGCCTGTAAAAATCTTTACAAACTTATTAAAAACAAAAAATTATTTCTATTCTTGAAATTAGTGACCGATTATTATTTAAATGTTTTTGAGTATAAAAGGCTTAGCGGTCTTGTTTTTTTTAAATGTAAGAATTCACTTTTTAAAAATTTTGTTAATAAAAATATAATTATAATTTTGTTAACAAAATTTAAAAAAATTTAATTTTTATTAACAAAATTTTTAAAAAAGTGAATTCTTACATTTTAAAAAAAACACGACCGTTAAGCCTTTTACTGAAAAATATTTAAATAATTATTTGAAACTACAAAAATCTGATTTTAGATTCGTAAGTAATTAAAATGTTACTAATAAGTTTTTAGAGTAACTCTGACCACTTTTCTTTCAATCGGTCATTTTGGTTCGGCCATTTTGAATTTCGAAAGATTCGAAATAGGATTAAATTAATTGCTAAAGTTTTGTTTTCTTTTTGCAGGATTATCGCTGTATTTCGCATTACCACGTCACACCTTCAGCGAAATTCAACGTGTTCTTTTTCCAAGATATTTTACAATAAATGCGTGCATGAGTTTCATAACCCTTCTCATTTTCGTTAGTCGTCATCCTGCACATTCTTGGGATTTCGAGTTGAAAGTACAGGTCAGTTAATTTTTTATATAATAGAAATTGTGTTTTTTTTTTAATTTTTTGATAAAGTTGAGAAAATAACAAAAAAAGGAGGCAAGAAAGTATATTTTAATAAATTCCCATTTTGGAAACGACGATCATTTAACGAACTCTTGCGAAATGTTTGTCTAGAGATTTCTGCTGATCATTCCATATCTTAAGAATCGCAGTGCAAAATGAAATTGTCTCACAAATTTGTGCAATCGTATTTCAATTGCCTTTCAGTGAATGATAATGCTGTTTTAATAAATGAATTTCTATTTTCGAAGTAAATTTCTTCTATTTTCAAATTAAATTTTACATTTCCGATGTAAACTTCAGAAACTAAATTTAAATTTACTAAGGCCGAATAGTAAAATTTATTTCGGATTTAGTAAAAATTGTTAGAAATTTTTAAACTAAAGTTTAAGATTTTTAAAAAGTAACTTTGCAATTCTTTTTCACTTTGCATGAAAAGTATAAATATATTTTTCATCTAAATATAAATATAATACAAAACTAATTTAGAGTTTATAATCAAATGCGATTTACATGAAAATTATTTTTAAATAACATTATCTTGCGCACGAAAGGAAATTAACTGAAATTATATATTACGAGATGATAACTTGTACTGATTTTTAAGATAAAGAATCATTGCCTTGACTTTGGAAAAAAAATTGGAAGGCGTCATCGATTTGTCAAAAATTCTCCTGAACGATAAGAATTTTAATTTAGTAAATTTTATTTTAGTAAATTTTTTAATTTAGTAAATTTTATTTTAGTAAATTTTTTAATTTAGTAAATTTTAATCTAGTAAATTATATTTTAGTAAATTTTAATTTAGTAAATTTTAATTAAATATACATATTAATTTAGTAAATATTAATTGAGTAAATTTTAATTCAGTAAATTTTATTTTAGCAAATTTGAATTCAAGGGACTCTTTAATTCACTTATTCAATTTTTGTAATAAATTCTTCTAAATATTTAACGATGTCTTCAATTAATTTTATATTCTTTCACTAATTTCAAATCTACTAAATAAATTAAAATTTAAATCCACTCGAATACATTTGATTCTTATGAAATTTTTAACAATTTAAATTTCATTTTTCTAATTCATAATTATTAGATTAAAATTTATTCTCGACTTTTATTTATCGTTGAATTAAATCGTGATATTACTTCAATTCATATAATTTTTATATTGATTTATTCTTTCAATTAATTCAGATTGTAATTTCATTCATTTTTTTTTTATTCGCGATAAGAGATAAAAGAACATTTACAAATTTAAAAGTGCGGGGAATTTTAATATAATTTCTATCTACATTTCGCTTTATAATAAATTTTTTCAAAAATCTAAGTTTTTTTGTAAATTGGTATTTAGTAAAATTATTCATTAAATAATTTCTAAATAATAATTTTAATGTTCTTTTTCAGGTTTTTGGAATGGTTTCAGCATTTTTCTTGGAACTAATGATTCGTTTGTACATGACACCAATTCTCCTGCGTCTCATTGTTCAAAAGACATCAATAGAAGCGACCGCAAAAGTTGGCAGTGAAATTGGACATCACAATTTTGGTGTTTTAAAGCACTGTCCACATTATTTGAAAATTTACAAAACCTTCCGTCTGGTTCACAGTACAATTGCCGTTGGCAATTTGTGCACAATGGCATGCACTCTTCTACACTTATACTATATATCAAGCAAATTATGCATACTATAAATCTCATTAAAATTAGTTAATATCTAGCAATTAATTCATTTTTTATCAACACTTTATTTCATTAACTAGTTAACTAGTTAATGCAAATAATGCCGATAATATTATTAATACAAATACCTACAAGACTCACGTGTCTCCATTTTGTAGGTTTTCAATCATTTTTATTTCATTTTTTGACGAAAAAAAAATCATTTTGATACATTAAATATTAAATTATTATTGTAACGCACATTAAATATTAGGTTTTTCAAAAATTGAATTTTAAAACTTTTAAACATAATATTTTCTCGTTAATAAACGACTGTCTGCTTAAAAAGTTGTCAGGGTCAGATGGACCCACATATTTTAAATTATGACTTTCAAGAGTAGCGCACATGTCGCTTCCTATAGCAAAATTATTAAATCAATTCGAGGTAGTAAATTGTACTTAATATTAAATACACGAAATAAAATGCAATTAGTATCCAATAAAATTGTAATAATAATAATAGCAAACATTATTAAAAAAATAACAAAATAATAAAGTATAAAGTAACATGTTTGAAAAGTATTAAAACGATCTACGACAATCACAAATGAGCTACAGAATTAGATATAAGTATTTGAAATGATCTACGAAAATATTCAAGTATTACATATTTATAATAATTAATAATTCTAATAATAAAAAATAATAATTGATAATTTAAATTTAAATAATGTAATAATTGATAATGTCTGAAAAATATAAAAACTGCCTAATATTACGTTAAAAAATTATATTAAGACAAGTGCAAAAAGAAATTAGGAAAAATAATAATCAATTATTTCTATTACACTCGTATAATAAAATAGGAATTAAATTTAATTAGTTAAATGTGTAGTTTTAAGTTTTGTTTTGAGTGAAATATGATGTACTATTTATTTTGCAATCGAGAAAAAATGAATGTAACTTCTTTAATAATCGACTTGAATATACTATAATTATGTAATAGAAAAAATAATTTTAACTTTATTGTGAAATATATATGCGAAAAAATAAAACAAAACTAATTATTCAATTGAGTATAATTCGAAAATAAAAATTTTTTTCATTTCTTTAATTTTTGAAGTTTTTACATTTTTTTCAATTTCTGACCAAAAATTTCTTTTTAAATAATTTAAATCTTAAACAACTATATCATAAAATAAATAAATTATTTTAATGAATAATTTTACTTAAATATTTCAAAATTAATTCAATTTTAAAAGAGTTGCGTCTTACAATTTTCATAACTTAAATGAAATTCAAACGGTTTCAATTTGAAATTTTCGAAAATTTCAATTTTGAATAAATTTAATTATAAAGAACCTAGATTTTTGCAAAAAAATTTTAATAATTCAAAATCTTCTAAAATTACATATATATATTTAATTGATTATTAAAAATAATGGATTTATAGAAGAATTTTAGTTAAAAATACTAAAAAGAAAAAATTGAATTTTGAAGAAATTACAAATGATTGCAGAAATGCAATTATTTACATTAAAAGTAATAAAACAATTCTGACAAAATTCAATTATGTTCAAAATAGATTTCAGTTAAAAATTTAGATAATTGAATTTTAAAAGCATTAGAGGGTAAATTTTTAGAAATAATTGTATTTTGAAAAGGTTTCGGATGAAAATCTTTGAAAATTTGAATTTTTCATATTTTTAACTAACAATTCTGTGGGGAATTAATTTTTGTTGAGAAACAAATTCACAATTTTTAAAACAATGATTTCAAGAAATACAATTATTTTCAACAATTTTGATAAAATTCTTTACAAAAATTCAATTCAAACTTTTTCGAGAATTTTTTTTTTTTATTATAGAAAAAAAATGCAATTGTTAATCTTATAAAATTTATTAAAATTCGTCAAAGAAATTCAATTATTAAAAAAAATTTCGATAAAATTCTTTATAATAATTAAATTTAAAAAAATATATTTAATTATTCAATAAATTATTTATATTTTTATTTAAATAACTGAATTTTCGTACAATTTTCAAAAAAAAAAAAATGTATTTAATTAAAAATTAAAATCATCTTCAATCATCAATCTTCTTCAGGCTCTTTATAATCACTAATTGATTCATTCAATTCAATAAACTTAATTTCACAAAACTCAATCAAAACGTTTAGAATTTCGTAGAAAAAATTATTTTGACAATCAACAAACATTTCTAAAGAAAATGGAATTTTCTCTCCCATTTCTAGTTTAAAAATCATTCTCTTAACAATATATTGAGAACAATGTCTTAAAAGAAAAAAAGCATTGTACGTGTCTGCAAATTTGACGATATCGACTACATTCAAGTCAGTTAACTTTTCCGCCAAATATTTTTCAGTAAAATTTTTTAAATCCTCTATATTGTAATAATCTGCAGCTTTTAGAATTTGAAAAACATTTTGAGGAAATTTCACTTTTCCTGTATAAATGTACCTGTATGAAAAACAAAATTTTAGAAAAACAACTTTTTACTTATAAAATAATAATAAAAAAGATTAATAAATTTTAAAGAATAAAATATTGTACCTTAGAACTTCGTAAAAAACCTCTGGTTCCATGTCCTCAATCACTACAACATTCGTGAGAGCTTCTTTCATTTCACTCGAAAGCATTCTATCAAAAACAGGACTTTTTGCTGATAAAATCATTTTATGGCCTCGAAAAGTTTCTTCTCCGACAATAAAAGTTACGTCACTATATTTTTCATTATTTAAAAATGAATCAATTCCTTGAAAACAATTCGGATTCGTTTCAATCTTTTTCTCAAATGAAAGATTAATGGATTCAGTAATTACATAAGAATCCATCATCCATCTTCGTTCGAAAATTTCCTCCAACATACTTAAAACAACGAGTGGTTTACATTGTAGAATACAAAAATCAAGAACATCAATACCTCTCAAAATAAGAGACATACAATCTTCGAATAGCATCTTGGCGGAAAATTCTACCGACAATATTAAAAATTGACAAACATTTTCCGTAGTTATCAATTTTTCTATTTGAGTTTCGCAGTAATTTTTTAAATTTTTCATTTTCAAAATATCCGCTGCGGCAAGAATAACATCATATGAGCCGTGCTTTGGATATTCATTAGAGTACATGTAATGAAGAATGTTATTAAATGCTGTCGGTTCTATATCAATATCAAGGATATTAAGTTCCTTAATTTCTCCATCTTTTTGAAATAATTGATAAAAATAAGGACTTTCTTTCGCTAAAATAACCTATAAATATAAAAATGGATTCGAATGAGTGCTTAATTATAATTATAAGAATTTTTTTTATTTGCATTCAATAAATCAATAAAATGCCCGCAGAATTATTTATTCAAGTTGCGACTAACCTTATGAACACAAAATGGTTCTCCTCGAGTAATAATTTTAAAGTCGCTCAAAAATTCCAAGTTCGTATAAATTTTCGACTTCTCATATTCTTCATTAATCTTCGATGACAAACTCTCCTCGGCTTCTGACATCTATAAATTTAATAAAAATTTTAAATTTTCTTTATACTTTCTTCGTTCGTTCAAAGAAATTTTTCTTTGTACTTTTTTAATTTTGTAAAATCAAAACTAATTTTGTACTTAATAACTGAATTTTTTAAATTTTGATTATGAAATTAATTAAAAAATTTATATTTGAAAATAAAAAATTTTGTAATTTGCATAACAATAATAAATTGAATAAATAAATTGCTAATAATAATAAAATGTACAATCTATTTAAAGATAATAAAAAACAAAAGTATAAACAAAAGACAACTTCAGAGTGTGAGGGACAGAAAAAGTAAATGAATGAATGAAAGAACATTCAAATTATTATAGTTACCTAATTACCTAATTTACAATTAATTATATTTATGAAAATTTCCCTGAAAGTCAATTCTCATTTAGTGCCGTGCAAAACTGAAACGAAACTTTATTTCTTACTTATAGGTTAGGTGATCATAATTGTTTCCTTGTTTTACAAACTTTACAAATATGAAGAGATTGAAATTATAAAACTGTTGATTTATAAAAGGTTAATAATAATAGAAAGACAAAAGCTCAAAAATAGAAAATACTCTAAACAAAGACAAGCAAAAATAAACACTTGTTTTTTTACATCATTTTGCATTACAAATTATTCTGGTCAACAACAAAATACATCTCTTATGTTAGTTTCTACCGTTTAGAAATTAAATTTCATAAATTAATTTATTAATAAGAGAATGAAATAAATAACAATTAAGTGTACATAATACCTTGGTGCGTTTACTGCAATGAAACTCTTTTATTAAATAAATAATGAAAGAAAGAATGAAAGGTATCAGTTCACACTAAGTTGTAAAGGTGTTTCTACAATAGCATGCAAATGCATTTGTCGATGTTGTGACAGGTGCGACTTGATAGTTGACGACACAAGTTCAAATTTTCTTCGTTTGCCTCCGTTTAATTTATTTATTTATTTGCTTGTGTGTTTAAATTATTTATTTTTTAATATTTTGTGTAATGACAATGTTTTGTTTATTCATGAAATTTCCTTTGTGTGATTTTTGTGAATGGATTATATTTACGTTGTTATATTGACTCCAACTTCTATTGTTTTCTAACGTTTATGGGTTTTACGTAAAAATTAACAAATTTTATTTTTATGACGATTTGAAAAAGATTATGTAAACTATTTCACTGATTTATTTCGACTCCCTGAAGAGGAAACGGTAAAATTTCGAAACGTTGGAGAAAAAATGTACAATAACATTTGGTCCGAATGACTTTGTTTTTATTTATAATACCTTATAACCTACAAAGTTTGCTTCTTAGATCCATTTCTTCAAAGCACATCACATAGTGTTTTTCTTGACATTTTTCACCTTCAACCGAATTCGGTTGCTACTCGGTTTTCACAATCTGCAAGGGGCATTTACGACTAGAAAACGCATTTTATTTATCAATAGTTTTATTTAATATTTTTATTACAACTAATATATATTATATATATTTTATTTATTTTTAATAAGGTTAATATGCATTAACGAATTAATTGCATCTCCTTCCTCTAAGACACCTTCTTTTTGTAATTGGTTTAAAATGTACGTGTTCAACTTGTATTCCACGAACCGAACGTGGAATAGGATAACAAAATTCAGATAAATACTCAATTTTACAAGAATTGGTCAAAACTTTCAAAAATTCGTAGAAAATATTATTTTGAAAATCAGCGAAGAGTTTCAAAGAAATTGAATTTTTTTTCTTTATTTTCAGATTAGAAATCATTAACTTAACAACATAGTTAGTGCAATCTTTGAAAAGAGATGATGCATTGTATGTTTGGGCAATTTTAACAACATTGACCACATTCACGTCAGTTAAATTTTTCGCCAAATAATTTTCAGTAAACGTTTTCAAATCCTCTATATTGTAAAAATCGGCAGCTTTTAGAATCTCAAAAGCATATTGTTCAACATTCGCTTCTCCTGTATAAAGGTACCTATATGAAATAGAAAATGACTTTAACTTAAATTTTTATTATTTATAAAAATTAAAAATATTAATAACTTGTGTTATTTATAATTTATTTGGGGAATATTAATATTTTTTGTCGTAATTAGAAAAAAATTTATCAAAACAATTTTATTTTTGGATCTGGAATTTTGTGGCAACCCTGAAGTAAAGTCAGGAAAATTAAAAAAATTGAGACATTTTTCGACTTATTTAAAAGAAATTTTTTTTGAAACTATTATAATCGTATTTAGAATGTGTTATGATTGTAATTTTTAGAAATTGTTAAAATTCATAACGTTTACTCATTTTCTGTAAACTTTTATATTTTTCTTAAAAAAGAATTTTGTCAGGAAAAGTGATTTTAATGTCAGTAAATTGTCAGGGAAATTGATAAACTGAAACTTATGACCACCCTGTTTTTACTTTAGTATATAAAAAAAAGAGTAATACCTTAGAATTTCGTAAAAAACCTCTGGTTCCATGTCCTCAATCACTACAACATTCGTGGGAGCTTCTTTCATTTCACTCGAAAGCATTCTATCAAAAACAGGACTTTTTGCTGATAAAATCATTTTATGGCCTCGAAAAGTTTTTTCTCCGACATAAAAAGTTACGTCACTATATTTTTCATTATTTAAAAATGAATCAATTCTTTGAAAATAATTCGAATTCGTTTCAATCTTTTTTTCAAATGAAAGATTAATAGATTCAGTAATTTGAAAAGAATCCGTCATCCATTCTCCTTTGAAAAATTCTTCTAACATACTTAATACAACGAGTGGCTTAGATTTTAGACTTTGAAAATCAATTGAATGAATGTTTTTTAAAATAAAAGTCATGCAAGCATTGAATAGAAGCTTTGCAGAACTTTCTACAGCAAGTGTCAAAAGCTGACAAACAGTTTTTTGAGATAGATCTTTTTCCAATTTTCTTTCACAGTGATTTTTTAAATTTTCCATTTGTAAAATATCCGCTGCAGCAAGAATAACATCGTATCGACCTCGATTTGGATATTCATTGGAGTACATGTAATGAAGGATGATATTAAATGCTTCCGGATCTATATCCAAATCATGGTTATTGAGTTTCTTAATTTCTCTTTCCTTTTGAAATAACTCATGAAAATAAGGCCATTCTTTCGCTAAAATAACCTATAAAAATAACTCACATTAACTTTGACAAAATCAATAAAAATTGATTTTTTTTGTTGGTTACATGGCTTGTTGCATAGCAGGCAGCCAAAACACCTAAAAATTGATTAGAATTATATTCACGACTAACCTTATGAACAGAAAATGTTTTTCCTCGATTAGTAATTTTAAAGTCGCTTAAATATTTCAAATTCGAATAAATTTTCCGATAATCATTATCATTTTGAATTTTCGGTGACAAACACTCCACATCTGGTTCTGACATCTATAAATTTAATAAAAGTTTTCAATAAATATTTTTAAAACTACTTTTTTTACTTTTTCACTTCTGTGACTAATTATTTACTGATTGTTTTCTTTTAAATGAAAATATTAGATTTTAAAATCCTTTACGCTCTGTGATGTGAATAGTTTACATTTTACAGATTTTAATAAATAAATACTGTTAGAAATTTAGAATTAGGGTTGTAAAGTTTCATGAAACTTTGGAAAATGAAATGTTTCATGAAAGTTTCAATGCTTCATGAAACATTTCAAAGTTTCAAGTTTTAAGCGGGAAATTTCAAATTCAATGCAAGAAAGTATAATAATTAACGCATATTATTATCGACAAAAACATGAAGTATTATTATTTACTTTAATATCTTTCTTTAATTTTTATAAATAAAATAAATAATTAAAAAATATATTAATAATTTAATTTTAAGTCACTCGTTAGAGGTAATATTTTAGGTAATTTTTAGTTAATATTAACATAACTACTCTCGTGTTTTCGGATGTAAACAAAAAATTTTCATTAAATTGTTTCGAGCTAACCTAAAATTTCTAGAGATTATCTAACCTGAACTGACAACTGCGCATGTGCAAATAAAGCTTAATTATTGGTTCTTCAATGTTTTATGAAATTAATGAAACTTTCGCTTATGAAACATTGAAACTTTCAAATGAAAGTTTCATTGTTTCAATGAAACGTTTCATCACTCACAACCCTATTTAGAATAAAGGCAAACTTTAGAGGTTAGACTTGAAAAAAATATTTCCTATTTATAACCTAAATAACATAAGTAATGAAATATATATATAATACCTTGGCGCGTCTACTGCAGCGCTATAAAATGCAATTAAACAACAAGATGTCCTTCTTTCAACTCTTTGATAATTGTTGATAATAATGAAAGAAATTTTACACCTTTGAAAAATAATTTACCGAAAGGCGAAAAATGTCAAAATCGCGACCTTGACACTCAGTTGGTTGTAAAGGTGTTTCTACAATAGCATGCAAATGCATTCGTTAATATCCGTCCGGTGTGATCGCACCCTTATACTTTGTAGGTTTCAATATTAGTGACTGCACCCTGCGTGAAAGTGAAATATTTTTCGCGCCTTTTACTTCGCAACAATCTCTGATTATTGAACGTTTTGTGTCATCAAGAAAAAAAGAATATTATATAATTATTTAATTATGTCCTCGGTTTGGACACAAAAGTTGAGTGCTCTACAACCAGGAACGCAAAATTCTATCGTTATTGGAATAATAATTAACAGTGCCAATCCGAGAGTATTTGAACCGAGCAGCTCCAAATGTAAGTAAATTTCACAAAAAATTATTTTTTTAAATTGAAAAATGCTTAAGTAAAAGTGTGAATTACTTTATTTTTCATACTTAGACTCATTAAAAGTTTTCATTGTATAAAATATTACCTTTAAAAATTAGATATAAAAAACAATTTTTGTTGCATAACCTAAAAAATGTTTCGTTTTTTAATCGAATAACTGGAATAACTTTAAGCACTTTTTTAATGATATTTAACAACAAATTACATTCACTAATAATATTTTTCTTAGAAACTATTCAATTATTTTTATAAGTAATATAATTAATCTTATAAATTTAATTTCAATTACTTGAAAAAGTCAATTATTTAAAAAAATGTTTTTGTTTAAATTCTTTGGAAGAATTCAATTATTTACGCATAAATAATTCTTCGAAAGAATTCAATTATTAAAGAATAAAGATAAATAACAAAATTATTACTGAAAATCCAATTATTTTGAGGAATTTTAATAAAATCTTTGCAAAATTGAATTATTTTTGTAAACAACAATATTCATGCCAAAAATCCAATTGTTTTCAAAATTAATAAAATTCTTTCTAGAATTTCTTTGTAAAATTAAATTATTTTAAAAAAATTTTTGCAATTCAATGATTTTCAATAACTACTATTAATCTACCATTAATTTTTTAATTTATTTTTTTCAGTCAATGAAGTAAGACGTGCGGTTTGGACATTTACTCTTCGTGATTCGCCCGATGACTTTATTAACGTGACTGTTTGGGGAAGATCAGATTATGTCGATTCACAATTTAATAAATTTCCCATCGGTTCTATTGGTAAGTATATTTCAATTTTCAAAACTCCATAACATTATTTGAAAAATAAAAATTAATTTTTATTCTTTTTAAAAAACAGTTGCTAATTATGACAATATTTATTTCAATTCCTTAAAAACAATTTTTTTCATTATTTTGATAATAATAATAATAATTTTTTATACAGGAAATTAAACAATTTTTTAATCTATTGAATAATTAATGATAACTATACTAAATACTAAGAATAATTGAGATTATTTGTGAATAAGTAAATTTTTCGTATTAATTAATAAACATTTTTTCAGTCGAAGTTATAAGCGGAAAAGTGTCAAATCGAAGAGTTGATGACCCAAACGATGCGTTTGTTCCTACCGTAACGAGTTCGTTAAATATTACTGTCAATGAGGGAACAGCATTGATACAAAATCACGATTCCGATGATAGAGATCGTTTCGAGCCGTTATTAAAATTGCCAACAAAATCAATCGATTCATTGAGATCTTTGAAATTCGCTTTGGAACACATCGAAGAATTGAAAGATCAATTTATTGATCTTCTCGTCGTTGTCACTTTCGTGAGAATCGATATTTTACTATTAAAATTTAAAATATTTCGTTAAATAATCTTTAATGTCCCAAATTTGTTTAAAAAAATAATTAAAAAATATTAACAAAAACGATTTATTTAACATTTATAAATAATTAAAATGGTTGAAAAAATAATTAACGTTTATTGTATGTAAAAAAGAACCTTTTTCTTTCAGATCGGCGAAGTTCGGGACATAATAAGTCGAGACGGACGAAAATTCAAATGTCGTTCCTTTGAAGTAACAGATCATTCAACAAATAAATCGGTTGCATTGCAACTTTGGGATTCCGAGTGGATTCGATTGTCTGAACTTTGGGAACCCCGTAGAACAGTTTTAATTTTAGCTGACATTCGTGTTGGATTTGATAAATTTAAGAAACGGATAAGTATGTCTATAGGTAAGGACTTTTCTTTTAATTTTAATCGAATTCCTCGAAAAATGTAATTATTCTTAAAAATTTTATTGAAATTTGTCGAAAGAATTCAATTATTTAAAAATTTGTTGATAAAATTCTTTATGAAAATTCAATTTTAAAAAACATTCAATTAGTTAATAAATTATTTATTTGCATTTTATTCGTATTTAAATAATTGAATTCTCGCAGAATTCTCTAATAAAAATTGATTTCGATATAAATTTTAGTTAAAAATTTTAAATAATAATTCAATATTAATAGTATTATAGAATGCATTTTTATTTTATAGAAATAATTGGATTTTCAAAAGGTTTCGAATTAAAATCTTTGAAAATCTGAATTTTTCGTACTTTCAAGTAGAACAATTTTATAGAATTAATTGTTTTGAAAAAGTTTAATTGATTTTTTTAAAATTATTTTAAATTTTTCAAATATATTTATTAGGGTTAATTTTAATTAAACTAAATCAAAAATCCAATCAGCAATAGAAATTAGAATCGTAATGTGTCTTCTTAGCTAACAAAAAAAATCATTTATAATTCCTAAGATCGTAAAATTCGTGATTACAGTCAACTCTAGATAAAGACGAATTTTCGATAACTGAAAGTTTTCTCGGTCTCTCTTCGAGTTTTTTTTATCGAGAATTGACTGTATTTCTATTAATTGATTTTAATTATTAGCTTTTCGAAAATTGAAAATCGATATTTTTTTCATTACAGCTAAAAAGACTTTGATAACTGAAAATCCAAATATTCCGCAAACGAATGATTTGAGACTCGCTGTCACGAATAAGCCAGAGTTCACGCACACTGATCCGTATTCGATACCAAATTGTAAGTTGAATTTTTGTACTTTTACTATTTACTATTTTAGCTATTTTACTATTTACGAATTTACAAATGGATTTAAAAATTCTTTTGTAAATTTACTTTCTAATCTGTGAAATTTTCATTCTAGTGAAGTGCATAAACTCAGTCATGACTGTTCAACAAATTACACAAAAGTTAAATTCGCCTGCAACAGAAAGTAACGAGAGAATTCAGTTTTTTGTTGTTCTCAATGCGCAAGTTACTGAAATGAATTTGGACAGCAAGGATGAAAACTTACTGTCTACAAAGTGGTGAGTTTAATTGTTTGTAATAATAACAATTATAATTGAATTATAATAATAATTACTTCCTTTTTAATAATATTTTATCGTCTATTAATTACGATAATTTTTTTGTTAAACATTTTAATTAAAATAGAAAATGAAAATAAGTAAAAAATTTCCAAAGTTCAAATTATTTCCTACACAAGAAAGGAAAATGAAACAAATTTGCAAATTTTCACTTTTTTTCTAAAATTTTTTGGAAAAATACCTAAACAATGTTTCTAAACTTTTTAATTTACGAGAAATTAAAACGAATATATTTTAAATTTTTATCATGAATTTAAAAAAACTAATTTCATTTGATAAATAATATTGATAAAAATATTTTGTTTTATAATTTCAGCGCTCTGTGTAAGAAATTCGTTCAAAAAGATCAAGAATCATGTATGAATTTAGAATGTCCTTCTGGGAATGGAAGTCGAAAACCTTACAATCTTATCAGTTTGAATGTGAAATTCAATCTAAAGGACGATACCGGATATCTAATTGGTTGTAGATTTTTGGGAAGTGCCGTAGAACAATTTCTCGGATGTACAGCTGCAGAATTTCAAGTAAATCACAATTTTTATAATTTATGTTCAATTAAAATATTAATTATAATTTAAATTTAAAAAATTCTAATTTTAATAATAATGCTAATAAAAATAATAAGAATAATAATAAGGATATAATAATAATAATACAAATAATAATAAAAGGATAATAGGTAATAATAAAAATAATAATTAATTTTAGGCAATGAACCAAGAGCAGCGAACGGAATTAAAATGGCAATTTCTCTCGCTTAAATTTGCAGTTCGAATGCAAATTTTGGGTCCGACATTGTCAATAAATCAAGCGATTTATAACATTTTATCAATGACTCAATTGCAAGAATCTGTGGATTCATTTTTTGATAGCGTTGTCGATCAATTGCCATAAAACTGTAAAAAAAAACAGTTTAATTTGATTCAAAAATTGTAAAAATCTCGATATTTTTAATTTCAATTAACACTTAATCTACAAAGTAGATTTTAAATTCATAATTTTAATATGTAAAAATGAATTTTTTAAAATAATTTAATTAATTTTAGAGTAAAATTTTACTTATCGAATTCTATTTAGAACCGAATTGAAAAATCTATTTATTTTTTTAGAAGCATTGTATTTTTTGTTATAAATACAATTTTTGTACTTCGGTTATATGTGATGATCAAATATTGACATCTTTAGCGTAATTTAATTTTGATATTAAATATTTATTCAAGTTGAAATTCTATTTTCATAATTTCTTTACAATAATCGATAGTGATAATTGTAAAACAATAATTTAAAATTAAATTTAAGTTATTTTTTTTTATTTAAAAATTTTTAAAATGTAGTTAATGTGATAAATATCTTATTCTGTGAGAAGATAAATAGTATTTGTAATTAGGTTTATAAATATTGTGATGAAATAAAACTGATACAATGCAGAATAGAACAAAAAGTTTTGAAAATTTTATTTTAGTTAAAGGAAAGAATTGTTTCGAAGATGCCAAAAATTTTTAGGAATTTGATTTATGAACATTAGAAAAATAAATAAAATTACGAATAAGTAAAAAAAATAGTATAAATATACAACAGTAGATGAACAATTAAATAAATGAATAAAGAAATTAAATAATAAAATACGAGTAAGAATAGTTTATTTTATTATCAAAAAATATAAAAAGTTACATGTTTAATTCACAAAATTGAAGTCAAGTTTTGTCTTTTCTTTAAATTAATATTGTCTTAATATTAATTACATAATAATATTAATTAAATATTTTAAATATTAATTAATAATTTAATTATTAACATTAATTAATAATATTGTCCTTTCTTTAAATTTACGAAACATTTTGCAAATTGATTTTACATTCTGTTTTTAATACCTCCAGAAACTCGTAGAAAATATTTTGACTGAAACAGTCAAACATTTTCAAAGTTATAACGTTTTTGACTTTTCTCAATTTCGGGTAAGTAATTATTTGTTTCACAATATATTTAGCGCAATGTTTTAAAAGAAAGAAAGCGTTGAAAAAATCGGCATTTATCGAGAGATCTACGACATTTTCATTTGTCAAATTTTTTGCCAAAAATTCTTCCACCAATTTTTGAAGTGTTTCTAAATTGTAGCGATCGACGGCTTCTAAAATTTCCACTCCAAATTGCTCAAGATTATTTATACTTCCGGTATAAATGTATCTAAACAAACAAAATTATTGTTTATTATAATATATATTAATAAATTAATTATAATTAAATTATAATTTATTAATTAATAATAATAGTCCACAAAATAATTTTTTAAACAAATTGGAAAAATTGGAAATTTTTTCAAATTTCATTAAAATAAATTTTATTTTTCAAAGAATTTTATTTTTTCACTTTAAAAAATTATTTTAAAATATTGTATTTTCGGAAGAATTGCAATTAAAAATTTGGAAAGTAATTAAATTTTACAAAAAATGTTATATTTAAATAATTTAATTGTTGAATTCTAATAAGGATTTCAAAAAAGAATTTCAGTTAAAATTTAAAAAAGAATAATTGTACATTAGAAGCGTTATAACAGGAATTTTAAGAAATAATTCAATCTTGAACGGTTTTTAACTTCTTGTTAACATTAAATTTTAATCGCCGTAAAAGTATAATAATATTCAAATGTTTATTAGAAGATTATATTATTTTCCTTTAAAAATTATTAAAGTTTTAAATACTTTTAGTCAAAAATTCTAAAAAATAATTGACTTTTGGAAAAATTGTAGTTGTAATATTGTTAGAAATAATTAAATTTCAAAAGGATTTTTACCTTATAATTATTTGAAATTTCAACTAAAATAAATAACAATAAGTTTTCCAATATTTGTTTAACAAAAATTATTCAATTCTCGAAAATAATTTAATTAATTGAATCAATTAAAAGTTTTGACAATTGAAATAAATTTTATATTTGAAAGAATTTAATTTTATTACTTTTTAAAATTGTTTTGAAATATAATCGTACTTTTAAAGAATTATAGTTCGAAAAATTACCTTAGAATTTCATAAAAAACTTCTGGCTTGATGTCTTTTATTTTAATGACATTTGTGAGTTCTTCTTCCATTTTACTGATGAGCATGTGATAGAATACAGGACTATTTACCGCCAACACCACTTTGTGACAATTGTATATTGTTTCCTCGCCGACGTGGATTTCAATATCGCTTAACTGTTTGTTGTTTAAAAAGGGTTCATAATTTTGTGTCTCCTTTCTTGCAGTCATTTTGAGGGAAAGATCTATATTGTCAACAATAGTTAAGAGTCCAATGTCCAATTGTTCGAAAATATCTTTTAAAATGTGGACTACCACTTCTGGTTCTGCCTTAAGACCTTCGAAATTTATTTTTTGAATATTTCTTATAATAAAATATTGACAATGTTTTTGCAAAAACTTTGCCGATGCTTTGATGGATAGTAGCAAAACTGAGCAAACATTGGCAACTGATATCGTTTTTCGGAAATAATTTTCGCATTCATCCTTAAGTTGTTCAATTTCTAGGTAATTTGCCGCTAAGAAAATATCTTCTGCAGCAGGGTCAGAACAATTAAATGGTTCTTCTTCATAAATGTATTTAAGGATTTTTTTGAACGTATTCGGTTTGATGTTTTTAGGAATTCTTAACTCCTCAATTTTGTTGTCGTCCTTGAAAATTTTATAAAAATATGGACATCTTTTTGCCAGAATAGCCTAGAAACATAATTGAAAATTATAATCTTTGAAATAGATAAGTAAATAATATAATTCTTGAATTGAAATTAAATAGAATAAATTTTAAAAGATTCCTTCGTCCAATTTTCAAACAAATTCTGTATTTATTTCGGTTAAAAAATAAGAAAAAAAGCAAAAAATTATATTTAATAAATTTTGCAGAAAATATTGTCAAAAAAATTAAATGAATAAAATACACATAAAAATTAAAAAAAGTTTTTAAATTTCAAAGAACTAATGTAAAAGATTTTTATAGGATTCAAAAAAGTAAAAATTTCGTTTAAAAAAGGAAAAATTCTTTTTCAACCGAAGTAAACATTTTTTTATTTACAAAAAAAGTGACAAATTTTGTTAGTTAAGGACATGATTTTAGGTAAAGGTGATTAGATTAAAATAGAAACGAAATGTGATCTCTGTAAATATAAAATTGACTTACTTTATGAGCTTCAAATATTTCCTCTTGAATGTAAATTTTACAGTCAGTTAGAAATTCTAAATTTGATGTTTCAAAACTTTCTTGTTGATCAATTTTCAAAAAAATTTCAACAATTACTTCCAGTCGTCCTTCTTGAACAATTTTTAACATTGTTTCACCGTCCATAATATTTTGAAAATTGAATTCATTTTCGGTCCCACAAATTAAGAAACTTCTTGTGACTTTCTCAATATCATTTTTAATGGAAACTTGAACTTTTAAATCCTCTCGATTTGGAATATTTTTTGAGCAAATTAGCTTTATGTTAATCATTTTTTTAGAAGGACGACTACAATAACGACAGTTTTGGGAAGAGCTGCCATCCGAAAATTTTTGTATAGAAAAATTTAGATGAAATTCTCTCCTAGGTTCCACTGATGTGGTAAATTTAGGCGATGAATATGTTTTCTCTTGTAAAGAATCGACAGTTGCTCCATTAAACCCGTTGATTTCATAACGAAACACCGTGTCCGCATTTTTTGAAAATGCCATCTATAAATTAAAAAACAATTTGTGCAGTAATTGTAGATAAAAGCATCAGTCAATGAAAAAAAAATGTCGAAGTTCAATTTTAAAAGTAAAAGCACATTTTTCAGCAAGTTTGCACTGCAACTCTGCAGCAAACTTGTATATGGCAAATAGCAAAATGTCGTTATTGGTGAAAATTGTTGTGCTATTTGGTACCAGTCAAATTTAAGCTCAGTATTATATTACACTACGAAAAATTTTAAAAAGTATCTCTTAACTGTTTTACAATTTTTTTTTAATTTTTCAAAAAAAACTTTTTTAAAATTCTATTCTTTTTACTTTTAAGTATACTATTTATTCATATTTTGAGGTTATCTACACACAAAGTGAAATATTATCGAAAATATAAACAAATTAAATATGGCTTCTATTTTAGAAGCTTCATTGCATTTTTCAATATTAATTTCTTAAAATATATTTTAATAACGTTTCGTTCTATTATATTTATTGTTTTTAATAGCGGATATTTGTTCGCTGACTGGGTGCATGTCGATGGCGTTACCCTTAATATTGGTATATTTAAGATAAAAATTTTTTTTTTACTTTATGTAAATTTATATTAGTATCTGAATATATACTTACTGTGTGATTAAAAACCCTTTTCTTTTTTATTAAATAATAATTTTACTATTTCCTGTTGACGCTGTTGACCTAACGAGAACTCTAGGTAAAAGAACGGTAACAATAAGTAAAGCTTACGGAAGCGCCTATACGCCACTGTAACCGAATCGCGTATGTGTGCATAAAGTAAGGTACAAATACAAGAATTGCGTGCGAGGGACCCCCTTAGGCTAGCTGAAATTCCCTAGAATAGAATTAATTGCGAGCGAGCCTACCCCTTAGGCTAGCTAAAATTCGTTAAAATTAAACGACTGTGTGAAAAGGAGGTTATGTTTTCTTTCCTGAAACATTAATTAAAATTAATTTTTTTAAACATTTCTTTTTCACAAATTGAAAAAAAGAAATCTTGTGAGGTAATAAGTTAAATTTATTTGGAAAAAAGTAAAATAATTTTGAGGTTAAATTGATAATTGTTAGCTCTGTAAAAAAGTTATGTTTAATTAATTTATTAATAATTTTTCAACTCTTATTAAATAGTTTCTACAATGGTCTGTTTTTTAAAATTCGATTTTGTTTTAACTTACATATTTGTATGTATATATTAAAAAAATATAAATATTTCATGTTTAAAATTTCCCATAAATAACACAACTAATTTTCTTTTTGTAAAATGGATCAGAATAATTGTAGACACATTATCAATTTAACTTCAAAATTATTTTACTTTTTTTCCAAATAAATTTAACTTATTACCTCACAAGATTTCTTTTTTTCAATTTGTGAAAAAGAAATGTTTAAAAAAATTAATTTTAATTAATGTTTCAGGAAAGAAAACATAACCTCCTTTTCACACAGTCGTTTAATTTTAACGAATTTCAGCTAGCCTAAGGGGTAGGCTCGCTCGCAATTAATTCTATTCTAGGGAATTTCAGCTAGCCTAAGGGGGTCCCTCGCACGCAATTCTTGTATTTGTACCTTACTTTATGCACACATACGGGATTCGGTTACAGTGGCGTATAGGCGCTTCCGTAAAAGCTAGGTCATCTAAAACAGGTTAAAGGTGCGTTTATACCCCAGTTAAAAAGAACAGGGTTGCGTAGATGTGACCTCAGTATTCTCGCCATGGAACAGTCAGTGCAAATTTCACAACCCTGCTTAATTGTTCTATTACCTAAGTTGTAAAGTCGGCCTTAACAGTTATAAATTCCCACTGGGGATTCCCATACTAAACAGGCCGAAATTTAACAATATATGAACCAAGTCGATTGGATTTTTATTTTTTAGTGACCTTTTTATATATTGATATATCAAAAACTTTTAATATAATTTCAATATATTGAAAATTATTTGTTTATTTCAAAAAGTGATGAAATTATAAATAATTTATTTTATGAAACTCATCTCATAAATTTTTTCTATCTCTATTGATAAAATATTTTTTACAAAAATTTCAGCAATTTAGTAATCATAAAAAACTTTTATGATAAATAATCGATTATTCATGCTAAGTTGCATTTTTCATTATTCAAACAATTTACATATCTATATATGCATATATTTACAAAGTTTATTTCAAACACAAAGTTGCACTGATAATGAAAGCCGCACGCAAATAGCAAGATTTCATTTTTTTTCAAATTTTAATCATAGCAAATAGTTTTATAATCATCTTGTACATACGAAATAAATCATTTTTCAAATTTTATAAAAATTATTTCTAATGCTAATAAGGATCTAATCCCAGTAATAACTGATTAAAAACATCTTTATATATTTTTATTAGAAAATTTTTTTTTTATTACTGTTGATATTCTATACTAATAAGTATAATTTTTTGCATTAAATAAAAAATTTTGAGATTTCGATAAAAAAAGTCCATTTTTTAGATGTACGACATTATTTTATGGAATGTTGAATAATTTATTATTTTTAACTAGTATCGTAATCATAATGGTTTCGTTGTGAATAAAATTTATAATTAAATTTCTAAATCTAAAATTATTCTATATATACAAATTAAATTTTAACTTGTTAAATGTTTAAAAAAAATCTATTTACATGGATATCAATCCCTTTTCTTGTGATTTTGAGGATTGGAATTGAAAATACTACAAATTAGGCAAGTAAACTTTGTAAAAATGAAAAAAGTTGTGTAGCTTATTAAAAGAAGGGAAATAAAGAAAAATGCATAGACATCGACGAGTTCCGCTTGCCACCAAGGCATATCCATTGCTGGCGATCGTAATGAATTTGCCCCATTTCTTATAATGTACTCTACCCAAAATACAGTCGTGTCTTTCGCGCTCATTGGACGATCTCGGAACAATTGAGCTTCACGCCTCGCAGCTTCCCTGTAATTAATTATTTTACAATCAAATTTTATTTTATTTTATAAAATATATTTTTTTCTATGGACTAGAAATTAAATGTCATTAAGATTTTATTTATGATCATAATAACTATATTAATATTTTATTCTTAAATATGTAAATCTTATTTTGTTATAAATTTTCCGAATTCAAATAATACGTACCGATACTTTGGATCATAAATAACTGCGTGCAATGCTTTATCCAACGATTTTTGGGAAATTTCTTTGTAACTCATTGTGTAGACAACATTTTTGTCAGCTAAAAGTCGAATGTTCAATGGCTGATCACCGAATAATGGAAAACCAATCATTGGTACACCAAAGTACAAGGCTTCTTGAACACTGTTTAAGCCGCCATGAGTCATGAATAATTTGGTATTTTTGTGCCCTAAAGGATCAAAATTCAAATAGATAAAATTTAATTTCTCATTTTTGTAATTTAAAAAAGCACCTGCGATATTGTCTTACGTAAAACTGGAATCTGAGGAATCCAGGACATTGTCAGGACATTCTTCGGCAGACCCGGAGGAAGTTTATCCTTATTTACAACTTTCATCAGGACACGAATTGGCGCTAATTTCGCAAAAGAAGCGTAGATCCCTAATAGAACCTCTTTTGAAAAGTCTTCGATAATAACCATTGAGCCCAGAGTGAAGAAAACTACACCGTCCATACTTTCGTCCAACCATATCTTCAATTCCTATTCACGAAAAAATTTATTTAAACTTTAGGTAAACTTTAGGTAAACTTTAGTTAGACTTTAGTTAGACTTTAGTTAAACTTTAGTTAGACTTTAGTTAAACTTTTGTTCAACTGTAGGTCAACTTTAGTTCAATTTTCATTAAACTTTACTTAAACTTTAGTTAAACTTTAATTTAGTTAGGTTGTAAAAAAATTCCAAGAAACTCACAGGTGTTAATTTTGCATCACTGAGTTCAATCTGAAGTCCTGCAATTTGAACCACAGCTGGTGCCAATGGTCTTATGCCAAAAAAACTCTGATAGGCATTAACTAAAATCAAAGATGTCTTTTTTTCAATTTCCCTAATATTTGGCATGTCGGGACTTAAATATTTCCTCATCACTTCGGTTTGATTTTTTTCCGTGTACTTAAAGAACTGATAATTATTGTAGTGAGCCCAAAAATGATTTTTCACACGATCCCAGAAATTTGTAATTCGTTCAGCTTTCATCTCCATATTCACTGCATAAGCACTTGACATTGGGTTGCCAAGTATTTCATCAAACCACAACATTTGTATTAGACCAGATACAGCGACAACTGGAACTTTCAACAAGTGTCCGAAACCAAAATAACAATTAGTCGCCAATGCCTATAAAAAATATTAAATTAAAAATATAAAAATTAAATTATAAAATTATAAAACCACATAGTTTTCTAAACGACTGAAAAATTAGTATTTCCAAACCTCTGTTATAACCAAATCATAAGGAGGATCCTTTGGTGGATTTTTGATAATCTTTTGCATCTTCTCATTAGCCATTAGATCACAATAATTATTTCCAAAATCACGTATCATTGTAGGAATGAGATCAATATTCTGAAAAATATCCACCATTTCCATTGTCCAGGAATTTACGAATTTTGGCATTGTACCATCCAAATTGAGAATTGTTGAATAATTTTTCGGTGGATTCTTTAATTCGAAATGTGAAATAACATCAACTTTGTGACCCTTTAATGCTAGGGCTTTGGCAACACTTTCTAACATGTTATTATGACTTTTTGAATTAAAAGGAGAAATTACTAATATTCGATATGCTTCACAATTGAAATAAATTAAGCACATAAAGAATGTGTAGAGATATAAATTATTGAGTGAAACCATTTTCAATATTGATACGCTTTATGCAATAAACTAACTATGCAACTATACTTTTGAACTGAACTTATAACGAACTTACTCATCTTATTTAATTCAATCTCTATATAATATGCAATCATTATCTTATCAAGATAGCAAATAATTCATGCAGTTTTCCCAGTCATTTAATAATCATAAATTTTTTACTTATGTCACGTCATCGTGATTAATTAAAATATAATTTGGATGTAGTTCTTAATAAGGTTTTTTCTTCCTCCTCGTTAACGATATTTTCATGAAAATTAAAACATGTATTTTTGTCCTCTTAATAATGCGAAAATGATGTTGGTCATGATTAAATAAATTGTGAAATTCTAACTTAATAGCCATCGCACTCATCTATTTGGGTACCTTTTTTAGATTTCAGCCACTAAAAGCTAATATTTCTGTTATTTTTAGAATTTCCACTATTTTAAATTCACTAATAGAAATCAAAAAACAATTCTCAAAAATTATAATCAAATTCTTTAAAACGATTCAATTATTTTCCGAAAATATTCCAAATTCAATTATTTTCAAAAAATATTCGAAATTTAATTATTTTCAAAAAATATTCGAAATTCAATTACTTTTAATATCTAGTATTTTCATAAAATTTTGCAAAAGAATTCAACTAGAAAAAAAATTGATAAAATAATTCAAAATTCAATTATTTTCATAAATAATAAAATTTCCACATGAGTTGAATTAATTCAGAATAAGCATTTTAAAAAAATTCGAAAAAATCAATTATTATTTAACAAAATTTTTATACAATTCTTCACAATAATTCAATTACTTTCACTATAATAATAACATTTTTCATAGAAATTCAATTTTAAAAAAAAATTTTTTTTAATCAAATTCTCAGGAAGAATTCAATTATTTTCATAAATAATAAACCTCATGAAAGAATATCAATTATTTTTAATACTATTTTAAATTAATTAATCGAAAAATTCAATTATTTTCACAAATAAAGTTTTCCAGAAGAATTCAATTATTTTAAAATAAAATTTTCATAATATTTATTATCTTTCGAAAAAATTAACAATTTAAAACAATGTTTATAAAATTCTTAGCAACTATACAATTATTTTCATAAATAATAAAAATCATCGCGGGAATTCAATTATTTTCAAATATTTTAATAAAATTGTTCGTAAGAAATCAATTTTTTTTAAATACAAATTTAATTAAATTTTTTTTTGAAATAATTCAATTATTTTTTTAGATTTTTAGTATCTATCTCTTTTGTATATATATATATATTGAAACTTATTGAACTTGAAGAAAATTCAAGAATGATAGCGGGAGTATTAAAAAAGTGAGATAGACAGCAAAAGTTTTCCGTACTAAAAAATTTTATGACACTAAAGTTACCAACGTTGATGATTGAACGAAAAAATTTTTAAAAAAAATTTTTTTCTGGAAAAATTTAGGATACAAATTTTTTTTAATAAAGTTTTTTTATTTTTAACACAATAGTAAACCCTCCAAACCTTAAAATAAAAAAACCGGACAAGTGCGAGTAGAACTCGTACTAAAACCTAGGGTTCCGTACCCTCCATAAAAACTTCTAATTTTCTTTCTTATAAAAATAAATATATATCAATTCCAATTCAATTTGAAGTTACTCTGTTTTAAAAATATAAACAAAATCATATTTAATGATTGTATTAATAAAAGAACAAATTTAATTTTTAAATATTTTTTTAAAAGATTATTTTTAAAAAATAGTGAATTAATAATGATTACTAAATATAAAACTAAATCAAATAAATTTTCTGTTATTGAAATTAAATAAATAAATAATATAAATAAATATAATATAAATAATAAAATAAATTATAATTTAATTTTATAAATTTGATTTTAAAAAGCATTAATACATTTCAACAGGAAATATTACTTTTTATGAAAATTTTAATTGAATAAATATTAATTTAATTTTCAATAAAAAGAAATTTGTACATATTGACAGAAATAATAATAATAAAAAGTTTATGTAAAGATAATTTTGAATAATTTAGAATAAAGATTTATTTTAAAGAAACAATAAATTCCAACACAAAATAATATTTTTGGTTAAATTTTGATTAAATAAATGTTTTTTTAATTTTCAATAAAAAAATTTATATTTACAGAAATAATAATAAAAATTTTTTATTAAAGATATTTTTTAATAAAAATTTAATTAAAAAAAAAAAATAAATTTCAACAGGAAATATTACTTTTTGTAAAAATTTTAATTGAATAAATATTTTATTAATTTTCAATAAAAAGAAATTTGTATTGACAGAAATAATAATAAAAAGTTTATGTAAAGATAATTTATAATAATTTAGAATAAAATTTTTTTTTAATGAAACAATAAATTCCAACACAAAATAATATTTTTGGTTAAATTTTGATTAAATAATTTTTTTTTTAATTTTCAATAAAAAAAATTTATATTGCCAGAAATAATAATAAAAAGTTTATAGTAAAGATATTTTTGAATGAAAATTTGATTTTAAAAAACATTAATAGATTTCAACAGAAAATATTACTTTTTGTAAAAATTTTAATTAAATAAATATTTTTTCAATTTTCAATAAAAAGAAATTTATATTGACAGAAATAATAATTAAAAGTTTATGTAAAGATAATTTAGAATAAAAAATTTTTTAAAGAAAAAATAAATTCCAACACATACCCAAGTAGCACGTAATATTGGGAACATTCCAGCAATATGCCACAACATTGAGGCAATATTGGTAATGTTAAGGCAATGTTCCCAATATCGCTGTAATATTACGTGCTACTGGGGTAATAATATTTTTGGTTAAATTTTGATTAAATAAATGTTTTTATAATTTTTAATAAAAAAAAATTTATATTGCCAGAAATAATAATAAAAAGTTTATAGTAAAGATAATTTTTAATAAAAAATTGTTTTAAAAAACATTAATACATTTCAACAGTAAAATAATATAATTTAGTAAAACATGTTTCAAGCAATTGATTAAAATGTAATATTACATACTATTAAGCGTATCTTCTTTCCAAAGTTTTATCACAAACTTTTTTAATATAGTTTTATTCTATATTATTTTATTTTCTTGAAGAGATGTTTATTAATTTGCGATTGTTGATTATCAAGAATGTATCAATTATTGATTATATGAAATCAATGGTTATATGACACTTTTTCAAATATTTTTCTTAGTTCAACTTGAAGTTGGCGTAAAAAAATTGAAATCTCGAAAATACAATTTTTTCATAACAATATTTTTTATGAAATTTACACGTAAAAATAAATATAAATGCCCAATGCCAATATCCACTCAATTAAAAATTTATGAGAATTAGCATAGGTATAATTATTAGGAACAAATTATAAAAAAAAGAATATATGTTTTCGCAAAAATCACAATAAAGATTAATTCTAATATTTCTTATTTTTTCTAAAATCTACATGTGAAAACACATAAGTGTACCAATTTTCATCTCTCTATGTAAAAAAAGGTGAGCGCTAGGGTAAAATACACGCTTATTTGAAAATTATTTTTAAAAATTTGAGTTTTTCGCTAAAAAAAATTTGAAAATCAAATCCGATCATGTTTGCTATATTTTTCCTAAAATATGCAAATGAAAATATATAAAATAAAAAAAAATGCAGTCCAATAGGCAAAGAATTGTGAAAACCAAAGGGGGAGTACACACTTTTTTTTCTAAAACGAAAAAAAATTTTAGTTTTTCGAAAAAAAAATATGAAGATGAACTCCAACAATTTTCTCTGTATGTTTGTTGAAATCTACACGAAAAAATAAATAAAAATGTATAACGCCAGTCCACTAGACTAAGAATTGAGAGAACTAGCATAGGTATAATTATTATCAAAAATTGAAAAAAAAAATTTAGGTTTTCGCTCAAAACGCAATGAAGATCAATTCTAATCATTTCCACTATATTTTACCTGTAATCTACACGTGAAAATACAAAAGTGTACCAATTTTCAGCTCTTTAGGTAAAAAACTGTGAGTGCTAGGGTGAAATAAACGCTTTTTTGACGAAATTTTTAAAAACTTTAAGTTTTTCGATGAAAAAAATATGAAGATCAAATCCAATCAGGTTCGCTATATTTTTCCTGAAATCTACTGACGAAAATACATAAAATAAGCAAAACTGCAGTCCAATAGGCCAAGAATTGTGAAAACCAAGGGGAGGGTACACACTTTTTTTTCTAAAACGAAAAAAAATTTTAGTTTTTCGCAAAAAAAAATATGAAGATGAATTCCAATAATTTTTTCTGTATGTTTTTTGAAATCTACACGAAAAAATAAATAAAAATGTATAGCGACAGTCCACTAGATTAAGAATTGAGAGAACCAGCAAGGGTTAAAGAATTTTCGAGCTTGCAAAAAGAGATTTTAGTTTTTCGATGAAAACATCATGAAGATCAATTCTAATCACTTCCGCTATATTTTTCCTGTAATCTACGCGTGAAAATACATACGTGTACCAATTTTTAGCTCTCTAGGTGTAAAACTGTGAGTTCTAGGGGGGGGGGGGTACATGGTCATTTTTGTAACCGTTCCAATAGGGTTCCAACCGGGTACGGAACCCTAAAAAGAAGGGGAAACAGTAGTACATATTTTTTTCACGGATTTTTCAAAAAACCCGAATTTCGAGTAAATTGATAATAATCTTTGTCTTGGAAGTAATTTTTTTCTTTGGATTATTATTTGGACAATTATTTATTTTAATGTCAGAAGCCAATTTAAAAAAAATTTCAAGAGGATGCAAGCCGGGGAAAGCAGTAATTTTTTTTTTTTTTAAATGCCTTTTGAGTGACATTATAAAATAAATAATTATCAAAAGAAAAAATTGCTTCCGAGGCGAGGAAAGAATAATTTACTTGAAATTTATCGATTTTTGGAAAATTCGTTAAAAAAAATAAGAAATACTGTTTTTTTTATTTTTTTTTTTATTTTAGAGTTTGCAGGGTTTACTTAGGTTAGAAATATAAACAAATTTTATAGAGAAGAATATTTGACATTGCAAAATATTTTAAAATGCCGTAAAAGTCATTTTTTTTGTGTAAAAAGAACGATAATTTTAAAAATTATCGTCAAAATTTCTATTATCTTTATAAATAATAAAATTCTTCTTCAAAAATCCAATATTTTCGAAAATTTCAATAAAACTCTTGTCAAAATTTCAATTATTTATCAAAAAAGTTATTTTCTTAATTCAGTGATTTTCAATATCTACTTAATAAAATTTTCGAAAAGAATTCAATTATGTAAAAGAAAATTATAAAATTCTACGCAAAACATTTAATTATTTTTATAAATAATAAAAGTTTAACAGGAATTCAATTATTTTCGTAAATAATAAATCTCATTGCAAAATTTTAATTATTTTTAATCAAATTTTAATCAAATTCCTCGAAAACTGTAATTTTTCGTAAAATTTTTTTTTTAAATTCGTCGAAATATTTCAATTATTAAATTATTTTTTAATTAATTAAAATAAGTTTGTAAGAAATTATGTATAGACATAATGCAAATTTAAAAAGTTTGTTTTAGGTGACCAAGTTCAGAAATTTTTACTCAGTTATCACCTTATATTGTAAAATAAGGCTTCACTGCAAAAATTTCTATTTTGACATTAGTTGTAAAATTGTAAAAAAATATTTTATATATATAAATAAAAAAAATTTTTGACATTTTTTAATTAAAATTTTAATATATTGTTTAATCTCAATGAACTGAAAAATTTATTTTCCCTGCCTTGTATTTATTTAAATATTTTTATACTTTTTTCATGAAAATAACCGATAATTTTAATAGAATATGAATGTGTGGATTGTTGAAGAGTACACATATGAAAGGTGTTTATAAAATTATACAAAACTTTTTTGTACTAAATAATTATAAAAACTATTAAATAAAAAATGTTTCTAATGCAAATATTTTATAAATATTTTTTTAAAAAATTTCATTTTCTGTAGCACGAACTATAAATAAAATGTGTCCTTCAACAACCTCTACTAAATGTACATATATGCACCTGTATCATTTCAATTGGATAACAGAACATAAAATGTATTATCGTAGAAATATTTGACGTTGTGAAATATTTTCAAATGCCACGTATTCTACTTTACAGACTATAAATACCACTGAGAAAAATAAAAATTTTTGTGCAAAAGAAATACCTGCCTACTTATTGTTCCTCTTCATCAAAGGAGTCGAATAAACTTTATCAAGTAAGTATATTTACTACCAAAGAGTAAAACAATAATTATTTAAGATTTAACTCCCATAGCGGCGATAATTTCCTGAAAATTTATTAAATATTTATTTGTAGGTACTTATATTGTTTAATTTCAATCTCAAATAATAATTTTTATTTTTAAAGGGCTTAATACGTCATATACGGCAAAAGTTCGAACCATAATCCTCTTTTTCCGGAAAAATCATGATCAGAATAGCAATCATTTGTGTATTGATTTCACTGGTGAACAGCGAAGAAAATACCCAGATAACAATCGTGCGTCGCATTTAAACGCATGTTTCTTGCACTAACTGCGACTTACCAGATGAGTCGGTTCATATACGCATCTTACTATCGTCTGTGACGCTGGTAATAATGCGAGTGTTGTGAACTGCATTTCGTAAGCGCCTGTGATACAAAATGATAAGCATGTTCCGTTCACAAGTGCGACTTGCTAGAAGAGTCAATCCATACGCATTTTACCATCCACAGTGCGAATGCTGTGAATGCGTGTGCAGTGAACTGCACTTAATACGCACGCAATTAATGATGCGCAACCACCCGTATCGGCAATCACACATTTTATAATGGCGACAGCATTGTTTGTGGTGTGTTATCAAAATAAGTTTTTATTGTGATTTCATTTTTTATTGTTTTTTATTGCGATATTATTGTGAGGAATTATTGTGGATTTAATTTTTAGTACTGCAGCAAAATAAGAAAGTTAAATTTAATTTGTTTAAAGTACATATATATTTTTGTTGTATTAGATATAACCTCAAAAAAAGAATTTGGAAGTTTTTAACAATTTCAATTCCAAAATTGTACTGAAATATTAAATTAAAATCGTTTTTATAAATAACATTTTAATTTAAAAAAAATTACTAATGTCAATAATCTTTTCTTTTTATTTAATTCAAATAAGGCTGAAGTATAAATATAATTTATTCGCATTATACCGTCACGCATGTGCCCATCACAATATGCGACAGTTATGGATCGCATATGATGACGCATCTGAGTGGTCCAGTGAACGCGCATAGTGCGGATAAATCGGCACGCGTGCAGATGATATTAGTAGCACACAACGCGCATTTTGTTATCTGGGTAGTTGCAGTGAAAATAGTTTCAATTTAGAAAAATTGAAACAAGCCTTTTCTGAATCAATGGAATATATGGAAAAAAATGATAAAGATAAAGATGTGGTAATTTTCACAGAAGAAGGATATGGAGATACACAAAGTAATATAATTCAATTTCTGGAAGGCAATCAATCCACAGAAGAGAGATTTGAGGATCTCAGTCGTTCCAGTAATTTAATTGGAATTAAAATTCCCACAAAATGGACTTTGAGACGACACTTGAATTTACCAATTTGGGATTTCCCCAAATTGGTGAATATTCAAGATCCAGTACAAGACATCACTATTGCATTTTATCTCTATCAATTGCTGCAAAATGCTAAATCTCTAAAAATTCTTGTATTTAGCTATGGTTTGCATATCGTTCAGGGCAGCATTGCTCAATTTTCACAAAATTTTAATGTTATTGAAAGAATTTTTGGAAACAAGTTCAAGGACCTTTTTCCAAGCATAGGATATCTTTTTAAGGATTTACCAAGAAAGATTGTAGATCAAGAGTTTTCGATTACACAATATTCGGACGAAATAAAGAAGGAACTTGAATCATTTACAAATAGAAGGGACCTAACATCATCTAATATAAAAGATTATTTAAAATATTTAATAAATAATTTTTATTCACAAACTTGCTTCTCTACGGATAAATATATTCCTGGTCCTGTCGAAAATTATTTTTATAGATTTATTAGATCTAACGTTAGCATACAGGAAAACCAACTTCTTGAATTACCACTAAATATTTTAAATTCCTCAAAACTTTGCTTATCTAACGTCAATGATAAGTTGTTTTCAACGCAAAAAATTAATCAGTTATTAAATATTATTAAAGTGAAGAATCGGCGAAATATAAATCTTTTAACAATTTCGGCCAGAAATACAGACAACAAAGATGAATTAAACGCTCTTTTAATGAAATCAAATCAAATTCAAAATGCGTTTACAAATTTAAACTCTAAAGCTAATGAGATTGTATTATACAAAAGAATAGAATTTTTCGAATCTTTCTTTGATATCTTCGAAAATGAAAATGACAGGCATGATTTGTTAAGAGCAGTTAAAGTAATGAATTTTCTTGATAAAGTATTGGGCACAAATGAAAGTAAAGATATAGATCTTCAATTTCAAGATATTGTTGGCAGCCTCATTCTCGACGTAAATATTCCGAGTTTCATTATTACCGAAAAATTGAAAACAATGTCTAAAAAGTAAATGTGACTTCCAACACTCAGAGAACATTTGACTCAGAATCAACGATAGACTTTTTATTTGTTTCAAATAAATTTCATATTAGGTTTAAAAAAAATTTTATGTTTTATTTATGTCGAATCAAATTTTTATTTAAAACAAATAAAAAGTCTAGTTGGCTCCGAGACAAATAATAAAAGTTTACTTAATTAAAAAAAAAATATTTCGTCTCTGGGTGAACAAAGATATGTTCATATATATGCAGAGTTTAAAACATAGAATAATTTTTATCAATAGTGTTTACCATCGAGCGATTTTCGATTTATTTTCAAATTTTAGTTTTATCTCAGTTTCTTTTAGGAGACGATTGTACTTAGAAAGGGTTTTTTTTTGCATTTTTCCCCTTTCTCTATAAAATAATTGTTTCTATAGGTAAATGCGAGTACTGATTATATTGTAAAAAGGCTTCACTGCAAAAATTTCGATTTTCCCATATTTATTGTAAAATTTATTGTAATAAAGTTTTTATATAAATAAAAAAATTTTTTGACAATATTGGTTCTTTTATTTTAACTTTTAATATATTGTCAAAGTGTGGTAAAAAAAATTGTTTAAAATTTACCTGCAAATAAAAAATTTTTTTTATTGACAATTGCATGACAATGAAGAAATTGTTATTTTTTATTATTTGGATATTATGAAAGTAGAAAACATTATCATTAACCAATTTTTTATCTTTAATAGAAATTAAAATAAAATTCTTTTTGTAATGTCTTTATATGCCGTAGGATAGGCAAATTTTAATAAAATTCTTAGCAAAATTTTAATTAGGTATTTTTAATATTTTTTTTTTAAATTCTCTTTAAAAATATCAATTATTTTTATAAATAATAAAATTCTTCACCAAAATTCAATTATTCTAAAAAATTTTAATAAAATTCTTGTCAAAATTTCAATTATCTTGATAAATAATAAAATTCATCCAAGAAATTCAATAATTTTCAAAAATTTTTTTTTTAAATTCTCGTCAAAATTTGAATTATCTTTATAAATATCAATATTCTTCTGCAAAATTCAATTTAATTTTATAAATTTTTTTAAAAAAACTGTTGAAAATTTCAACTTTTTTTATAAATAATAAAATTCTTCTCTGAAATTCAATTATTTGCAAAAATTTTAATAAAATTCTTGACAAAAATTCAATTATCTTCATAAAAAATAAAATTCATTCTGGAAATTTAATTATTTTCAAAAGTTCTGATAAAATTCTCTGCAAAATTCAATTATCTTCATAATAGTAAGAAAATCCTTCGCAGAAATTCAATTATTTTCAAAATTTGTTTTTTCTAATTCTCCTCAAAATTTCAATTATCTTTATAAATAATAGGATTCTTCTTTAAAATTTAATTATTTGCAAAAATTTTAATAAAATTCTTGTCAAAATTTCAATTATCTTTATAAATAATAAAATCCATTCTAGAAATTCAATTATTAGCAAAAATTTTAATAAAATTCTCTGCAAAATTTCAATTATTTTTATAAATAATAAAATTCATCCTGAAAATTTAATTATTATCAAAAGTTCTGATAAAATTCTCTGCAAAATTCAATTATCTTCAATAGTACGAAAATCCTTCGCGCAGAAATTCAATTATTTTCAAATTTTTTTTTTTTAATTCTCCTCAAAATTTCAATTATCTTTATAAATAATAAAATTCATCCTGGAAAATTAATTATTTTCAAAAGTTCTGATAAAATTCTTTGCAAAATTAAGAAAATTCATCCTAAAAATTCAATTATTTTCAAAAGCAATAAAATTCTCTGCAAAATTCAATTATCTACAAAATTAAGAAAATTTATCCTAAAAATTCAATTATTTTCCAAAGCAATAAAATTCTTCGCAGAAATTCAATTATTTTCAAAACTTTTTTTTTAATTCTCCTCAAAATTTCAATTATCTTTATAAATATCAATATTCTTCTGCAAGATTCAATTTACTTTAAAAATTTTTTTTTTTTAAATTGTTCAAAATTTCAATTATCTTTATAAATAATAAAATGCTTCTTTGATATTCAATTATTTGCAAAAATTTTAATAAAATTCTTGTGAAAATTTCAATTATCTTTTTAAATAATAAAATTCTTCTCTGAAATTCAATTATTTGCAAAAATTTAAATAAAATTGTATACGCAATACGCAAGCATTTAATTATTTTCATAAATAATGAAAATTTCACAAAAATTTAATTACTTATTAATTTTTTTTTAAATTCTTCGCAATAATTTGATTATTTTCATAAAAAATAATTTAAAAAAAAATTTTTTTTTTTATAAAGTCTTATAATATAAAATAATTATTTTATTACTCAGTTATCTTTAATTGTTATAAAACATAAAGACATCGATTGCTCCGAGTCGAAGACTCGGAGTGATCAATGTCTTCATGTTTTATAACAATTTTTTATAAGTTGTTTAATTTCAAAAAGATTTAAATTTGAATCTTTTGAAGAATTTCAATTCCTATGGGAAAATAATAATTAAATATTTATTTAAAAAACCAGTTATTGATGTTTTCGAAAACTTTCAAAGAAATTCGCATTTTTTCACAAAAAAAGTTGAAAAAAGTCACATTTCCTTAGAAAAGTGGAAAAAAGTCGAAAAAGTCACACAATCCGAGCGCTTGCGATAATTTAATAAAATGAATGTATGGATTGTAGAAGAGATTTATAAACTTAATATAGAAAAATTAATTTATTTATCATACTTTTTTATCAAGTGTAGTTCCTTTTGAAGATAGTGTCTTCAATTAATAAATATACTAAATTTCACTTCCTATACTAAAGATGCTATCAAACAATTGTTATCATTGAATACTATTTCAGCATTTCCGTATAAAATTGTCTCTATATATAAATATGTGAAAATTGATATAATTTTTAAATGTTAAAGTAGAATATAAACTTGCAAAATCAAAAATGAAACTTGTTATTATTGCAGTATGTTTTTTATTTATAAATAATTGTTTCTGTAAATTTCATCACATTAAACATTATAATGGTGAGTAAAATAAATTAATTATTTTAATTATTAAATTATTTACATAATTTATATTTTTATTAAAAAAATATTAAAAATTTTTAATTACTTGAAAATGAACTATATTTTCCAGTCCATCACAATAAGAAACAAATTACCAAGAGACTTCTTAATTCAACTCAAATTGCTATTGAAAAAGCACCATTTATGGTATGTATATGATTTTTTGGTCAATTTGGTAATTTATTTTATTTTTATACTTTCAAATAATATTATAATTTTAATAAATGGAGAAAAACTTTTCCTTGCTTTTTAATCTTATTTTTACTGACATATTTTCATTATCATTGAAATAAACAATGAAACTTTATAGTTACTTTAATAACATGTCTTTAAAGCATATCACGTTCATTAGTATAAGTATATAGATAAGTGTGGAGTCGAAAAATATTTTTTTCACAAAAAAGAATAAAAACAATTTTTTTTTTTTTTTTTTTTTTTTTTTTTTTTTAAATAAAATTTAGAACAGCAAGCTTGAGGCAATCTTGAAGCCAGCATAATGTAATGTTTGCGGTATTTTATTTTTTTTTTCCAAAATTTGTAGGCAGTAGTGGAAGCTGATAAATCTTTTCCGAATTCCCATCCATTTTCAACCGCAGTGATTATTTCAAATCTCTTTTTACTCTCTACATCAGAATTCTTTTCGTTACAGTGAGTAATAATGGAAAGCACAATTATATATTATTTATTTTTCATAAAAAAAAAACAAAAATATCCTGTTTCTCCGTGGATTCCCCGTAAAGATTGCAATCTGCTTATAATTATTCAGAAACATATGCCAGAACGGGGAATCCACATTCTCACACAGAATTGAAAAAAAAAATTTACTTGTGGGGCCTCAGAATATTCAATTGCAAAGCTCAGTAAAATTTTTATAATTATACACTATATGTTAAAATTATCAAATTGCAACGAATTGATAGCTAAAAAGGTGGATCAAATAAAAAATTGATCCTAATGTTTGGTAGTTTACTACCAAAACTTTATCAAATTTTATCAATTACTAAAGTGAAAAAAAAAAAATTTTTTTTATTTTTTTTTTTTTTTTTAGTAATTGATAATATTTCATAAAGTTTTCTTACATGTTGACATTTTAATAACCTGTTAATAACCACATACAGTAGAATTTTATTAAATAAGTGTGTCTGCAGAATAGAAAAAGTGTAAATTCTTCAAAGTTTTATTCAAATTCGCAGACAAGGAAAAGAAATGAGAGCCTACATAGGACTGAGTAACATAAATCTGGCTAAACCTGACGATATATACGAAGTTGAGAATGTCACTATTAAACTTCCTAGAAATGATTCATATTCGAGTGGTATTGCTTTAATAAGAGTAAGTCAAACATTTCTTTTTTTCAGATTTGTGAATAGGCTTCGCACTCCTCTACTAAAACCATACTATTTACTACTATTTTTACGTTATGCTACTATTTGGGTACTTTTTTTAGATTTCAGCCACTAAAAGCTACTATTTCTGTTCTTTTAAGAATTTACTTTAAATTCATTAATACTAGAAATCAAAAAACTATTCTCAAAATTTATAATCAAATTCTTTAAAATTATTCAATTATTTTCAACAAATATTCCAAATTCATTTTCAATATCTAGTATTTTCATCAAATTTCGCAAAAGAATTCAATTATTTGAAAAACAATTTATAAAATTCATCCAAAATTCAATTATTTTCATAAATAATAAAATAAATAAATAAATAATAAAATTTCCACAGGAATTCAATTAATTCAGAATAGAAAAAAATTTCGAAAATTATCAATAATTTAACAAAATTTTCATACAATTCTTCACAATAATCCAATTATTACTTTCACTAATAATAACATTTTTAATAAAAATTCAATTTTTTAAAACAATTTTTGATAAAATTCTAAGCAAGAATTCAATTATTTTCATAAATAATAAAACTCATCGAAGAATTTCAATTCGTTTTTAATACTATTTTAAATTAATAAATAGAAAAAAATTCAATTATTTTCACGAATATAAAGTTTTCCACGCAAGAATTAAATTATTTAAAATAAAATATTTTTAATTATTACTATATTTTGAAAAAAATTAAATATTTACAACAATGTTTATAAAATTCTTATGAAGAATTCAATTATTTTCAAAAATAACCAAATTTTTCACAGAACTTTAATTCTTTTTAAACATTTTAATAAAATTTTTCTCAATAATTCAATTATTTTCATAAAAAACAATATATTATTCATCACAAGAATTCAATTATTTTTAAAAATAATAAATTTCTTCTTGAAAATTCAATTATTTTCAAAAATAACAAATTTTTTTATAGAAATTCAATTCTTTTTAAACATTTTAATAAAATTTTTCTCAATAATTCAATTATTTTCATAAATATTACAATTTTTCACATAAATTCAATTATTTTCAAATATTTTAATAAAATTGTTCGAAACAAATCAATTATTTTAAATACAATTTTAATTAAATTTTTTGTGAAATAATTTCATTGTTCTTTTAGATTTTAATGAAATTCTTCCCAAGAATTCAATTATTTACAAAAATAATTCTTCGAAAAAATTCAATTATTAAAGATAAATAACAAAATTATTTCCGAAAATTTTATTTATTTTGAGGCATTTTAATAAAATTCTTTACAAAATTTAATTATTTTCATAAATAAATTTCTTCTTGGAAATTCAATTATTTTAAAAAATTCTAATAAAATCGTTCGCAAGAATTAAATTATTCTCATAAATAATAAAATTCTTCCCAAGAATTCAAATTCAATTATTTACATAAATAATTCTTCGAAAGAATTCAATTATTAAAGACAAATAACAAAATTATTTCCGAAAATTCAATTATTTCGAGGTATTTTAATAAAATTCTTTGCAAAATTCAATTATTTTTATAAATTATATAAATTACAATATTCATCACAAGAATTCAATTATTTTTTAAAGTAATAAATTTCTTCTTGGAAATTCAATTATTAAAAAAAATTCTAATAAAATCGTTCTAAAGAATTCAATTATTTTCAAAAAAATTTTAATAAAATGCCACATAGAAATTCAATTATTCTCAAAAATAATTAAAATTTAATTATTTAATTTAATTATTTTTTAAAACTTTTTGCAATTTAATGATTTTTAATATTTACTATTTTATAAAATTGCCAAACAGAATTTAATCATTTAAAAAAAACTTTGTTAAAATGTTCGTAAGAATTCAATTTTTTAAATTAGAATTTCCATAAAATTAGTCGAAAGAACTAAAATATTTAAAAATTTCTATTAAATTCTTAGCAAGAATTTATTAAATTATTTTTATAAATATTTAAATTCTTTGATGAATAATAAAATTCGTTGCAGGAATTGAAGTTATTAGCAGTAGAATAAGAAAGAAGTAAATATTTTTGATGAAAATTAGGAAAAAGTGAGAAAAATAAGAAATATGGAATGTAATTTTTGTCATAATTTTGTGAAGTATCTAGAACTATTTTTTTTTGGTCGTCAAGTTTAATTTTTCGATAGTTACTTTCTTTAAAAAAGTTTCTTTCAAACTTTAGTTTGAAAGCTACTTTTTGCTAATTTTTGCTACTTTTTTAAAAATTAATTATCGAGTGCAAAGGCTGGAATCAAGTTTCGTTTTTAAACCTAATAAATCTCTTCAAAATTTTTACAAATGTTTAATTTTTTAAGAGTTCTAATACCAACATTTTAAATGTTACTTACTGCAAGAAATTTTATATTTATTTTTTATTTCAGCTGAAGAAAGAAATTGCATTCAATTATCGTCATAGACCGATAGCTCTATTTGCCATGAATGAGGTAATAATGGATCAAATAACAGAGTTTACTCTAATGGGTTATGGATATAGTCAAGTGAGTTTAAAACCAGATTTTAAAATTTTAAAATTATAAATTATATAAATGATAAATTATTTCACCAATCGCAAATATATTTTTTCTTTATTATGTCGTAATACAGAGAAATAGAGAAAACAGTTTAGGAATTCTCTCACGTAAAACAATGCGTCTCAACACAAGGGACATTGAATTATCAAATGCCTACTTTTCAATATCAACGAATCTTCAAATGTGTCCTGGCGATCAAGGAGATCCATTAATCGTGAAAAATAAATTAATTGGATTCGCTATTTATCCAAATAGTTGTGATGCAAATTCTCAAAATTTAACTATCTTCACAGGTGTTAAACGTCTTTACAACTGGATCAAACTTACAGTTGGCAAGAAAAATTTTACACAAGCGATAAAGAGAGCCTATCCTAAAACCTCTTCCAATTTATTCCTTCACTTTACATGAATCATTTTATTTACAAATTCTTCATACACTTTGTAGATAATAATGTGGTAATAATAATTCAAGGTAAAAAAATGTAAAATAACTAAAATATAAATAGTTTTTAATTTTTATCATCAATATTCTTGTTAGAAATGATAATTTTGACAAGTTATCGAGATAGTGCTTAATCTTTAAACTTGAGATAACACTTTTTTTGTAAACAAATTAGTAAAATTTGTTTGCAGAATAAATAAAGAAATATAGAATTACAAATTGATGAGTAATTTTGAAAATGCACTTATAACTAATTTTCAAATTGTTATTTAATAGTATTCTGTTAATAAACGTAAATGTTTAATTGTTTCCAAGGAAACAATTAAAGAAACGATGAAAATTTCATTTTCACAATAATTTCTATTTTTCGGTGTAATTAACTTTGGGGTTTAAATAGCAGCTTCTAGTCACTTCTGAATTGCAATTCGCTTTTGAGTTTCAAAGTGTGCTGTTTGTGCTCCTAACATCTCTTCTACCAACAATGCGTTCAAGTGAGTATATAATAAATACTTTTTTTATTATTTTCCAAATACTTTATTATTTATATGCACGTTACAAAAATTACAAGAAATCAACTGTTTTATCATATTATAGTTATAGGAATGTTGAGTTTTAATTTCATGATTCTTAAAGAATTTTTATCAAATTTTTAAAGAATGTTATAAGAAAATTATTATTGAATAAACCGCTTATTTCTTTTAATTTAAAGCGATAAAATTTTCAAATAAAATAAATAAATTTTCAACGTTTTAAATAAAAAAGTTTGTTAATTACAAGTGGTTAATTATTAAATTTCCTAAATTCTATTATCCGAATGCCTACACAGTAAAACGTGAGGTGTTAAAATAACACCAGAATGAATTAAAATAATATGCAACAGTTTAATATCTCTAGGATTAAATTAACGCCAGAAAGGATTAAAATAATCTATTATTAATCTACTATTTCAATAAAATTTTCCAAAAGAATTCCATTATTAAAAAAAATTTGAATAAAATTCTACGCAAACATTCAATTATTTTCATAAATAACAAAAATTTTTAAAGGAATTCAATTATTTACAATTTTTTTTATAAATTTTATATATATTCATCAATATTAATGAATTTTTATCAATATTAATGAATTTTTCTCATTTTTCATCAATTTTCATCCATTTTCATCAATTTTGATCAATATTTATCAGTTTTCATCAATTTTCATCCATTTTCATCAATTTTGATCAATATTTATCAGTTTTCATCAATTTTCATCAATTTTCATCAATTTTTATCAATTTTCATCAATTTTCATCAATATTCATCAATTTTTCTCATTTTTCGTAATAATTCAATTTTTTTCATAAATACATAATAACATTTTTGCAGGGATTTAATTATTTTTATAAACAATAAAATTCTTTTAGGAATTCAATTATTTTTATAAATAATAAAACTCATTGCAGAATTTCAATTATTTTTAATGCAATTTTAATCAAATTCATCGAAAAATGTAATTATTCTTAAAAATTTTATTAAAATTCGTCCAAAGAATTTAATGATTTAAAAAATTTGTTGATACGATTTTTTATGAGAATTTAATTTCAAGAAACATGAAATTTAAAAAAAATTTACTGTTGTATTTAAATAATTGAATTCTCGTAGAACTTACTAATAAAAATGGTTTTAAAAATGAATTTCAGTTAAAATTTTAGATTATAATTAAATATTAAAAGCATTTTAATGTGGATTTTTAGAAATAATTAAATTTTGAAAAAGTTTCAAACTAAAATCATTGAAATTCTTAATTTTTCATATTTTTGACAAACAATTCTGTAGAATTAATTCTTTTTAAAAGTTCAATAAGATGTTCATTGAAATTTTTTCAAGTTATTATTTTTCAATATATATTTAATTGCAGAATTTCCGAATAATTAAAATTTTGTAAAATTGAATTGTAAACGAATGAATTTGAAAATTTTCAAAGAACTTTTTTAAAAATTATTAAAAATAATGGATTTATTGAAGAATTTTAGTTAAAAACACTAGAAAAAAATTTAATTTTAGAAAAGTTACAAATTATTGCAGAAATTCAATTATTTTCACAAGTAATAAAATTCTTCTTAAGGATTCAATTATTTTTACTAATAATAAAACTAATCGCAGCGTTTCAATTATTTTTCATACAATTATAATTGAATTCCTTGAAAAAAGTATTTATGTTCATGCAAGTTTTAATAAAATTCGACAAAAGAATTCAATTATTAAAAAATTTGTTAATAAAATTCTTTATGAGAATTGAATTTTGAGAAACATAATTGAATGTTTCAATAAATTATTTACATTTGCATTTAAATAATTAAATTCTTGTAGAATTTTCTAATAAAAATTGATTTTCATTTCATAAAAATGAATTTCAGTTAAAATTTTAGATTATAATTGAATATTAAAAGCAATATAGCGTGAATTTTTAGAAATAATTGAATTTTGAAATTAATGTTTTTGAAAAAGTTGAATTGAATTTTCTTTTATATTATTTGAAGTTTTTATTTTCTAATAATAATAAAGAATTTAGGAATAATTGAAATTTCGTGAAATTGAATATTGTAAGTAAATGGATTTGAAAATTGGAAAAGAACTTTTTCGAAAGTTATTAAAAATAATTGATATAAAGTAAAATTGTAGTTAAAATTTTTGAAAATAATAATTGAATTGAAATAATGAAAATAATTTTGAAGAAGTATAATATTCTTAGAATATAAAATAATGATTTTATTACTTGTTCATCTTTAATTATTATAAGATATGAAGAAATTGATGACTCCGAGTCGAAGACTCGGTGTTATCGATATCTTCATGTTTTATAGTTATAAAAAAATTTAATGAACTTAAATTTCATTCATTGTAAAAAATAACACCAAAATTGATTATTTTAATCTTTTTTGTTGTTAATTTAATCTGCAACACTTTTTAACACCTCGCAATTTACTGTGCGATCTCAATGTTTATAAAGAAAAGCTATTAATTATAATAAAAAGTTTTAATACGCTTCCAATTCAGAACAATTCAACAAATGTTTCATCACAGTTTTTCCAAGGATATATCATATTGAGACAAAAAGCGAAGCAACGTTTCAATTCGTATTTTGTCTCAATTTAGACATAATACTTCTTTTTGCAGTGAATTTAAAATTTTCATGAACTTTACTTTAATTGTTTCAGGTTTAGTTTTTCTACTGCTGGCAGTTGTGCTAGTTGTAGCTGAGAAAGAAACAAAAAAAGAAGATAAAGAATATATAATATGCGATGACTGTGAACCGAGTCATCATCATCATCATAAACACCATCATCATGATAATGATTATTATTATTATAATGATTATGATTATGATTATGAATATTACCCTGTTCAGAAAATGTCTGTCCCTTACGCTTACGCCTATTATCCAGGATATCAACAATATTATACTCCATCTTACAATCAGTATCCCTACCAACAAGCAATGCCGCTTAGTCAACAAGCAGGACAAGTTAGTCAACAATCAGCACAGATGCAACAACAATCAGCACCTTTAAATCAACAAACAGCATCGCAAAATCAACAACCAACAGCGATGAATGAACAATTAGCATTGCTAAATCAACAATTAGCATTGTTAACCCAGCAAATGGCACAAAAGCAACAACAATTAACATCGCTAAAACAACAACGCAGAAGGCGCTAAATCAGTAATCAGCATTGTTAAATCAACTAATAAAATAGCTAACAATAAGTTTACTGATAAAGATGTTAATCCCAACCAAAAAAATATCATTTGAATAAATTTGACTATACAATAAAAAATCGTTTCAACAAATTTTTACCTTCCTCCTCATAAAACATAAGATATTTTATGGGATTCAGCTTCATTATTTTTGGGCTCTTCAAAAACACTTTACTTATTTAATAGACTCCACTCTTTGGTAAAAAATCAAAAATGTGATTCATAAAAATATTTTTCCTTTATTTCTAAAAAAAAATTTATAGTTAACCTATAAACTGTAAACTGATTCATATAAAATAATATTTATATAATTATTAAATAAATAAATTATCTTTACGTAATATTCAGTTTATTAAAAAATAAAAACAATACAAATTAAAAAAATTACAAATAGGTACAAATATTTGACAAGTTTTTGAAGAAACATTCAAATTAAATTTGATGATTAACAAAATACTTGAAAATTGTTTTCTTATTGTTAGTTCCCCAATTTTTTAAAAATTCAATACAAAAGTAATACGAACCAATACATTGATTCTATGCAAAATTTACAATGATGCATACAATCATAAATAATTTTTTGTTGAAAAATACTACAAATAATGCTTGACATTTTTAATCTTTTCTACAAAACAAAATTATTATAATTATAACGATAAAAAAGATTATTTTTTCAACATTTTTTCATTCTTTAAATTCATATATTGTTTTAGCGTAATACCTAGCAGCATAATCCGTTTTAAAATCATTGTTCATTTTTTGCACTTTGTTGATTTGTGTATAAAAATGTGGGAAATTTTCTGCCAATTGTAAAAATTCGTGAGTTTCTTTTAATTCTTCTAAATTCGAAGCTAAACATTCAAAAGCTTTTCGCTTTAAATCGAAGATTGAAAAAATTTCTGCTAGTTTTAGGGTTTCTATAACTGAATCTGAAGATAAATTTGCATACAAACTGTTGATGCACATCGTTTTTAGTTTTCCGAGTTGGTACTTTTCTGCTGCGTAATAAAGTTCAGCTGCTGACTCGTCCAAATCCTCCACTTTTTCAGTGTAGATGAAGCGAAGCATTTTTTGGAAAATCGTTGGGTTTATATCTTTGATTTCGACACTTGAAGTTTGCTCTTCAGTCATTTTGGATTTGAACATTGCTGCGAATACTGGACTGCGAAGAATTAGAATCATTTTATGAGCCATGAATTCTTTGTCATCTACTTTGAGAGTAACGTCTTTGAATGTTTGATCGTCAAAGAAACATTCAACTTGATTCAAAAGATTGTCTGCTTTTGCAAAACGAGTGAATGGCTTTGGAATAATATCGTTAACAGAATCAAGAACGCTAAGTTTACAGATTAATTTAACACTTTTATCTTTTATTTTACCCCATTTTAATTTTTTAAACATGTCTGATCCAGTTTTAGTCCAATTTATGTTAATTTCAATACTCCCATTATAAAAAAAGCCAATAATACCAGTGCCTGAAGAGTTAGACAGATCAAAACTATTTTTTATAATTGCTTTCATTCCAGATGTGTTGCTTAATTTCATTTTAAATAATTCATTGCTTTCTTCCATTAGTTTTACAGGTTCCAATCGAAAAAACCATTGTCCTTCTTTTGTTGGTGCTTCAGGGAATCTTGGAGATTCAATCGCATTCATGTTGTTGCAAACAAAGTCGAAATCCTCGATGGTCCACTTTAATGAATAGTGACGATACTTTATTTGTGAAATATAATTTTCTTCCTCTGTATCAGTATGCACTGATGTTTCATCCCCTTCATCTGACATTGTTTATTAACCTATAATTTGAAATTAGTATAATATAAATTAATTTAGAATAACAATACGGAATAAATTTTAATTTGTTTATTATAAAAATTAAATATTTAAATTTGTTTTGCATAATGCGGAAGGTTAAAGAATTTAATTTTTAATATTAAAAAATTAAATCCTTCACCCTTTCATCAACGAAATTTTTGTTTCTTTTTAAATTTATAAACTAAATGGTATATTATGAACTTCTGTTCCGATTGTTTTGATAGATTCTTCCTTAATTTGTCTTGTTTTATAATTTATTTCAGAGAGTCTGTTTTCAAAGTTTTCGCATAGGTATTCTGTTAAAATTATCTTGAAAACTGATTTATTTATATTCTTCAATAATTTAGATTATTTCTTGATACTTGAGATTAAAAATATATTATTTTTTCTACTATAACTGTTATCAAGAATGTTTAATTGTTTTTAATTTTAAAACTATTATTTATTAAAAAGTCTAATAATTTAAGAAAAAATGTTCAAAATCAATTAGTATTGTTAATAATTATTTTCTGCTCACTTTTAACTCGAATAAAAATATAATGAGAAAGTTATTATTATAATTATACCCTAACGAAAATATTAAATATGTAAAATAAAGTCCATATACTTTCTTTGAAATCAATAAAAACATTTTAACACAATAATATGTCAAACATGATACTTATCTTGTTTAGAATAATGAAAACAAAATTAATATAAATATTACTTAATTTTAACATATAAATAACCTATGTGAAATTCTAAAATTACTTTTTTTAACAATTTAAAAGAATATTCTTAAGCAATATTCCTTGCATTAAAGAGAAAAAATTTTTTATTTTAAGCTACTTTGTAGAAATAACTCATATATATAATATAGAATAGAATTTTAGTTTTTGCGTTATGTTAAATCACTATACTCATAAAATAAAACTAAAAACATAAAAAATAATTTTCTTACACTTAATCCACTTAATCCAAAGTTGTTTTCTAAATGTTTACTATCGTAAAAATGTCGAAGAAACACGAATTTCAAAACATGAAAAGATTCTTAACACTGACGATTCTAAGTGAGCAGAAAGCTGAAAGGCACTTTACGCTATAGCCAGAGAATTCAAATATTAATATGAATCCACACTTCAAATTGAAAAACAAAGCTTGTACTTAAATAATTTTAATTCTTCTTTGCCATAACACTATTTTAAATTGAATAAAATGGTAAGAAAAGTATTTTATCAAAATTATAATACATAATATTAAAAATTTTCTACCAGATATACAACTTTTAATAACAACTCTCTTTCCAAAAATATTATCGAGAAACCACAATATGAGAAAATGATTTATTTTATTCAAATAAATTTTGTTTAAATCAAACTTAAAATATCTTTGCCATGCGCAGTCAAACATATTTTTTGGTTTATTTAAAGAAATAATATATTTAATTCAAATATAATTTAAGGTTGATTTTAAATTATTTATAATTAACTTTTAAGTTTGAATTAAACATAAAATTTTTAAACCGTCTTTTTTTTGTTGAAACCAAAACAGAATATAGGTATGAATTAAACATAATAATTATTAATTATTAATTATTATTCAAACAAATAATACTTTTTAATAAAGACAGTAAATGTTTTCCATATATTTTGATTAAGCTTATAAACTAATTTTAATCAAACAAAATAATATAAAATTATTTTTGTATTTGAATTAAGCATAATGTTTTTTCAGTGATTCTTTAAAAATATATTCTGACAATTTTTCTCAATATAAATAATACTTATTTAATTTAAATATACAATTTCTCTTTATGCAATATTCAGTTTATTTATAAACACAAAATAAATGCACATATTTTATACATTTTTAAAGAAAGATTCAATTTAGAATTGACGATTAACAAAACACATGAAACATTTTCTTTTTTATTGTTTGTTTAAAATAAAGAAAAATCAATATAAAAGTAATAAAAGAAAATTATTGAATCTATGCGCAAACTTTACAACGATGTATAAAATCATAATTTTTTGGTGATAAGCACTACAATAATGTTTAACATTTTTAATGTTTTTCATAAAATAAAATAATGTTTAATTATAACGATGAAAATTACTTTTTCAACTTCTTTAAATTAATTTAAATTTTAATTCATATTTGGTCGCTGCGGAATGCTGAACAGCACAGTTCATTTTACAATCATTGTTCACTTTTTGCACTTTGCTGATTTCTTTATAGAAATGTGGAAAATTTTCTGCCAATTGTAAAAATTCGTGAGTTTCTTTTAATTCTTCTAAATTCGAAGCTAAACATTCAAAAGCTTTTCGCTTTAAATCGAAGATTGAAAAAATTTCCGCTAGTTTTAGGGTTTCTATAACTGAATCTGTAGATAAATTTTTGTATAAACTGTTTATGCACATCGTTTTTAGTTTTCCAAGTTGATACTTTTCTGCTGCGTAATAAAGTTCAGCTGCTGAGTCTTCTAAATCCTCTACTTTTTCAGTGTAAATGAAGCGAAGCATTTTTTGGAAAATCGTTGGGTTTATATCTTTGATTTCGACACTTGAAGTTTGCTCTTCAGTCATTTTGGATTTGAACATTGCTGCGAATACTGGACTGCGAAGAATTAGGATTGTTTTGTGAGCATTGAATTCTTTGTCATCAACTCTGAGAGTAACGTCTTTGAATGTTTGATCATCATAAAAACATTCAATTTGATTGAGAAGATTGTCTTCTTTTACATGAGTCAATTGCTTTGGAATAATATCGTTAAAAGAATCAAAAACGCTAAGTTTACAAATTAATGTAACAGTTTTATCTTCTACTTTATCCCATTCTAAATGTTTAAACATGTCTGATCCAGATTTAGTCCAAAATCTTTCAAGCTTAATAATAAACTCAGTAGCGTGAAAACCAAGTCCGATTTTTGAAGAATTAAAAATATTATGATCACATTCTATAATCGTTTTCATTTTAGATGTGTTGCTTAATATAATTTTAAATATCTCGTCATTGTTTTGCTCCAATTTTACGAGTTCCAATCGAAAAAACCATTGTCCTTCTTTTGTTGGTGTCGCAGGAAATCTTGGAGATTCAATCGCTTTCATGGTGTTGCAAACCAAGTCGAATTCATTGATGGTCCACTTTAATGAATAGTGACGATACTTTGCTTGTGAAATATAATTTTTCTCCTCTGTATCAGTAAGCATTGAGGTGTTATCCATTTTAGCGATTTTAGCGATTTTAGCTGACATAGTTCATTAACCTAAAATTCAAGAAATTTCGTATAAGAAATTTGTACAGAATAACATAAAATAAAATAAAATCAAATTTTTCATAAAAAAACAGATTAGGGTACCAAGCATAGGATAGGTACTATAACTTATTCGACTATTTTTAAAAAATGCAAACTTATTATTTCAATTATTTTTAATTACACTTATATTTCCGAAAATGCAAAATACATACAATAAATAATAACATTAAAATTTTTGAAAATCATTTTTAACATTTTGGAGAAAACAATCATGTTCAAAATTTTTAATTAGTATTTTTCAAAAAATGTATTATTTTCTTTTATATTTTTCAATTTTTTAAAAATTCAATCATTTGTAAAAGGGTAAAAGGGGTTTAGTTTGTGTGATGTTGAGACAAAAAAAATGAAATAAAAATATAAAATTCATATTGTGTTTTAAAAATGTCCAACTACTTTTTTCATTTCTGATTTTCTCCGTGTAGAAAAATAAAGAATTTAATTTTTAATATTTGAAACAACTAAACGTTGCATTTGTATAAAAATTACTCGGAACATATTCTCGCCCAAAGGGTGTTTGTTCAAGAAAGTTATTTAAAAATGTCGGTCAAAAGTTATACTTTATTTGAAACGAATGTTTATCGCAACTAAAACATTATGATTGATGTAACTTGAAAAGAATCAACCGGAATCTTGAAAATTTTTACTTTAATTTGAGTCCAAGAAATTAAAGATTTTTTATATGCAACAATAGAAAGTAAACCAAGTAAACTAAGAGATTTTTATATGCCCGATGGGTATTCAATTTATAGGACGAAAAATCTCTTAAATTTTATAGGTTATGAATGTTACCTGAATTGTCCTATTAACAGAAAATTGTAATTTTAATATTTCTTATTTTTCCTAAGATCTACTTTCAAAGTTTTCTATATTATATAGACTATATACTTATATTACTAAACTCATAAATTAAAACTAAAACTTTTAAAAACAATAATTTTCTTACACTTAACGTAAATAGTTTTCTTCGAAAATTTTAGGATCCTTTCGTTTTGAGAATTAAATAATATTAAACCTTGGGCACGTGCTATGCAGCTGAAAACTTTGAAACTTGTAAGAAACACTAACAGTCTAAAATCTAACTAACGAAAAAGCACAAATCACAAAAATTTGCAAAAATTATAGGTTCTCAACTCAACTGTTTGTTTATGTATCTGACTTTAGGGTGCATTCACACCTTTGACAAAAGAAAGAAATGTTTTTAAAAAAGAATACAGAAACGAAACTCAAATCGATCTTATTTGACTGTAATATAAAATAAGTCTGTCAAAAATTTGTTATTTCAAAAAATATATTTATTTATATTCGAAATCTTTCTTATATTTTCGTGTGGTTAAAATTAAAGTGAAATTAAATCCTTTTGATTGAGTATGTTTCCATTTACAGAAGCAAATGGAAAAGAATACTGAATAAAAAAATTAAAATTTGTTTTCTTTTGCAAATAAAAAAACCTTAAACATTAATTTTTAAGTTCATGAAATGAACAAATAATAAATACAAATATTTTACAAGTTTTTGAAAAATCAACTTACAATTAGATTTGATAATGAACAAAACACTTGATACTTTTTTTTATATTATTAATGTAAATTAAAAAATTTTAGTGATAAATACTACAATAATGTTTAACATTTTAAATGTTTTTTTTTATAAAATAAAACGATGTTTAATTATAATGATAAAAATTACTTTTTTAACTTCTTTGAATTATTTTAATTCATATTTTGTCGATGCGGAATGCCGAACAGCATAGTCCATTTTATGCACTTTGTTGATTTCTGTATAAAAATGTGGAAAATTATCAGCCAATTGTAAAAATTCGTGAGTTTCTTTTAATTCTTCTACATTCGAAGCTAAACATTCAAAAGCTTTTCGCTTTAAATCGAAGATTGAAAAAATTTCTGCTAGTTTTAGGGTTTCTATAACTGAATCTGTAGATAAATTTTTGTATAAACTGTTGAGGCACATCGTTTTCAGTTCTCCCAGTTGGTACTTTTCTGCTGCATAATAAAGTTCAGCTGCTGACTCGTCCAAATCCTCCACTTTTTCAGTGTAAATGAAGCGAAGCATTTTTTGAAAAATCGTTGGGTTTATATCCTTGATTTCGACAGTTGAAGTTTGCTCTTCAGTCATTTTGGATTTGAACATTGCTGCGAATACTGGACTGCGAAGAATTAGGATTGTTTTGTGAGCATTGAATTCTTTGTCATCTACTTTGAGAGTAACGTCTTTGAATGCTTGATCGTCAAAGAAACATTCAACTTGATTCAAAAGATTGTCTGCTTTTGCAAAACGAGTGAATGGCTTTGGAATAATATCGTTAAAAGAATCGAAAACGCTAAGTTTACAAATTAATGTAACACTTCTATCTTCTACTTTATCCCATTCTAATTGTTTAAACATGTCTGATCCTGATTTTGTCCAATGTCTGTCAATATCATTAGACAGAATAGCATTGAAAGCAGGTCCGATTTCTGAAGAATTTAAAATATCATAATTACATTTTATAATTGCTTTTATCCTAGATGTGTTGGTTAATATGATTTTAAATATCTGGTCATTGTTTTGCTCCAATTTTACGACTTCCAATCGAAAGAACCATTGTCCTTCTTTTGTTGGTGCTTCAGGGAATCTTGGAGATTCAATCGCATTCATGGTGTTGCAAACAAAGTCGAAATTATTGATGGTCCACTTTAATGAATAGTGACGATACTTTATTTGTGAAATATAATTTTCTTCCTCTGTATCAGTAAGCATTGGAGAGTCATCCCTTTTAGCGATTTTAGCTGACATAGTTCATTAACCTAAAATTCAAAAAAGTACGTATATAAGAAATTTGTATAGAATAACATAAAATAAATTAATCTACATGATTAAACTATTTACCTATTCAAAATACAAAATAATAATAGTATGTTTTGTTTGTATACATTATAGAAATTATTCTTATATAAGTAATGTAACATAGAAGAAAATTTATTTTTTTGCAGTAATATGTAATAATAATGTTCAATAATTTCTAGACTCATTAATTAAATCTAAAAAATTTATAAAAAATAATTTTCTTACACTTAACGTAAATTCTTCTTCGAGAAGTTTAGGATCGTTTCGTTTTGAGAATAGAATTAATTAAATAATTAAACTTTGGACACTTGCTGAACAACTGAAAACACCTGAAACTTGTCAAAATAAGTCTAAAGTCTAACTAACTACTGAAACTGACGAAAAAGCACAAATCTTAAACTAAGATAAGGTTCTCAACTCAACTGTTTGTCTTATTATCTGACTTAGGGTGCTTACACCTTTTTTTTGACAGTAGAAAAAAAATTTATCGAAAAATATCGATATCTCGTTCACACCTAGCTGTTAAGGTGTTTCTGCAATAGCTTGCAAATGCGTACTTGTCTTGTCTCTGCAACCTGATAAAAAAATTAAAATTTACATACACAACCCTGCACACACACTTTCTGTATGAGTGGTAGCCATTATAGTGTTAATAACAGCATATTTCTCCATTTCATCCTCTTTGATTGATAACCATGGAGGTGCCTTCAACTAAGGGAAGTGAAAAAATTACGAAAGGTACGAATTGCAAGCCACAGAAAAGAAAATCTGACAGTCTATATTGCAGAAGTAAACAACGTAAATCAGGGGCTTACCAAACGTGTGGGAAGCCATTATCTATGAAAAAGGGAGCAAAAGCTAGGTAAGAATCAGAATTATTTTATTTTCAGACAATAGTTTTATTAATAGTGTCTTTACAAAAATACTCTGACATTATAAAGTATGCAGTTTAATAAGTTACACTTATCCTATAAGAAATGTAAGAAAATGTAGAATCTTTTTTAAAGATTCTAAGGTGAAAATAACTATATTTTTTGTAAATAGCGTTCTGATAACTTTGAAGAAAGGTACTTGAAAGCAACAAAATTTATAGGTTATGTTTACGTTTAAAACCGTTAAGTTTTTTCTGAAAAGAAATTACAAACAGTTAAAATTCAAATTTTATCCTAAATTACATCGGGAACTACAGGAAATTATACATAAACTAATATTGATACTTAAACCGATCAAATATGAAATTTGATGTTGGAATTTTTTACTTAAGTTATTAAATATTATTATTAAATATGATTATTATTAAATATGTTATTAAATTAAGTTATTATTATTAATTATTAAGTTATTAAATATGATGCGTACACTAAACTTTGCAAGTAAATTTTTCTAAGTTTGCAAGTAAATCTTTAATAAATTTTTAGAAATAAGTTTCAGTGCCGTGTGGAAAAAAATTAATAAGAATAAAAATATAATTTTTCAAAAATTTTGAAATTATTAAAAATTCTTAAATAGTTAAATAATATACTCTTCTTAAAATCCTAATATTTGTTACACTCACCACACTGCACTGAAAATTTCCTGAATGTTGAAATTAATTTGACTGCAACCTTTTGAATCTTTAGTACCCAAGCTCAAACTGATTTAAAATTTATTTCAAGTCTCATGAGATTTTACTTTTGAAATAAATCTTAAAATGTCATCAGTTTTTTTAATGTTATACGCAAAAGTTGACTGAACATTGCATGAAAGTTTAAAATTTTTTTAAATTTTAAATAAATTTGTTAACAAAAAGATGAAATAAAAAAAATTTGTTAAAAACTAAGAAATTTTTTTAAAGTTTAAAACAATTTCAAACTTTTATGCAATGTTTATAGTTAACTTTTGTGTCCAACATTGAAAAACTGCGTAAATTTAAAAGATGTATTTCAAGTATTTCAAGTTTCATGAGCTTCGTCATGACGGTTCCAAGTGAGCAGAAACCTAATAGGCACTTTACGCTTCAAATATTAGTATGAATCCACACTTTAAATTGAAAAACAAAGCTTGTGTTCAAATAATTTTAATTCTTCTTTGCTATGACACTATTTTAAATTGAATTTAAAAGATTTATTTCAAGTATATCCCCAGCAAACACGTTACGTAAGTGTTACATAACAAATAAAGCACCTTGTTATGTCTCACTGTGACAATATTGTTATGTAACAACTACATAATGAGATAGTAACAATATTATATAACACTGTTACTGAATGGTGATATAATAGTTACATAATTTTTTTAAATAACTATTATATAACTGTGTGATATATTCATTACATCACAGAGTGATAATTTTTGTCTTGTTAGATTGTTCTCTAATTGTTACATAACTGTTACGAAACTGTGTGACATAACAGATACATAATTTTGTTATAATTAATAAAGTAGGTTACATTATTATATCACACTGTGACAATATTATTATGTAACCATTATATAATGAGATAGTAACACTGGTATATAACACTGTTACTGGATGGTGATATAACAGTTACATAATTTTTTCAAATAACTATTATATAACTGTGTGATATATTCATTACATCACAGAGTAATAATTTTTGTCTTATTGCATCGTTCTCTAATTGTTACATAACTGATACGAAACTGTGTGACATAATAAATACATAATTTTGTTATAATTAATAAAGTAGGTCACATTATTATATCACACTGTGACAATATTATTATGTAACTATTATATAATGAAATATTAACACTGTTACTGGGACGTGATATAACAGTAACATAGTTTAATAACATACGTATTATACAACAATGTGATACATTATTTTAAACTGCACTTAAATAAATAATAGGCAGAATGTGTTTTTTACATAGGCAATTTTTTCCTAAAAACAAAAGCAATACACGCAAAGCAATTGCTTATTCTTTTTAAAAAGAAATTTTTGCTTTCGTTCCTAACGTAGGGGGTTCAAGGTTTGTGACGAAGTGTGACATAGGGGGAGGGAGGGGTCAAAAATGGTCAAAAATCGCGTGACGTATTATGTGTACGGCCCCAAAATTATCAAAAATTCAAAAATCCGAATTTCTTTAAAATTCAACATTTTTTTCTCTCTTTTATAGAATTTAGCTTCGTTACTTTTGTGCTTTTGGAAAATACTTTACATATTAAATTGTCTCGACTCTTTGGTAAAAAATGTGAAATTATCGAAAATTATCAAAAATTCAAAAATCCGAATTTCTTAAAATTCAACATTTTTCCTCTCTTTTATAGGATTTAGCTTCATTATTTTTGTGCTTTTGGAAAATGTTACGCCCATATTTAATTTAAAAAGATTTCGAAAATTATTTTATTTAAAATTCTTTTAAAACTTCCTTCGAACCAAGTTGAAGGAAGTTAAAGATCGTATTGCACTAAGGAATTTCGGTGTCAGCGAAATGGTGCAACTCGCGAGGCAATGACACCAAAATAATTTTATATTTTTAAATTTTATTCAACTCATGAGGCAAGCCCTTGGAACCTACACGAGTAATAAACTATCAATTATTAATTAAACTATATTGATAAATATCGATTAATAAAAGGGTATTATTTTATTGAATTTATAATTTGTTTTAAAACAACAACAATGGCTATGGTATATGTATATGTGTGCATATATGTGTATTATCCATGTTATTAACAGTAAAAAGGAAAATTATTAACTATTAGAATTAAAATAATGAAATGCATATTGTATGCATATATATATATATACACGAAGAATAGACGTGAGGCTACACTCAACGCGTTGAGTGAAGACTTCCCGCGCTCCCCACGCTCCCCTTGACATTGTGCGAGAGAGAAAGAAGATTGTGTATAGCATCGAAGCGTTCTCTCTCAGGCATATTGTTCTTACGGAGTATAGTGTACTCTTCTATCCTATCGCTCTTTCTCTCTCACACTAACGGCGAATGTTACTATAATCGTCTGCCTTCAATTTTAAATGCATTTTTTTTTAATTTTTCGAACCTTGAAAATAGGGTGAATGATGGCCCGGCCTTAATTAAAAATATTTATACAATTAACAATTATACGATATATAAAGATGGGAACGTTTAGGCTATTATTATTATTAATTCTATTATTATTTCTTTTCTTTCAAAAATATAATTTATCTCTCGTTTCCCTGTACCAACCTAGCTTATAAACCTTGCCCGCCATAAATTGCAAACTTGCGGAAGATTCCAATGCACATTAAAATAATTATTGACAAATGATTTAACGTTGGAATTGTAACAACCTTTTTTTTTAGGGTTACAAAATAGAATGGAATTTCTATTTTGAAATGTCCATTATTTCCAACTTACATTAATCCTATTTTAAGAGATTAATTAAAAAAAAAATAAAATAAATAAATAAACAAATTAAAAATTGTTTCAATAATTAAAAGAATATTAAAAAGAAAATATTCTTTCTAAGAATACAAGAAAAAGGAATTTATTTCAACATAGTGCAATGAACCGATTCCACAAAATGCAAGTTCAGCAATTTTGGCATGGCAACAGGACCAACGCCCTGTCCCCACCTTTCCATATTTCTTAAGGAAGTAAAACTATATAAGCTCATTAATTAGATATCTAAATTGTTCAGTACGGTTTCCCACGGCACAGAGACTCAATCTCTGTCGGAATAAAAATAATATTATCCGTAACGTTCCCGTCCGGTATACAGGATCCAAATTGATTGTATGCTTATACGAGCAATTTGGCCGGACGTAAAATAAAATTTTAAACACCTCGAAATCCGCGGGGTCGTCTCAAAAATTAAAATAGTGGGGAAATAAATTTAATAAAAATCCTTTCTTGTCAAAAGACCGGCCGGTTTCGGTTGTTGCCGCGTCCGCCCTGTTTTAATGGTTTGAGGAATTAACTTAGGAAATTGATTAAAGAAAATAGGGCCATCTCAAAAGCCCACGGTGTTTAAATATATTAATAATTATAATATATTTAATTACAAAATATTTTCTGTTTATAACAATTTTTCAAAAACAATAAGTTGTGCACGTGTGAGTGTATTGTGAAATCTTCGCCCGTCGGCAGAATTCTGGCGGTAGACTTAAGGTTCCAGAACGGGTAAGTAACTGTATCGTTCTGGCTAGTTTTACCCCATCCTCCTTTCTTTTATTGTTTGAGAGGCGGATGGATCCTTTCTTTAATTTACAATAAATCATAACTATTATTTTAATTTTTCTTTCTATTAATTTTCTACATTTTCCTTACCCCCCCCCCCTTCCTTAATTAATTTCTGAATTTTGGCAACTAGGAAACACGAATCCCAGTAAGATAAACAGAGCTCACGCTCTGGCAGTTTGAATTCCTCCAACAAACTGGAAAATAGGGCCATCTCAAAAGCCTAAAATAATCATTATAGTTAAATCAACTATATTAATTATTTAAATATTTTCTCGTTCGTAACAAACTGATGGTGGCAGCGGTGGGATTTTTCCTGACGTTGCTACCCCTTAGAATTTAAGGGAGGAATTTTCTTATAAGGGATTTCTATTTCCTTTCGAAATTTTCACTTAATAATTCTTTCTTATTTTTAAATTTTCAAATTTCTCTATATCACCTCTTTCTTTCTAACAAAGGGTATGTTGACATAGAATTAAAAATTATTTTAATTCAATTTTGGGACCTTAATTGTAGATAGTCCGTGACGACAAGTCTCCGTGACTCGCTCACTGGAAGACAAGTCTCCGAAATTCTACTTTTAAAATAATCCTAAATAATACATTCCTTTTTGTTGAGAGAATAAGTGTTTTGGTCTATTTCTATTTTAAGTAAATACTCTAATTATTCTTTCTTGAGGGAAATATATGTTTTTTTTTTTTTTGAAAATTAAAAATTCAAACTAGACATTTAATTTTTAATTTTTAATTTTGTCATAGATAGTCCGTGACGACAAGTCTCCGTGATTCGCTCACTGGACGACAAGTCTCCGAAATTCTATCACAAAATAATTTAAAAATAATATATTACTATATGAAAAAAAAAAAAAGGAAGAATTTGTTTAATTTTTCTTCTTGAACGGATTATTCTCTCTCAAATAAAAATATTTTTTTTTGAAAATTAAAAATTCAAACTAGACATTTAATTTTTAATTTTTAATTTTGTCATAGATAGTCCGTGACGACAAGTCTCCGTGATTCGCTCACTGGAAGACAAGTCTCCGAAATTCTATCACAAAATAATTTAAAAATAATATATTACTATATGAAAAAAAAAAAAAATGAAGAATTTGTTTAATTTTTCTTCTTGAACGGATTATTCTCTCTCAAATAAAAATATTTTTTTTTTTGAAAATTAAAAATTCAAACTAGACATTTAATTTTTAATTTTTAATTTTGTCATAGATAGTCCGTGACGACAAGTCTCCGTGATTCGCTCACTGGAAGACAAGTCTCCGAAATTCTATCACAAAATAATTTTAAAATAATATATTACTATATGGAGAGAATAAGGCGTTGTTAATTTTTATTCTTAAACAAATTCTCTAATTATTTTCTCTCAAGTAAAATATTTTTTTTTAAAATTAAAAATTCAAACTAGACGTTTAATTTTTAATTTTTAATTTTGTTATAGATAGTCCGTGACGACAAGTCTCCGTGATTCGCTCACTGGAAGACAAGTCTCCGAAATTCTATTACAAAACAATCCTAAAAATATTTTATTTGTTGTGAAGGAATGAGAAGAATTTTTGTCACTATGATAAATCGCAATGTCGAATAATTTTAGACAAAGAGGAAAAAGAACTCGCAGAAAGAATAGACCAAAAAGAAGATCAAACACAACTTTAATCAAATCACTTCCTACTTCTATTAAAACACAAGAAAGAGTACAAGAAGAATTTTCAGTAGAGGCAAATATTTCAAATTCTGCTATCTCTCAAACAATTCCTTCTGAAACCTTTTCCTCCTTGACTAACACTAATATTAAAAATAATCTTCCAGAGAGATTACACTATTTTATAGTGTTTAACCCAAAGTTCCCATTTAAAAGGGGCACTGTAATAAATGGTCGGGATTTGAGAAAACTCTCTTTGACCTTGGTACATTCAGCAGACATTCTTACAGATACCCCCACCTTACGGTTGAGAGTAAAACGTATCGAAAATTACAACGGAGAAAAGATCAAGATTGTACCCACCCCTATTTTGATTTCTGACAGCAACAGTTCTGACAGCGACACTACGGTAAATTACAACGATGACGTCATTGTAATTGATTAAATAAAAAAAGAGAGGATATTTTCTTTTACGTCTTCCTAAAATTTTATATTCAATATTTTTTTATCTAGCCTCTTTTAGTTTATCTTAAATTGTCTAGAATGTTTTGCAATGCCTCATAAATGTAAAAATGTTTACGGAGGAAAGAAACTGAGGAACTTGATAAGAATTAAGAATCGCACTAAATTAGAAAAAGAACTTATGAGTGACAAAAACATAAATAAACGTATAGCAGCAAGACGGAACCTCGAAAATCAAAAAGAAACCTCGTCGGAAAATTCGGAAAACTCCCTAAGCTCATGGAAAGAATTTCATGATTGTCTTGCCGAGTTAGTTCTCATAAACAAACGAAAAGAAATCGAGCGTCGAGTAAAATTGGCTTTGGAAAATAGGGAAAAGGAAAACTAAATTAAAGCTTTTCTTTCGTTTTATTAATTTCTCTTTTCTACCAATTTCTCCAATTTCTATTGTTCACCCCATTTGTAAAAAAAAAAAAATTATATATATATATATATATAAATAAATAAAAAAAAAAAAGGGGAAACAAAATTTTTAATTAAGGGTTATGTCCCACCATAATATTGCTATCCCCACCCCTGCGCCTGGTATATGGATTAAACGAGACCCTAGGACCCCGAGAGGTCGATTGGTCATTGACCTTTCCACTTTGAACCGGATAGCGACGCGTTATAATCAGCTGTTAACTAAAACACCTTCCGAAAATCAAAATTGAAAATTTTTCAAATCATTTTATTTTTTTTTTACCTCGAAATATCCCGCGCAAATTAACAGGAATATTCCGCGGTGGTGAAAAATAATTATCGAGAATAACAATTAAAATTTTTTTTATCTACATATATATACTTGCACTAAAAATGACGGACCCCGTGTCACAAGGAGCCGGTTTAGCGTGCGGAAGCACGTTCGCAAATTTAACCCCTCCTCCTGCCAATGCTAATCCTGATACAACAGCCGCGATGGCTTCAGTCTTAGAGTGTATGACGCTACAACAATGCACTTATCACATCCCTATTTTTGATGGACGCAATCCACCTTTGAAGGAATTCCTACAAGACGTAGCTAATGGAGCTGTGTTTTTGACAGGAACTTCCGAGCCTGGATACATCAAGGCCGTCCTCAGTAAATTAAAGGGTGCGGCTAGAGAAAGCGTAAGGGATAAACGTTTCAATAGATTAGACGAGTTAGTGTCCCATTTAAAGAAAAGATTTGCTTCTTCAAAGAAGTATCAATGGTATTTAGATAATATTATGAGCATTAGACTAAAACAATCAGAGACGGTTAGTGATTATAACGACCGCCTACAAGGTCTACTGAGTGGGGCAAAACATTCTTTAGAAGCAAAATATAACGCACGCTATCGATTAATAGAAGGTTTGGCCGTCCGTTGTCAGGATACTTCTGAAAGCGAAATTATGATGAAACCAATCATTGATTGCGCCCTTGAGGCATTCATTCGAGGCTTGCCAGAGGAAATGTCTATTTTTGTGGACACGAGAAATCCGGCAGACCTTAGTGAAGCCTTCGAGCATGCCCTTCGTGCTGAAGAAAGGCACAAGTACTCAGACCGATCTAGAGGTACGTCTTATCATATTGCTCGCGCCGAAGAACATCCACGATCACCTAGTCCTTATACAAAACAGGTCGAGAAAAATAATTCTAATCCGGAAAAGCGTAGGTCGGAAAATGATAGAGGATTTGAGTCACATAGATCACAGAAAACATCGGCGAATGATGTGTTGCAATTTACACCTGAGCAACTTGCGACATTTTATCGTTCGATGATGTCACAATTCGGTAGTTTCCAACCCCCTATCCAAGCAATGAGTTTTCAACCCCCTCAATACCAACAACCTCAATCTCATCGCAACTATCAAGAACAAAATTCAAATTTCAAGTTTAATGCGGCCCCTACGCGTGCAGCATCCCCTGGACCTCCAGGAAATTTAAACTTTCAACAGACTCGACATACCGACGCGCCGACGAGTCCAAACCCACAGCGTCAACGGAGTGTCCAATTCAAGGACAATTCCGTAAGGTCCTACGAGCAGGAGTCACGGCCGAGGACTCCCCAGTAGTGCAGTTCACGGCCCCAGAATTCAGACAATCAGATATTAGGTTTCTAGTAGATCCAGGATCCGACACCAATCTAATCAAATTGTGTGCCTTAGATCCCGACCTTACTCTTGACCCGAGCAAGAGTACAGAAATCACGGGAATAACGAATCACACAGTGAGAACGATTGGTACAATTCAAATTAACATCGCGAGTGCACCTGTTGAATTTCATGTAGTAAGAAATAATTTTCCTGTTTCAACACATGGAATTCTAGGGCGGCCCTACCTTCGACAGGAAAGGGCCCAGATATCGTTCTGGCACAATACCCTGGTCACTCTCTCCAACCCAGTGACCCCTATCCCGTTTGTGGATAAGGAATCATTGGCTGAAAAGGAGATTTTGAAACCTCATATCAAACCTTTTAAAAAGGTTTTGCGAATCCGAGCCAGAACTCGAAATCCAATCGCTATTAACGTGATCAATCCAGATTTGTCACAAGGTTATCTCCCTCGAATTAACACCCCTAAAGGTGTATACTTGGGCGAGGCCGTAGTAAGTAGCAAAAATGGAGTGTGTCACGCCGTAGCGATTAATACTACAGAAGAGGATATCGATATAGAATTGCCTCCCCAAGAACTAATCCCTTTTGATTTTTGCAAACTGGAGGGCGAAGAATTGTCTGATTCAGAATCTGACCATTTTTCCACTCCACTGTTATCCTACACCGAGCGAGTTCAAAAGGTTAAAGAATCCCTTTTTGTGTCCCATTTAAATTCGGAAGAAAAAGAACTTGTAAATAAATGGGCCGAGGAATATGCCGACATTTTTCATCTCAATGGGGAACCTTTAAGTTGCACTCATTTAATCCAACACAGAATCCCCACCACTGACGATAAGGTAATTCATAAAAAGCAATACCGATCCCCAGATGAAGCCCTACCACAAATTGACGAACAATTATTAAAACAATTTAATAGCGGTATTATCGGAAACTCAAATTCCCCATATAACTCCCCTCTTCTTATAGTACCGAAAAAACTTGACGCTTCGGGAAAAAGAAAGTGGAGGGTAGTTATTGATTATCGAGCGCTTAATGAGAAGGTAATAGGGGATGCCTACCCCCTCCCCAATATTTCCGCCATATTGGATAAATTAGGGACGGCAGCATACTTTACTGTCTTCGACCTCGCTAGTGGTTTTCACCAGGTGGAAACTCACCCGGACGACCGACACAAAACGGCTTTTTCTTCTCGAAATGGACATTTCGAATACAAGCGTATGCCTATGGGAATCAAAAATGCCCCCCCTACTTTTCAGCGACTTCTTAATAGCGTTCTTGATGGTATGCTTGATTCGGAAGCATTCGTGTACCTCGACGATATCATTATCTATTCTGATACCCTTGAGGAACATGATAGGCGAGCCCGAAGACTATATAATAGACTTCGAGAAGCAAACCTAAAACTCCAACCCGACAAGTGCGAATTCCTAAAAAAGGAAGTGGCCTATTTAGGTCACGTTGTCGGAGCAAATGGAATAAAACCGAATCCAGCAAAAATTAAGGCCATCAAGCGTTTTCCTGTACCGAAAACTCAAACTGAAGTCAGGAGTTTTCTAGGCCTTTCAGGTTATTACAGGCGCTTTATAAAAGAATACGCTAAAATCGCTAAACCTCTATCTGATCTATTAAAGAAAACAGAAGAATGGAAATGGGGCGATACGCAACAGAAAAGTTTCAGAAAACTCAGAAAAGCCCTGTGTAAAAGACCCATCTTACAATACCCAGATTTCACAAAACCGTTTAAACTCACGACAGACGCTTCTGAATATGCCATTGGCTCAATGTTGACCCAAGAACATGACAAAATTGACCTTCCCGTCGCGTACTACTCAAAAGTCTTAAACGCTAACGAAAGAAAATACCTCGATGCCGAAAAAGAGTGCCTTGCAGTGTTATACGCTGTGGAACATTTCAGGCCCTACCTGTATAATCAAGATTTTATCCTATCATGTGACTGTGAACCAGTTCACTGGATAAGTTATATCGAGAATCCAGGAACGCGACTTCAAAAATGGCGATTAAAACTTCGAGACTACCGTTATAAATTCGAGTACAAACCCGGGAAAATAAATAGAATTGTCGAGGCCCTATCTAACAACCCTATCGAAGATAATGACACTAGTGACAAAAAGGACAATTTTGCATCTTCCGAGTCAGAGTGGACCGAATCCTCGGAAGAAACAGATCAGGATAAGTTAGATGACCAACGCGAAAATTCTGAAATCAAATCACTCCCTCTTCGCGCCCTTCCGATAAGTAGTGGTGCGAAACAAAAAGTGATTAGTGCCAGTGCACGAGCGAGTCGATCGAGTGACAATAGCAAAATTCAACAAAAAGCCCCACGTTCTTCTAACGTTGAACCTAAACCCAAGAACCCTTTAGAGGTTTCAACACTACAACCTAACCCTACTTATAAACTTCCTGTGGCGTCAAAGAAAGAAGGTCCTTCTACAAGACTAGAAAAGCCTCCTTATGCGAATAAACAAAACCCCTCTACTTCATCATCGAACCCCAAGGCCACTAGTTCCACGAAAGGTTCCAAAATGCCCACCACATCAAAGGAAATACCAGTTGTGCCGAGGAAAATACTCACGAGAAATCCAGCAGCGTCACCTGCAAAGCTCACTATTCCCAAGAGAGGACGACCCATAGGATCAACCAAACCTAAGGAACCCCATGATGAAGAACCTTATGTTCCCCCTGCAGGTTCGAAACCTGTAGATCCAGATGTGAGTAGTATTGGTGAAAGATTGAGGAGAAGAAAACAAGAAATACGAGAGAAGGCCCGTCACCAGGAAGACGAATCTTCTTCTTCAGATGAATCAACGACAGAAACCGACAAGGAAGAAAATTCGGACGCCCCGGTATTCCGTGCAAGTCATAGTGTGTTCCCTAGTGTTCCCCCTCAGCTCCCACCTAAAATTCCGATTACGCAAAAAGAAACAACTGACCAACCATCAACCCCGTGTATCCCCCCTATGTCTAGTTCCTACACAGATGTTTATGTAGATGGTGCATGTTGTGACAATGGCGGAATAAGACCACGTGCAGGGATTGGAGTATGGTTCGGTCCTGGACACCCACTTAACGTCTCTCAGCGGTCCACAGGTAGACAAACCAACAACGCTTCCGAAATTGAGGCTGCAACAACGGCTATCAAAAAGGCGAAACGAGCAGGGATAAATCAACTAAGGATAAAAACTGACTCCAAGGTACTTGTCCAAGGAATCCAAGAGTGGGTACCAAAATGGCAGGAAAACGACTGGAAAACCAACGAAAATAAACCTGTCAAAAATAAAAGTGCCTACGAACGATTAGTTAAAGCAATGAAAGGTTTGGATGTTATATGGGAACACGTGCCTGGTCACGATGGAATAAATGGAAACGAAAATGCAGATCGACTAGCAAGGGAAGGCGCCCTTCTAGAACCTCCTTCAGACTCCAGTTCATCTTCCAGCGAATCAGCAGATCAAGAAGATGTGGAAGAAATTTCCCCGGAGCATGTGATCGTCGCAATACCTCCACCACCTCCCGATAGTGAAGAAAGTTCGGAACCGGAATCAGAAACTGATCAGGAACCACAGCAAAATCCAGCAGATCCTGAAGATCAAGAAAATTCACTAGATCAATCAATTAGGCGATTCGATGAATCTCTGAAACGTCGTGAATTCAGCAACTTGAATCAATCCAACCAAACCTTAGCATGGGACTATGAAGGAATGGGTCGAACACCTAAAAAGAAGACTCATGTTTCCGACGGAGAGAGCGATGAAGAATATCTTAACTATCTAGAATCCTTGGATCCTTGCAAAGGAACCAATGATAGCGAATTCACAGCAAGACTGAAAAGATTCCTGGATAATGTCAACAAAAAGCGAGAGCCAACTCACACCGACAACAACACTTCTCCAAAAGAATCAAGACCATCCTCGGAACACAAAGCTCCTTCTTTCAGCCCCTATGCCAGTGGAGCTCAGCAGGATACTCCAGTAATGAGTTATTCTTGCCCTAAAAGAAAACGAAGTGTGGTACGTTTCCAGGATACGCCCGAAGTAATTGAAGAAGAAAGCATCCATGAGAATCCTGCAACCAGTCTTCCGGTTTTTACTCCTAGAACCTTGCCAGCTCCAGTTGCACAATCTACCCCATTCGCAGATTTTCAAGCAGAAAACGACGAAGAACAAGACGAAGAAGTGGGAAGAAAAACAAACATAGTGCCTCGAAGACTACATTCAAATAATATAGAATTACCCCCACCAACGATGCCTATCCCTCACACAAGGTTACCAATCTATATTAACATTTCGGATGTAGAGTCCCCCTCTTCTTCCTCCCCCGAACCCTCTGACAACGAACAAACTACTACTACTACACATGAAAAATTCAAGGAAAATCCGGAAAATGTTTTCCACCAATGGACAGAACCATTGACCTATAAGAAAGACAATATTGCCCATTTTATTTCCGAAGATTGTGAACCCGTTGATTCAATTTCAAAACTCCTAATTGCTACTGATAAAATTAACTTACAGGACATCCGGGATAACAATCCAATAAAAGGACAAGTTCAGGTTACCCTTTGTGGAAAATACAAAATTTATTCAATCGTAGTAAAGAAAAAACATTTCGACGAACTTGATTGGAGTGACGTTACAACAGGGTTACGAAACTTGAAACACGCTTTAGTTTTAGATAATCAAACCCATTGCCGGATGGCAAATTCCGGAGACCTGTTAGGTACTCTCCCCCAAACGACTATGGCGGGCATATTAGCAGGAATATTCCGCGGTGGTGATGTAAAAATCACCTTGTGCCACGGAAAGATTGAAGTCCCTCCCCCAGAATTACGCTCGAAAATAATAACCGAATATCATGGTAGTTTAATTGGTGGGCATAAGGGCATTACAAAGACCTACAGGCGAATACGCGAACGATATTATTGGCCTAGATTACGGGATGATGTGACACAATTTATTCGAAAATGTAGAAGCTGTCTTGAAAATAAACTTGTTAGGGCTCGAACTCGCGAACCTATGTTGATAACGGATACCCCAGCAATACCCTTCGACAAGGTATCCCTAGATACAGTGGGAAAATTGAGAACTACTCCCAATGGGAATCGACATATTCTTACCATGCAGGATAATTTTAGTAAATACTGCATCGCGGTACCTATTCCGGATATCAAAACCACTACTATCGCCCATGCTGTGGCAACAAACCTTTTCTCTCTGTATGGAGCACCTAGATGTGTGCTTACAGATAGAGGAGGAAGCTTTGTGAGTTCTTTGATGCGAAAACTCGAAAGAATTTTCGGCGTAAAACAACTTACTACTTCCGGTTATCGTCCTCAAACAAATGGTGCATTAGAAAGGAGCCATATTGAGCTGACAGATTATATTAAACATTATGCAAATGATTTTGACGATTGGGATCGTCTACTTCCTTTTGCGATGTTTAATTATAATACATCGGTCCATGAAGCTACAAATTTCACACCGTACGAATTGGTTTTTGGTCGAACCGCCCGGGTTCCCAGTTCATTCCCACAGGGCCCCGAATTGGAAACTTATGGTGTTTACTTGAGAGATTTTAATCGTTAGAATGCATGAGTTACAGAACCTGGCCGCCCAGCGAGTGATCAAAGCAAAAGAACGATCAAAGGAATGGCATGATTCTAAAGCTCGGCCTTCTAAGGTCAAGGTCGGTGATCAAGTTTACACATATAAAGAAATCCGGAATAATAAATTCGATTCACGTGCAAATGGCCCTTACGTCGTCGTAGGATTAACCCAAAATAATAACGTTATCCTGGAAGATGAAAATGGCGAGAGATTCGCCAAGCATAAAGATAAGATAATGGTTGCCCATTTTTAACCATTATCTTCCCTCTGAGTTATCATTAACATAGTTTTGATTTTAGGTAAAATGACAATGGAACGGATCACTATTGCCTTGTGTCTCCTTCTAACAGCAGGAGCCTATTCTGATGAATTCATAACAAACAACCCGATGACCAACACATTTTTCCAAATTACACCATTCAATATCAGTAGTGGAGTCTATTATGAACATTCTGGAGAGGTTCGACGGTCAACAAGCAGATGGAGGGTGGCTGTGTTTCTAGACATCGGAAAACAAATTCGCCATTATAATGATTTGAAGTTGAGACTGGAAAGGCTCAAGGAATATTGCAGACCAGGAGAAGACTGGTACGAGAAAACCATGTACCAATTTCAATGGGCAGATAAATGGGAGATGGCATCAGAGTTACAACTTCAATTTCGAGGACAGATCGAGGAGTTAGAAAACACCAGGACGAGCCTACCAAGGAAAATGTCGTCACAACTAAAAGTAAGACGAAGTGTTCCTCTGCTTGGATTTTTGGGAAAAATAGCTGGGCCCATCGCAGGCGTTCTGAATTATGACGACGGAGAACGGTACGATGCGGCTATCGAAGACCTTAATCAAGCCCAAAGTAATCTGACCAGGTACTTGGGAAAACAAACTCACATTGTCCGCTCTCAATTGGACATCATTCACACTCAATATGTCAATCAACAAGGCCAAATGGATAACCTACGTCAGGATCTACAAAATTTACTTTTGAGAGAAGGAAAAAGCGCTACCTGGAAAGAAGCAGAAGAACGAAGACAATCCATAATACTATTAATGGAGGCACTTAAAATCGGATTGGACCACAACATCAAAGCTACATCCACCATCTTGAATGCTGTCCATGAAGCTCGACAAAATCGGCTTCATCCCGGAATCATCTCATCAAACCAACTTGAACCAATCATGCGAGAGATCCAAGACAATCTGACAGATGTTTATTTTCCTCTACCTGGACCCAAGGTCAGCATCGACGAGCTTATTCGAATCGCCACCATTTCCATCTGGTGCGATAACCATAAGTTGAAGGTCTTGATCGACATCCCTCTTTTGGAAAGACACAAATACCAGTCCTTTAAAATCCATCCTCTTCCAACAATACAAGAATCTTTGGGTAGTGGTACTCAAAGAGCCTACATCAGCTCTGATTATGATTATTTAATTATCGACGAAGATAAACGAACCTACCTGCTGATCCACCAGGAGGAATGGAAGGAATGCCGCTCAACTGCAGCCTATCATGCTTGCCTGGAAGGAGTACCAATCTACGACGTGCGAGAGAGACCAGGATGTGAACCCTTACTCTTGGACCAACCATCTATTGAAGCCATGAGATCTTGCACAATTAAAATTACTACAGCACCTGAATCTTACTGGCAACCATTAAGAACCCTGTCAGCATGGCTGTACTCATTTGCCCGACCAGAAGTGATTACTATCTACTGTCATTCGATGACTCCCGTTAAGGTGAATTTAACCGGAGTAGGTATGATGAAACTAGCTCCAGGATGCTCCGTAAAAACAAAAGACGTCACCATCCCAGCTACATCAGAACAAAAGGGTCAAACATCGCTTATCTTCGAAACTGAGTTACATCTGGATGTTATGAAGGTGTCACCCCTATTAGCAACCCATGCTGATCTTGCAATAACCCTAGAAGACCGGCATGTAGAAGTAAAAAGTCTTGGATCAAAAATGTCCAGTTTTGAAGCAAATTCGAAAACTCTATACGAATTGGAAGAAGAATTAGAAGACCTAGCAGTCCAGAAACAATTAAAAATAAACATACAACCCTTGTTTATGGAGCTTACGGAGGTTCGATGCTAATTATTATATGCATCATACTGTACCTATGTAGAAAACCTATTTCAAAGTGGAGCTAACCACTTTTCAAATATCCTAAAACCTACACAAAAACAATCCGAAGTAGCAGCTGACTGCCGGACCGAGACAACAGGAAACTATTCTGTCATTCCGAATTCCAAGGTCATTTATTTGACCTCTTCCAGATGTCACCCCCAGCAACGAAACCACGGATCCTAAAGCAAGCAGTGCAGTAGCACTGAAGGAAGGTCATTCAATCAACATGGGGTCAGTTGATACCCCATTAACCTCAACATCACATCAACGGAATTGCAATTTATTCCCGTACCAACAACATCCGATAATATCAACATCGCCAACAGCGAGTCCAAGGCCAGGTACTATTCTACCAACGCAACATCTTCAACCATTTTAGTAAGGTAACATAAGGTATAATTAACATAAAAAAAAAAAACATATACAGCAAGGGTTAGCAATGTTTTGTGCTGGAGAGAAAAATCCGCGGTCGGAGTATTATACATACTCACTCAGACCCCTCACTACGCAATTAGCAGCAGATTGCGATGTGTTGTATAAGCGAAGGGGAATAAAAAAAAAACATAAGGTTTAATTCCCAACCAGAGGCTTCTCATTTGCCGAATTCTCCTCCCTGCAGGGCGATACCAAAGCAGAGGCAGGACAGTGAGATGATGTTTATGTGACAAAAATCATAAACAGGCAGGCAGACTCATGGGCCAAGTCGCGAGTGTTGGGTCAGCACTCTTTCAGTTGTCGTTTTGGTGTTACAGAGCGATATCTAAAGTATATTGATGTATAAAAAGATTACTACCTTCCCAGTCCCCATTCGCCCCGCAAAGGGTTTTGTCACATTTTGGTTGCCCAGGCGGCGCCGCCCAAGTCGAGGTTCCCGTCGGGACGTATCCACCACTTCTCTTCGTGATAACAAATGGGAGAAGACCATAGGCATTCCCCTAGGTAGCTGTTGAAAGCTATTCAAGACGCGGTGGAGAACTCTT